>NC_136243.1:5992500-6497500 GCF_053564925.1 Oryzias latipes | reverse complement strand
CATCCCACAAAGACACCTACATTGATTCACTTTGTTGGAGAAGGGGCCTGAGCACATAACACCATCCAGAGAGACACACAATCACTTCTAACATCAGGATGTGACTAGAACTTAAGGATAGACCTCGACCGTCAGCTCATGTCTCCACCAGAGATAACTACCACCTCTGCGACCAGATATTATCTCTTAACCCCTTGGGAGGGAGGAATGGGGGCTGCATACGAAAGGAAGGAGGACAAATACACCGAGCTAGTAGCTGAGATGCTGGGCGGTCAACCATCATATGCCTGGTTGAGGTTGGCTGCTGGAGCTTTGTTGGAACATCAGCCCAGCTCCTGCTTGGGAAGATAGGAGTGACTTGGTCAAAGTTGAAGAAGGTTCCCAGCTGATGACCCTGCAGCTGTCCTACTGGCACCCTCTGAGGTGCATCAGGCACGCCATGCAGGTGTCTTTTACCTGTGACCTTGTAAAAACTTGACTATTTAAAAATGTGTATGCTTATGAGACATTTTGAGTATGTAGCTAGTTTTAAGCTGCTGTAATATAAAGTTGTGCATGCGAAAATCGTATTCTGTATTTATACGTTTTTAATATTCTAGTATACATATGAATACACAATTGCAAGTAGTGAGTCTATTTTCTTTCCATAGGTAACTGGCTGCATTTGTTGTGAAAGTAAAGATTTAAAGTTGTCCAAGTCACCAAGTAATAATAAAACTTCACTTCTATCCAGCTTGTAATAACCTGCAGACATAACATACTAAACAATGTGCTTAGTTTTTTCATTTCACTATATTAAAGCTACAGTCCCCTGTCTACAGTACCCATAATGGCCCAACAATACATCAAGTGGTGCGGCTTTATAGTTTACTATTTGACATGTTATTGTGCGTCATTTACCACAGCACATCGTTTCCTGGTAAGTTAGCACAACCAGAAGCAGCGCACAAGGTGCAGAATTGAATTGTGATACAAATTAAATGGCATTTAGAGTGGTCGTAAAAGTGCGGTACCATAAAATACACTGTTGTGTGACAGAGTCAAGCTCAGCTTTGGTTTCTTTGACTGTACAGAACGTGATGTTCCTGGGGGATTTCCATGCCAGCTGCGGCTACGTGACCCGATCTGACCGAAAAAACATCCGTCTGTATACAAACTCCAGCTTCTCTTGGTTGATTGGAGAACTAGAGGACACCACCGTCACCGACTCCACAAACTGTGCATATGACAGGTAAGGGTTTCTACATCTTTGCTTTTCTTCATGTATGGGATTTTGTAGGCATTTGTGAGTTTTACCGGTTTTTGTTTTTCTGCATGTTTTGTTTCTGTATGATTTAGTGTCTTTTTTTTTTCACTTCAGGTGTGTGACTGTGCATAATTACTTGTTTTTGCATTTATGTGTTTCTACAGGTGTGTGTTGCGTGTGTGTTTTCGTGTTCCTAAAGTCATGTTTTATTGTATTTTTTTTTATGTTTCCACAAATGAGTTTCTACGTGTTTGGGAGTTCTGCCCATGTGTGTCCTATACATCTTTGTGCATTTGTGTAATTCTTTGTGGCTCTTGTTTACCTGTTCTTGTATTTCTGCACCTGTGTGTTTCTACATGTTTTGGCATTTAAGCAAGTGTTCCTTTTCCTATGTGTGTGTGTTTCTGCATGTCTTGTGTAACAATTCTGCGCGTGCGTGTTTCTACATATTTTTTGTTTCTCAAGTGTGCTTTTGTTTTAGTTGCTTTTTGCGTTTCTGCAGATGAGTGTGCTTCTTTGCGTGTGTTTTTTTTTTTTGAGCACTGAGTGGTTTGAAGAACTTTTTTTTTTTTCATTTGAAAAAACCTGATAGAGAAAAAAGTTTTTTTTGGCTGAAAACTGTTGACCAGCAGCTGTTTTCTCTTACCGGTTCTGTGTGTTTCTGTGTGTGTCGTTGTGTAACAGGATTGTGGTGCATGGACAGACCTTCCTGAAGGCCATTGAGCCGTACTCAGGAAAAGTATTTAACTTTGGCAAAGAATTTAAATATTCTAAGACTAAGGTGAGATGACATTTCCTTTTTTTTTTAAATCCAAAAACATACGTTTGCCATATGTTCAATCAGAAGTGAATTTTGAAGTAAACGTGCCTCAACACAAGTGACATGTCAAAGATCGGAGGTCTATTACCGACAAGACAAATATGGATCCGTACTCTGATATATCCAACTTAGGATCAGTAGTCATGAATTTAACCCAAACATGATAAAAAATCGTTCAGGAATGTCAACAATTTATGTCATAATCTATCTTAATAATCTATTTAAAAATGTTTAAAGTTCTTGACCATACATAAAAAGTAAGACCAAACCTGTTTTGATAGAAGCACAAGATTCTCACAGCCCTTTGACTCTTCTGTCATGTGTGCTCTCTAGGTCCTGGAGCTAAGCCAACACTTCCCAGTGGAGGTGAGGCTGAAAGCCTCTGGCCTTCTGCATCAGGCCACGCCCCTTACAATCATCTTGTGCGTCTCTGTGGTGGCGCGCTTTCTCCTTCCTGTTTCGTGATCAGCGGCTGGATTCCAGGGCTCCAAAATCCCCTCGGAGTCTTTAGTTTCTTTTGGTTTGAATGTATAGTCTGTAATAGTCTGTTTTTCTCAGTTGGGGCTCCTGCAGCACAACAACCGAGACAATCAGCAGCTCCAGATCTGCGCAACAAATCAGTGAAAACCGAGTTTACGCAGCACGCTCTCCCTGTTGGTTAAAAGCAACAAGATTTGATTCTATACACCTGATTGAACTGGCTGCTGATTCTTTTTCTTTAAGTGTATGATTTTGGTTTGCTGTTGCCTCTGGAACCTCCAAGATTTCGGGTTTTATCAGAAGTGCCATCAAGCAGTTTCATTCCAGGAAATCAAACCATTGCCACCTGACAGACAGGAAGCAGCTGTGACCTGGTGGAAAGGACATTATTTCCTCTGAAAGCTCTGAAACCTATAGAACATTTTTCTCACTTTGTCTTTCTCAAACCTTTAGCCAACAATTCTTTATTTTTGGAACAGAGATTTAAGTCTGGAATGACTCTTTTAATGTCCTTGATTGTGTGTGTTTTTTTTTTTTTAACAAACTCAACTTTTTAAGTCAATAAATTTGTTTTACTGTATTTTAAAAATGCTGTTTGTGGTCTGTTTGGTTTTGCAGCATGGAAAGTTTAGATCAGTTTGAATCGGCAGACATAAATTTACACCTTTAAAGTTATGGGAACCCTGCATAGAACATGAACGTGATTGTTGCAGGAGTCTCGCTGATCCCCGTCTACCTGATTACAGGGACTACAGTAGTTTTCTTACATTTATTTCATTTAATAACTAATATAATTATAACAGTTCATAAATGAAAAGGGGAAGAAGGAAGAGAACATACATTTTCTGCCCCCATCACTACATCAACAAAAATAATTCAAAGTACATTGAAGCAAATGAAAAGGATCTTAACATAAGTATTAAATAAACAGAAATACATACACACTTATCCACCCATTTATCTACACAAACCCTTATTGAATCTTACACACAGGTTTAGTGGCATCACCTACTCAGTTAAATAGATTGTCTTTTCTTGATAAATGCTTCTGCACACGAAATATATTTGCTAAACATCTCATTTTTAGTAAGACTTTTAAAGGCGGCAGTTGATTTAGTATTTTTAGTTTCTTTTTCCAATTTATTCCACATGTTGGTCCGTTACTGAAATAGACCTCTCCAATGCCTTTGTTCTAAATCTTGGTTTTCTGGATATTTCATGTCCTCTTAAGTCAAAATGTCTTTTATTGACTTTAACCTGTATATTGAGGGGAAATCATGTCTATTCTGCTTTGTACATAGATTTGAGAATTTTGAAATCAACTAGGTCACTAAATGTTAATATTTTCCATTTACTGAATAGTGGTCTTGATGGGTCTCTATATAACCATTCTTAAAGCCATTTCTTGTAATGTTAAGATTGGGTTAAGTATGTTTTATAATTAGTATCGCAAATTCCTATCCAGTATTGGAGATGTGGAGCAATAGGAGTTGTAGAGTAAATGTAATGCTTTGTGATTTAGGGACCATTCCAGCCTGTGTAAAGTAGCAATTCCTTTGGCTTTGTTTGATTTTATACCACTAAAGTGAAGTTTCTAAGAAAACTTGTCATCAATTATTACACCTTTAACTTTATTTCATCTACCCTTTTAATGGTAGTGCCACCTATGTTTACAGAAATAGTATTGTTCTTATTTCTATTACTGAATAAAATATGTTTGACAGCCTAAAGGTAATTTATTCGTATCCAACCATTCTTTTATCTTTACTAACTCTGTATTACTTTAATTGCCTGCTCTAGATTTATACCTTTACAAAAAAAAGGTTTATCATCTGCAAATAATATAGATTTTAAGTATTTGTATGTGCTGGCAATATCTTTTATGTAAAGAATAAATAATTTGGGACCCAAGACTGATCCATGAAGTACCCCACATGACTTTATACCCTCTCTTTGTACATACTACAGCCTCTTTTTCGAGTGACTAGAAGTCCATTGAAGTGCCAATCTTCTACCATACAAGCTAAGTTTACTTCAAAAAAATTATGGTCATAGGTGTCAAACGCTTAACGAGATCAACGAAAACACAAGTGTAGTTACATGTGTGTAGACGGATATTTGATACTGACTGTGAACTCATTAGAGAGGGAACAGGACTAGAATACGTAGTGGGTGCACTGAGTGAAGTAATACATTTGGTCTCAGGCATGGAGGTGGTAAAAGGATTTCATCCCTAATTTTTACAGACCTGTTTAAAGACAGGTCCAAAGAGCATCTGACCACATTTTATTTATGATTCGTTATTTATTATTTATACAGGTATATTTAATTAATTAATATTTAATGTGGAGCTAATAGTGCTCAGCTACAAGACAAACATCATGGATTAGATTAGAATAACTCTTTTAAAATGAGGATTATTCTGTTGACGCTGCAGATGAAGTACGCTACTCAGACTTTTCAATTACTTATCTGAACTTTAGGGGGCTCTGCAGTTCAGTTTTCCTAACCACAACACCACGAAGAAGCAGCTCAGGTTGACTACTGCAAAGATCGTCTATTTTCTTTTTTACGAAAAGAAAAACACAGGAGGAAGATCCAGAAAACAAAAACAAAGTAGGTCATATGAAAAAATATAAAAAATAATAAAAAGAAATAACCATTCTGATTTATGAAATTCTGTTCAAAGATTTTCTTCAGGTGATTCAACCATACAACAAATCAAAAGGATTAACTAGAGTTAGATTAAAAGGACGTGGGTTTTTTCATTTGTGCATAAATAGTGAATTGTAATATTTTATTTTCTCTATCGCTATTGGTTGTAAGGGTTTTTGAGTTTTGTTAGAGCTATAGATTTTAATGTCATCAATCTATTATTTAGATAAAATCACGTGGACTTAGTGAAAAATCTTAAGTATTTAATCAAATAATAAGGATAAAATAAAACATAAAGATTAATAGTGGAAGAATATTATTTTTAAATGCCTTAATATTTAATCAAACAAAATAAAATACCCAGTTAAATAAATGAAAACTGAATTAGAAATAATAAAAATAGCAAATATAAGTGATTTAGTATTTTTTAATCTTTTACCTTAAGTTTTTTTCAATCTTATTTTAGACAATCAGTCGACAACTGTTGGGGAAATAAACCTTTATTATTTATATTTCTATATCTAGATGGTCCTAATAACCTCATAATATTAAGAAAAACAAGAGTAAGAACGATTGCTAAGCTTTTTATCAATTAAATAAGAGAAACAACATATGTTCTGTTAATTAATTTGATAATCTAATTGTCCTACTTGACTTATTTGATTTTAAAATCAGATGGTTTTATGTCTTGACTTGATCGTCGAGGGGAAGGTATCGTGGAAAAGCAGCAGAGTGAGACCTCCTGTCTCCGGCTTCACCTCGCTCACAGCTTTAGGAAACGTGGCCTTATTGCGAGTCCAGCCGCCGCCGCTGGTTGATGAATGAGCGCCGCACAGCTTCAGCTGCTTCCTCCATCCGACCTACAGTTTTCCTCAAAGCCGGAGCAGTCCACTTCAAGACGCCGTTTTTAGAAAAGTCATGTCTGAGGCTGAACAAGTCCCGGCCTCGGCCCCGGAGGCCGCCTCCGCTGTTATCCTGAACGCCACGGACTCCAACGGGACTGAGGCGCTCAACGCCACGGCTAAATTCGTGGCCACCCCGGAGGGCACGGCGCTGGCGTACGGTAGCTTGGTGTTCATGGCGCTGCTGCCCATCTTTTTCGGAGCTCTGCGGTCCGTGACCTGCTCCAAGTCTAAGGTAACGCTCGAGAACCGCTAGCCACCTCCAGAGAGCAGGGTTAGCAAGGACAGAATAATTAAAATGATTCTATCTAATGTGTATCCGTTTGCAAATCGGAGCAAATTTTCCAAACTGCCATAAAGGCCACACACTAGCATTCTTTAAAAGCATTCGCACTTGTTGCGTTCACGTGCTCTTGGGAGGCATGTTTTTTCGGAGTTCGCGCATCAGGTGGTTTGTTCTGTAATTTAATTGTTCATTGATTCTTTTGGACACACGGATGGAGGATTTCCGGGATCTGAAGCAGCACATATGTTAATTGCGCGCCGTCCAGTGAGTCGTGTGTGTCACCTGCAGACGTGTACTTCACGCTGTCTTTTCGGGGTGTCATATATGCGCAGTGACATGCGCAGTGAACAACTGGTGGTGGTAATGACAGCAAAAACCGTGGTGTATCCGTCAACACAGGAGTCAAATGTTTTAGAGCCGTTAAAGAGCTGTGGGGTACAAATGATGCAACATGTCACTGCCTTTAAATTTAAAATATTGATCAGGTATGTATGTATTTATATGTAATTTATGTATGTGTATGTATATATATATTGGACCCGTTCCTTTCAGCTACACACTGACCAAAATTTGCACACACCTTGTAACCAGAGAAATTGAATTTTGGACACAGTGACACCCCCCCCAGACCCCACCCCAAATAAGGATGACATCACAGAAGACAAAACTGCCAAATAAATAGAATGGGCCAAAATCTCTAACAGGGCTCAAAACATTGCAGCATACACAAATGAAACCAACGTGTCAGGAAAATACAAGTTAAGTTTTGAAATGATCATGGTATGGACAAAGCACCCTTGGCTTTGTGGCCATTTTGTGGCAAAGTGTGAAATTTGGTGATTTTTCTCATGGAGGAAAAGTTTTTGTTGTTTTCATGAACTGTCACACACGCCACCAGGTTAAGGCAACAACCACAACCCAAGTTTTGTTGACCTTTGGCTTCAGGCCTCTTTTCCAACACAGCAGTTTGCTGCAGTTGAAGTCTGCTACAGTAGCATGAGATGTGTTCACAGCCACAATGGCCATTGGGTCCTGGCAGAATTACATAACCTCTATATCATCACGAGATTGTTGGATCTTTTGTGTTATGGCATGAGTGGTCGAGTTTTTTTTTTTTTTTTGGAATAGCTGTTAAATTTGGGCCTGCTCCTCTTTGTGTCAATAAAGTGATCTTTGTTTGTTGGTGATCATCACAGTCCACAGTAGTTAACATGCTAAGCTAGCATATTCTGCAGATCATCTGTGCCCTGATCGTGGTCCCTGAGATCTTACCAACTAATCATCAGCAACTAGGAAGGGAGAGGCGGCAAACAGGCAGGGTGGTAGATCTCCAGGACCAGGATCGGGCACGCCCCATCTAGGAGTTGACTTTTAAAAACTTCCAGACTTGTGTTTCAATCTAAATACAACTCATCTCACTAATGCCTCCATTGTCACTGTGAGGTCAAGAAACTCAGCGAGACTTATCAGCAGAAATGTTCATGACAGTCAGAGCTGATGTTGACCTTTCTACACAAATCTCTACATGTCTGTAGTTCTACGGTGCTGTCATCAGAGGGCAGCATGAGTCGCTCATACAAGCTTGTAGTATGTTTTTGTGATTGTGTGTTCTGCTCTGGTGGCTTAGAGGTCAAAGACCTGCTTGGAATGAATGCAGCTGCTGGTACAGCTGCATCTTTCTCTTCTGTCTTTGGACCATTTTCTGTTTACAGGCCAGCAGGTTCTTAACCAAACTCATGATGTTCAACTCCGATCAGTTCATTTATGATGCAAGATGTTGATCAACGTCAAACCAACTAGATGGTTGAGTTCCAGTTCTGTGCAGATTGATTTCTGTCAGGCAAACATAACTGAACGGTAAACGTTTGAATGTCTTCCCTGATGGAGTTTACACAGAAATGGTCTGGATCAATCTGTTGAATAAGACTCTCCAACAGGATTGGATTTGGTTACGATCTCTGTGACACACAAATGAGACCACCTCTTTGTTTGCTTTCTGAAAAGTGATCTGCTTCTTCATTTCGCTCCTGCTTTCTTTTTTCTTCTTATCTCCAATTTGACCCTTCTTTTCTCCTTGTCTGTCCGTGCACACCTGTCTGTCCACCCATCCTGTCTGTCCGTCTCTCTGTCTGTCTGTAGGAGCTGGGAGAAAATGATTACCATTCTGGGTTCAGAGTGAGTATGAGAGCCGCACACTTCCTGTCAACTGCATGAAAACCACTTGAATGATGCTAGTGTTCACGCAGCAGCCGTTCAGCTTCCAAGGTGTGCATGTGTGTCTGTTAACCAGAGCCATCAGCAAGGCAAATCCAACGAGTCGTTGTAGAGCGGCACGCCTTCACGTCTGTGTCGTGCATTAACAGAAAACCAGCTTCCTGCTTGGAGAAGTGGTTTTAGCAGTTGGGGGATTCCCTTTTCTTTTTAAACTTGTTTGTGTCTTAAATTCTCCAGTACTGGGGAGAACTAGACCACGCCCCAAAAAAAGTAAAAACCAAAGTGCATGATGGGAATAAAAGATGCCATCTTTTTGACAGAAAAATCATGGGCTGTGTCTGAATTCCCTCCATACACACTACTTGGTGCACTAACATGGCATATGCCTCTCTTTCGGGGCGTCCGAATTAGGCCTGGACAATAAATCCCCAATTTTTTGTCATCCTGATGTGAACCTGTGCGAGATGCGCATCGCAAAAGACTACAGAAACGGCTATGAAATGTTAAAACAATGTCGTGGCAGCTTGAAATATTTAGCAAATCAAATGCTGTTGTCAGCATTCCCATAACAGACTAACCAGAGGGCATTTGTGCTAAAGTAGAGGTCAGACATTCAAGGTCATAGCCTGATGAGCCTGATTGCAGAAAGTTGATCTAAGTGCAGATGTGAACTAAAGGACCACATACCGTCACTGAAACCCTCAATTTGAAACTGCCAAATGTAGACATCCTTAACCACACAGCTGGTGTTGAGTGACATGTGGGGGACAAAAAGCTACCATGAATAGTCGAAGCAAAAAACCTTTTGGATGTTATCAGCTCAACGCAAACAAAACTGAAGCTGTGACTTTCTGTTCTTCTCTGACAGTTTTCCACATCCTTCACGTTCCAATCGATTCTGATTTGCTGCTGGGTGTGCATTTAAAAAGTGATAATGCATGCCTTAAAAATAGTTCCGTCACATAGCTTAAAAGTTCTGTATCACTGCGCTGGGTTCTTTAAAACAAACTTTAGCTTCATCATCTGGACAAAAACAAGCGGTAAGAGGGGAACCTTCTCTCTGAACTGATGCTTTATCTAACCCATCATGACCATCAGCATAGACATCGCTTTCCTTTGTGGGCGGCCGTGGTGCAGCGGTAGGGCGGTCGTCCCATGATCGTAAGGTTGCAGGTTCGATTCCCGCCTTGCACGCCCATGAGTCGAAGTGTCCTTGGGCAAGACACTGAACCCCACCTTGCCTCTGGTGGTAGGCGGGCGCCTGTGTTTGGCAGCTGAGCCGCCACCGGTGTATGAATGTGTGTGTGACTGGGTGAATGGGTCTGTGACTGTAAAGTGCTTTGTCCTTGTAGGAAGAAAGGCGCTATATAAGTATACGCCATTTACCATTTACCATATCGCTTTCATTTGCCGCTGCAGTCAAGGTCGTTGCTGGCTCACCTGTTACAATGACAACGTGCCGTACCACGCATCAAATAGTCCGTTTTTGTGAAAAGGTGATTTAAAGAGAAAAAATTAAAAGACCAAAAATTGAATACTTATTTCTTTTTTAAGTGACTATGGTCTAAGCGGGTTAATGGCCTTCGAAGTAGGGTTGTGCCGATGGACGATATCATCGTCCATCGTGATGGGTGACTGACATCCCGATGGAGAGACCACCATCGTGATGCCACGCCCCCGCCACGTTGCGCGTCGACACCATAAGCCGCGGTTACATGTACAAAATATTTTGATGGGATCAATGGTCGGATTAGAATCCAACCGTGTAGATGGGCCCAGAAAAATGTTTTCAGAATATAAAAACGTTCACTAAGGTCACAATTTTGGTCGGAATAAATCATTCGCACATGCGCAGTATTCGCACATGCGCAGTTTGAAAACCGGAAGGGGATACAACTTCCGCCGAGCGGCTTTTTTTCCAAACTTTATTGAATATGACAATTCAATACAAAACGATAACAGCGCCGAGCGGCTATATATATTGACATGTCAGCTCGGTAAAATACGAGATGATCTTCTAAACGTGCTTTTAATAATGTTACGGTTATTATGAAACACCTGTTCGCTCATCATTTGAATTTTAATCCGTGTGGCCAGTGCTTTTTCTGAACGGAGCCAGGATTAGCAGTATGCTAACACGGTCTAACAACATTAGCTTTGGGTGGCGCTGCATCCTGTGAATAACATCAGCCTTTATTTAGTCGGGACACGACTGGAAACACAAATCCGCGTGATTGTTTGAATGTTTTCTAAGGACTGAGCGACATTTCTGCTTTGATGCTCAAACCTCTGTGTGTGCTGACGATCCGTGCTGTGCTCAGACACACGTTTAGACCCGGTTCTGAGTTTGATAGCTCGTACCCCTAGAGCTGCGGGACGGATCGCAGTCTTAAATCTCCCACACATACCGCTCATGTACCCCCCCCCCCCCCCCTTCCCATCAAACACAAAGCTGTAAATTCGCACTCCGCCGGTCCACTCCGCTAAGTGCGGGAGTGGACTACTTCTTTTCTATTTTGTTTGTTACTTTTTCTGTTAAAGTCACTTCCCTCAGTTTATACTGGCTCATCGCGGATTAACCATTAGTTGGGAAATAAAATGAAAAAAGCAAAATAACGAATAGCAGTTATATAAGAACGAAAAATGTAAAAAAAATACACCCCCCCCCCCCCCGACGATGTCATCGTCCATCCCGATGGTTGACAGCAAACATCGTCAGCGGCCAAATTAGGGGACATCGCCCAACCCTACTTCGAAGTTTCCATTGTCAGAATTAACGCACTTCACGGAAGCAAAACTTTGAAGTGCATTATCCTTACATAACTGCTGATGCATGCTTTGGTTTTTAACACAAATATTTACAAGGTTTAATTTAAAAAAAATTAAAGCAAAAAAACTACATGAGCTGTGCTATAGCACGACCATTTAAATGAAGATGTCTGGTAAAACACTATCATTTCAAAAGGACAAACTGAATTTTCATAGCGACATAATTATTCTTTATTTCATTGGGTTTTTTCTAACCTTCTCTGCCTAAATGAAGCTAGGGAATGTTGACATTCACACCACCCTATAGACCTCCATCGTTCCTGCACTGGCTGAACTGATCTTGTGCTATCCAAAAAGTTTGTCCAGGACTTCGGAAAAGTGCCGTCTTCATCACATTTTAGCGCAGGTGCAGGCGGGGTTTCATCTGTTTTTAACACGTCCGCATGTTCTGACAGAACTGATCAGAGCTGAGGTGTCAGCAGGTGCAAAGATGAAGAAGGGAAGCTTCAGAACTCCCTTGTCTTGTGTCTCCGACCCAGTTTGCATCTCAGGAGACCGGTTGGAGGAGAATATAGATGAAGTTGAGTCTCAGGCTGTTTGTAGACCGATGCTTTATGGTGGGCTGAATGGCAAATCGCCACAAGGGTTCATTGGTCGCCATTCCTGCACGGAACATTTGTTTCTGACAGAACAATCTGAAACTTGCACAATGCCTTTTTGTTTGGACCAAACATGTAAGCAGATACTGTGGTTCTTATGAGGGCCCTTCTGAAATGTGTGTGATGTTTCTCTGTGGCAGACATGTGGATCTAGTGTCACCTGAGGGAACGATTAAGTTTAAAGCTTGTTGGAAGTAAAGCATCAAAAGAACAGAAGGAACCTAAACATGGAGAAATGTTTTTCACCCGGCTTTGTCTATGTGCTGTGAACGTTGGACGGAGAAATGGCAGAGGAACCCTGTAAAAAGTCGGCTGGCCATCTCTGGTGCTGGAGAGTCTGTATTCCTGCTCTCTCTGGACTGCTAGATGCTGACTACCTAAATCAGTTCAGCCAATCAGGATGTGGAATCACGTGAGTCATAATCAGCAGCGGGCTGGTCAGGGAGGACTGGAGGACGGGCAGGGTGGTGGCTCCTGAGGACCAGGGTCGGCCCGGCTGTTCGAAGTAAACATGAAACATTTCTTTATTCATGTGGGGTCCTTGGAGACTTCTGTGCTCTGAAACCTGCTGACACCTGTTTACCAAAGCAGACCACCTGCAGTCCACACATTCCTGCAGCTGAACACCAGGACAGCTGTTCTTGAGGGCGAGAGCATCAGCTTTAAGCAAACCTTTCAGTTCAGCTTCCTTAGTGCTCATCTGCAGCAGGCTGTGAGGTTTCAGCATTCTGAGGAAACAGATGTGACAAACAGCTTGAAAATGATTTGACATTTTACCCCCTGAGTTGTGTACTATTTGTTAAAGAGCCACTCTATTGGTGTTTTTGTTGTCTTTAATGTGTTCTTGTGGCATTTTTATGATGATGGAATGCATAAAAAATCAATCTCAAAATTTTCAGTGTTTCAGGTTCTTTTTTCAAATCGTTGTGGATCAGAAGCAGACAGAAAGATGCAGTTTAAAGAAGAGCTTACTTGTGATGTAGAAAATACGCTGGGCGGGCCCCAAGCTCCCTGCTCTGCCCCTTTCTGAATCATCCACTAACAGACAAATAAATCCATGAACGTCTTTGTTTTCCTCGTCTGAGATGGAATCTGGATCTAAACTGTACGGCTGGAAAGCTACGATATTGCTGTCATTATTTAGCTTAGGGGGTGTGAGAGGCTGTAAGATGGCGGGAGAGAATAAACAAACAGCTCGACACAACTCGGATCACTGAAAACACAAAAAAGGAATGAATGATTCGTTTGGTTTTAAACTTGAACCCTTTGAACCAATCAGACGTTGGGATATACCTGTCAGCAGGTATCGTGGTCCTCTTCATGAGAGCAAATTGCTCCATCATCCATAAATTCCATAAATCCGGCTGGAACTCCAGTGAATTCATCAAATGCTGATGTTGTCCAAAGACCCACCTGACCAGCGGCTTTACATTTGGTGTATTTAACAAACAAGCCTCTTTTTAAAAGGTTTCTGTAGAACGTTATCCATAGACTTAGTTTGTCGACCCTGCAGGCAGTTCAGTCATGAGCTGACTCTTTATCCTGCAGAACTCTGCAGACATGCCGGAGACCATCACCAGCCGGGACGCCGCCCGCTTTCCCATCATTGCCAGCTGTACTCTGTTTGGGCTTTACCTCTTCTTCAAGGTAAGTTGGGGTCTCAGCTGCTACCTTTCATTGAAGCTGGGGGGGGAGTGTTGTTTAAACTCTGTGCTGTTGATCAGGTGTTTTCTCAAGAGTACATCAACCTGCTGCTGTCCGTCTACTTCTTTGTGCTGGGCGTCCTGGCTCTGTCGCACACTATGAGGTAAGTCAGCAATCGTGTACAAATCACTGCAGTTAAACCAAGACCTCTAACCTGATGTGTCCCACAGTCCACTGATGTCCAGAATCTTTCCCGTGTCTTTGCCAAACAAGCAGTACCAGCTGCTCTTCACTCAGGGCTCCGGGGAGTCCAAAGAGGGTGAGCTCCAAACTGTCCATGTTTGAACATCAGCTATGCTGCTGCAAGCCCCGCCCAAAGTCTTAACTTTGTCTATGAAAACAAGGTGGATCTGCTGAAGGAATGCGCACAAAAAGCTCATTCCTGTCTGAAGATGCTCTAAAAATCGCCTTTTCTAAATGTCAGTGTGCTGGAGAGACCTGTCTGTCGGTATTGGTGCACAGACAGCTTTAAGGTAGTTAATCACATGAAGGCAGAAAGGGTTACTAAATTCTGGGCCTCAACCCTGAAATGCAGAGGATTTGACTGTATTTGCAGATCTGTTGAAACACCTTTGAGTTGAGAAACGCTAAGTAATACCTTCGCTCAGTGAAGTTTTTTCTGGAACACACTTAGTTAGAAAAAAGAGCAAATCTGAGGGAAAATAACAGTTATTTTAAATCCAATTTGTTTTATAAAATTGAAGGTTCTCATGGTTCAGTATTGGGTCATTTAGACAAGAACTAGTCATCCCGTCTTTAATCAGACGGTGGGAAAGTTCTGATCCGTCTTCTGTCTCTCAACAGAAATAGTCAACTATGAGTTTGACACCAAGAACCTGGTGTGTCTGTGTATCAGCAGTGTGGTGGGAGTCTGGTACTTGCTCAAGAAGGTAATCTGATGGATTCCCTGCAGTCTGATTACAGTAATGCTGGTAGGAGGGTGGATCACCGCTGCCTTTGTTTTGTCACACCACAGCACTGGATAGCCAACAACCTGTTCGGCCTGGCGTTTGCCTTGAACGGGGTGGAGCTACTCCACCTGAACAACGTCAGTACTGGCTGCATCCTGCTGGGGGGGCTGTTCGTCTATGATGTTTTCTGGGTGAGACGCTCATGAAACCCTCTTCTGCCTTTTTGACGGACATTTCACTGCTTGTTTTTTTTATGATGCAGTCAGGATTTGGTCTAAGTTCAGGTGGTCATTCAAAAGTTGTTCTTGTCTTCTCAAACTCTCCAGGTGTTTGGGACCAACGTCATGGTAACCGTGGCAAAGTCCTTTGAAGCACCGATTAAATGTGAGTGAGAACGAGCACAACAGCAGTCCTTCATAAATGTCCTCTGAAGTGTGATGAGAGCAGAGCAGGGAGGTTGCAACCCGCCAAGCCTGCGTCTCATACAAGTTCTTTATTAAACAGCATTTCTTCGTCTGCTCCTGATTCACAACATTTTGAATAAAAAACACCCATAAATACAATTTCTCAATATTCTTCATGTATGTCCTCCATCATGAGAAAAACGCCACAAGAACTTGTTGATCATCAAAAACACCATTTTCATTGAAGTTGGTGTTTAACCCTTGTGCTATCCTAGGCACTTTATCGTTGGGAGTTGGGTCATCTAGACCCACTAGACAGTGCTCTGAACTAGGGCTGGGCGATATTGGATTTTTCATATCACGATATTGTTTTTTTCATATTGTGCGATAACGATATTAAAAACGATATCAAATAACTATATTTTTCAAAGTAATCTTTATTGCACACAGTTTTAAAAGACCACAAATAAATTCAAATGTTTGAACTTTCAAGTTTAACAGAAAAATAGACAAAAAATTGACACAATTATGTCAATATAAAAAAAAGTGCAATAAACTAAAAAAAACTCCCAAGAAACTCCTCAGTTTCTTTAAAATGCTCTTCAAGAAATTAAAGAAAACTTAAAACAAAAAAGTTCTTAGTTAAATACTTTGTGCAACTTCGAATAGCTTTCAAAGACAAGTCAAAAAAGAACAACAGATCAACTTAAATGGCCTCCTATTCTGTGAGGCAACAAATGGGCACCATGGTCAGTGTGATTTCTGCTAAATGAACAAAAGCCTACAGATTACGGGCAAGGAAGACGAGTGTATCAACCATTTCAGGTTTTAAAGCTGCCCTTTGACAGGTTACAATATTACCCCCTGTACTAAATACCCTCTCAGATGGGGTGCTGGTCGCAGGGATACACAAATAGCGCTTTGCCAGGCAGCTAATCCTCGGGAAACTTTTCTCGTGGATTTTCCACCACTGTAGATTTTTTGTCGTATGGCGTTACATTGGAAAATGCCGAATGTAAAGACTGCTGCTGCAGCGCAGGTCTTACCGTTGTTTTTGAAGTCTGGCATTGAGCATGCTCGAGGGGGTGGTGCTGCTTTAAGTGAGAAAAAAGGTTGGTGGTATTTCCACATTTATTAGGAACGTTTCTTTGGCACAATTTGCAGTAGACGTTACTTTGACTTTTATCCGACTTTAGATAACCGAAAAACGTCCACACGGCGGAACTTTTCAGGCCGGTCCGTTCTACAATGCCTCTTGAACCTTCATCTGCGCCCGCTTGGCTCGAGTTTGTTAACTTCTCTTCAGACGGAACATTCATTTTCTGCAAGTGTTAGGATTTGCAACGCATGCAGATACTAGCTTGCATCCTAGCTTGTAAATAACGTTCACTCTAACTAGACGTGGCGCAGTTTATTCAGTGATTGGTCTAGCCCTGTGATACTTAATTGTGATTGGACAAGAGGGCGGGTCTTCCGGGGGTTTCTCCCGTGTTCATTTAAAACGAAAGTTTATCGCAATAGACTCATTTCACTATCGAAAAAAGGTAATATCGCAATAACGATAATTATCGTTTTATCGCCAAGCCCTACTCTGAACCTTTTTTCTTCAATGATTTGTGATCTTCACTGGTGTCCATGGATTACATGAAATCTTTCCACCTTTATCCACCTTTGTCATGGTAGGGAGAACATGTCAATGTAAGGGTGGGGTCATCTAAGATAGCACAAGGGTTAAATAAGTGGACCTGCGGTTGACGTCATCATAAAAGCTGACCTGCATTTTGTTTTCAACATCTGTTACAGTTAAGTTCAACCATAATCTGTGTAGAACAGAGATGGACAAAGGCTGTAGACACGTGACCCATTGATACCAGAAATTCATTGGATTCTGAAGCCCAGAAAAGCCCACTCATTGAATATGACAAACAAACAGGCTTATCAGTGGCTGGCAAGAGTGCAAATGCCATCTGTCAATCAAACCACCATTGTTAAAGTGAGTTGTGAGTCAGGAAAAGTTACCGTAGTGTGAACGAATATTGAACTAACCAAAGAGATGAATAAAGGCAGTAGAATGCTACCCCTGACGTTGTCCAGTCAAGACAACGTAACGTTTTCGTTTGTCCATTGAACTCGATGAAATGTAAAAAAAAAGATTGGGCCTTGAAGATCAGCCTGCTCTTCTCTCTACTGCACACGTATGGCTATTACACTCTTTCTGTCTTTGTAGCCAGAATGTTCTTTTTTAATGTGCAATATTGGTATTCAATAAAAAAAAATAATTTGATGAAAACCGTTTTTAAATTGCTGTTCATTGTCTTCAGTTGCCTGAAGGATTAGTTTGGATTTGAAAAGTGAGGTTTGCTGCTCTGTCCTCCAGTGGTGTTCCCCCAGGACTTGCTGGAAAAGGGGCTGGAAGCCAATAACTTTGCCATGTTGGGACTGGGCGACATCGTCATTCCAGGCATCTTCATCGCTCTGCTGCTGCGCTTTGACGTCAGGTCAGTCCACACTCACATCAACCATCATTCATGATGACCAACAGGAGCCTTTTTTTCTGTTTGGACCCCACTGAGATCTGTTTTTTCCTGTTTATGCGCAGCTTAAAGAAGAACAGCCGGACGTATTTCTACTCCAGCTTCTTGGCCTACATCTTTGGCCTTGGCCTCACCATTTTTGTCATGCACACCTTCAAACACGCACAGGTACATTGAGGTCAACCAACCTTTTCATTAAACTTGGGTCTACGTGTATTCTAAGACGTGACATTAATTGTGAAGACTCAAGTCTTTGGATTTTAGAAAATATAGTTCTGAAAACAATAATAGAACCAAAAACTAAAAAGCAGGGGGGGGAAATCCACATTAAAGGATGTTTGTCTGGGATGTATTTCTGTGAAGACGCTCGCTCACAGTGCAGAGGGTTCAACTCTTTGACTTGGTTTGATGGCAAATAGAGTTTGGGGTAAAAAAACACATCCAGTGTCAGTTTATTTGGCTGTGGAATTTGGCTCCTTATGTAGAAGTGGAAAACCCAGATGCCTGAGCTTTTTAAAGAGGCTGAACAAGTCTTCACAGTGAACCAGTGTTCAGACCTGACAGCAACACACGCTCTTTAAATACTGTAACACAATGTGAATCAGCTGATTGTGTAAGAACTTCACAGCTGTAAAGCTGTAGATATCCACTCAAAGTTGCTTTTCTGGGCTTCAGAATCCACTGAAAGAGTTACGGTAGTTCATAGAATGTGAACACTGGAGCTAAAGCTGCGCTGTTAAAAGGTTCGATGGGTTCTCAAAGAGCTTAGCCTGAAGGGGTTCCACCATGTTTATTTAGACCTATGTTGTTTCTTTAATCTGATGGGCCAATATTAAACTGGAAACCATGCATTTAGTCCTCTGCATGTCACGCTATTTGCAGCTAGCGCTGTCCCTTTTAACGCAAATGTCTTGTAATCACATTAATTGCGTGTGAAGAAATGAATAATTGTTTTTTTCCCAAAAGGAGGGGAAAAAACAGCGTGAGCACCTTGGCTGCTCTTTGAGCAGGTATAACTGTGGCCCCTCCCTCCTCTGCTGGGCCAACAAGGCCAATAAAGCGACTCGCAAACGAGCCAGAAAGCGTCACCCTCATCAGTCCCTACGCGCCTCTTTAGCGAGGTCTCTGCTGATTGCGAGCCGTTTCGTTGGAGAAAACACAGATCAGCTTTGCTTTTTTACCACAATCTCTGCTGCTTAAAGTCCCACTGCAACTGTAGTTTAGCCGTTATAAAATGGTTTCCAGGGGTCTTTTGATTACGATTATGCAGGTTTTATCATAAACCAAAAAGCCTGAGAGACCAGCTCAGACGTTCATGGATCTGTCTGTCTGCAAGTGAAGGATTTAGACAAACTGTCCACAGTCCTTCATGGTGTCTACAAACACCTTTTTTCTCCTGATCTTTTGCCATTTTGACGAAGTAATCTTCAGAAATGCAGCTTTAATCTTTAATTCTTTGAGAAATGTCCTTCTATTGTGAGAAAAATGTTACTAAACAAGTTGACACCAAAAAATATGATTTTAATTGGAGTGGATCTTAACCGGCAAATGAGAGTACATTTAGAAAACTTTACTGAAAACACGTTTGACTCCTCCATGGCAAGCGATTGGCAGCAGATTGGTTGGGTAGTTAATGGATTAACTGGGACTTCTGACAGTAAAACAGTCACATTCTTCTCAAATAGTTTTTATCTTTGTTTCATTTACTTGATAAAACCTTCGAAAGGGATTTGTTTATTTGACATTAAAAGACTTTACAGGGGCATGGAACTCTCCTCACATTATGTTTTTGTGCCAACTCATCACAAGGATAAGTCATTTATGTTAAAGTTGAACTTTATTTACTTTGAAAACTTTCAGGGAACTTTTTTAACTTTAAAAACCAATTTAATAAAATACACTACTGAGGCTGTTACTCCCTGCACTTATGGGACCAGTTTATTACTTTAGTAAATTTAAATTAACAAAGTCAATTGTTGGAGTTTTATTATTCTAAAACACTTTTACTGGAAATGTTTATCGTCTCCAAATATGTTATTGACCTTCTCGACCACTAATAATCAGCATGAGGATAAAACCATATTGGTTGATCTCCAGTTCTGAACCAAGTTCTGGCGTGTTCTGTCTGCAGCCCGCTCTGCTCTACCTGGTTCCGGCCTGCGTGGGCTTCCCTGTCATTGTGGCGCTATTCAAAGGAGAACTCACGGAGATGTTCAGGTGAGTCACCATGGCAACCGCTTAGGCTTAATGAAGAAGTCCCTATTGACAATCAGGAGGGACTGCGAAACTCATTGACATACGCTGCGGGTCACACGCCTCACTTCTGTCCGCTCGCAAAAGTTTAAACCCCTCCAAGGAAGCCACAGAGTCCAGGTGCAGTCCGTTCAGCCACGTATCCTTGAACTCCCATAGAAGCCGGGTTAGTACCTTCAGCTCGTCGGTTTTGTTGAGGAGGGGACGAATGTGTCCCATAATGACGGATGATATGAGTGACCTCTACTTTTGTTTCCTCTCCTGGAGCTTTCGTCCGGCCCCCCAGCCTCTTCTTTTCCTCCGTATTTCTTTGGGAATCTGGTTTCTCCGCGTAGAGAAGGACGGTGTTGCGCAAGGCCAACAGCTGATCTCCGGTGTAACCAACTCAGCCGCTGCTGAAACCGTTAGGCTCCCCAAGGGGGGCTCAGAAAAGTCCAGAAAAAAGTAAAAAAAACTAGAAATAGTCTCCCCATAAGTGGAACCGCACCAGGCTAGGGCCACTCCGAAGGGAAACAAAAACCACACCTACAAACAACAAAACACAGTAAAAACTGAGCTTTAAAGAGCAGGGTTGCCATGACACGACAACGAGGAAAAAGCAGCTTGTAAAGCGTCTTTATTTGAACATTCAGCTCTAGAGCTGAACAGTGTCATTTTGTCAGTTTGTTCCTCCTGAGGTCACTGGCTCTGGTGATGCCACCCCAACAGATGCAACGTTGATCTAACCACAGTGCTGAGCATAGTTGAAGGTCTTCAGTTTACTTCCTCTGTAGATGTTCCTTTACGACCCCCCCGTTCCCCATGTGGGTGTCAGAAGATCTGATCTTCGGTAATCTGTAGGTGTCAGGGGTTTAACAGGACGCCTTCACTGCTTAGAAGGCCAAGCATGCTGAAGATGAGCACTTGAATGGATCAAGTCATTCTCAGATCTAAAGGAATCTTATTATTCCAGCAAGGAGTGGGGGGGGGGGGGGGGGGGGGGTGCCTGACCTTTCATTTTGTTCCTTATTGCGCATCAGTTGTTCGTTAGCCTCTTCCTCTCTCCGTTATCCTTTTTTTCCTTTCCTCCAGTCCTCACATCTTATCTCGACTGTTTAGTCACAAACTCTGATCATCACCAGAGATAAAAAACTTACCCCCCTCTTTCTTTTCTTTCTTTTTCTCCATTTCATCTACTTTTTCTCTGACTTCTTTCATTCTCTTCATCTCTTCTGTCCTCTTCCTCTTTCTACCTGCTCTCATCCCGTTGGCCTTAGCTACGAATCGTCAGAGGAAGTTCTTCCTGGTTCTCCCAGGCTAACTTCCTTTCCCACTGTGAGTGGCTCCCCGGCCAGCCTGGCCTCCTCCATGGATGCTGTCTGTTTGGCCACAGGCTCCTCCCCACTCCGCCGTCGATTACAGCCCACCTCCCTGTAGAAGCCCCGCCCTTAATATATTTTCCTGTCTGGACTGGACTGGTAAAATAAACAAAATGAACTAATGAAATCAGCTTTGTCTGTCCAAGATGAAACCCATTCCCCTGAGCCACCAACCCTCCAGCCGCAGAACCTCGACAATAATAACTGCTCGTCGTCTGTTATTCAGGGATTCAAACCTCACACAAACAACAAAACAACAACAGAAAAGTCACGGACCATGTTTAATCAGTGACAGAATATTTTGACTTTTTTGTCAAAGCTGGAATAAATGTTTTCTCAGACAACCTTGAGGATCATTGGCTTCCCTCATTAAAGCTCAATGGAACTGAGATCCAGTTGTTCTGCTTGTGCTGTAAATAAATCTTTCCTGATGAACAAATGGACCTTTCTTTCTGATTCTGATCTTACTATGGTTTTCTTCATTAGCAAGCCTTCTATCACGACTGAGAAAATTGTCATTGCATCAAACTGAAGTTCTAGCTTCATCTTCTTGTGCTCTGCCAATGTTTTTATTCAAAGGCTCTTTCATTCAGCAATTCTCAATCCATGGAAACTTTAGTTCAGTGTACTGGAACCTGGTTCGTTTTTGGTTTCAAAAGCTGATCGTGACCTAAAGCATGTGTTCCAACCAACAAAAGAAAGAAATTAGGATTTGCCCACGCTGCATGTGTTACTACGTTCACAATGAATGCGATTTTGCGTGTCAAATTTGTCAGATGACTCTATTTGGATGTGTGGCCTATTGACTACTCAAAGCTTGACCATAAAATTGCTCATAAATTTCATGCCCGAGTCGTGGGGCATGGAGGAACTGCCGCCAAATTTGTGGTCTGATTGCTACATGGAGCCTGAATATCTCCTTTACAGTGTATGGAAACCATGGATAATGTAGGGGGATCAGGTTTATTTCTTATAGATGGATAGATGGATAGACAACTTTATTTATCCCTTTGGGAGGTTCCCGGATGGAAATTGACATCTCCATCGTATACAGCACTATTTGACATACATGTAGGAAAAAAGCAGTACAATAATCAAAAAAGTAAAAACAGTAAAGACAGTTTACAGTACTGCAAAAACGGCATATAAAAAAAAGTCATTCAGGGCCTTTCCCTTCTGTCCTCCCCCCCCCCTCCTAAGTGGTGGTTAAAGAGTTTGATGGCACGGGGGACAAAGGAGTTTCTCAGTCTATTAGTCCTGCACCTTGGGAGGAGCAGCCTCTTGCTGAAGGTGCTTCTCTGGCTGCTGATGGTCGTGTGCAGAGGGCGGGTGGCATTGTCCAGGATCCAGGTTAGTTTTTTTAGTGTCCTTCTCTCTGCTACAGTAGCCAGAGGGTCCAACCTTGTGCCAACCACGGAGCCAGCCTGCCTCCGTGTTTTGAACAGCTCTACAAAACCATCAGTGATCACGTCTCCATGTCTGGGTTCAGGAGATCATTCAGAGACTCTCCATCTACTGCAGGAGCTGTAGCTGAATGACTGTGCTCTCAGCGCTGCTTCCACATGTCTGACGTGCCCGAGGAGGAAAAAAGTGAAAATAGGAATACAATCAGAGGAATCGTTTATCATTGTCTCAATGGAAGTAAGAAAAATGTTAAAGTTCAGGAGAAAAACAGTTTTTTCCACGTTTTTTTTTTTTTTTTTGGACTTCACCCGCTGATTGCGTCTTTGAACACATCACTGGCTAAAGGCCTGTTCAGACCGGGACGAATTTCGCCGGCGATTTTCGCCGACGTTTAACGCCTCGTGATTAAACAAAGGGCACCAATATGAGTGTGCACACCGACGCGAAAAAACGCCACGCGCCAAAGCGTCAAAAAAAAAAACGCCGTTTTTTTTTTTCGACGCGACGACCAATGAGAATGGCGCTTTTGCACACGTCTCTGGAGCTTCTGAAGTTACAGTAAAACACAACTTGGGGGCGCTCAAACACAAAACTGCCTTGCTGAGCACACATACCAGCGAAGAAGATAAACACCAAGTAGTGTCTACACTGCCGCAAAGAAATAATGACGGACATTCTAAAATATCCCCTTACCAAGTACCAGTTGGAGCTACTGATGCTTGAAATATTCATGTTTTCTTTGTATGATTCTGACAAGCGCGTAAATACTTGCTCTCTTCTTTTGAGTGAAAAGCGACTTTAAGAATCGTAAAGTTGCGCAGCGCCACCTTGTGTACAGGAGTATTTCTGTTTACATTAAGCGCCATCTAATGTCAGGGAATGAAATTGCATGTTCGCTCGGCTCATCGTCAGCGAAAATCGCCTGGGTGTGAACACAAAAAACGTGGCGAAAAACGCTGGCGAATAACGCCTGGCGAATATTCGTCCCGGTGTGTACGGGCCTTAAAGCTGAGTTCCTGACTGCTTGACATGCTGCGTCTTCTTCACCAATGTAAAGTTATTTAAACTCTGGACATGCCGCCTATATCATGTCACAAGGCTCAAATTGCACTGCCACCAGACTGGCGTGCAGCGCCCAATCCGCAAATTGTGCTGCTGGACCTCAGATCACGTCTGTACATCGACTTGGCATTGAAATTGGACACGTCTGCCCACGATGAACGAATTGCGTTCGTTGTGAATGCACATCACATTCCGCACACTTCTCATCATTTATTATGCATTTGCTGTTGCGATATTCTGGATGGAATGTAGCTGCATGTGTAGTTTGGCTCCTCGTCACAGGTCCTGTTGCTGTGCACTGAAGGTGTCTCCAGTTTATCAGACTGATAAATGTCTGGTTTATGTACGGTTAATGGCTGACTAAGTGTGCATTATCAGTAATTGACCCCTGTCGTGGAAGCCTGAACCATACATCGAAAAGCACTTCCACGAATGGTAAATGGTAAATGTTGTGTACTTGTATAGCGCTTTCTACCTTCCTCGACGGTCAGAAGTGCTTTACAGTCACAAACTCATTCACCCATCCACACACGGCAGCTCTGCTGCCGAACACTGGCGCCGACCTTTCACCAGAGGCAAGGTGGGGTTCAGTGTCTTGCCCAAGGACACTTCAACACATGGGCGGGCAAGGGGGGAATCGAATCTACAATTTTAAGATCAGAGGTTGACCGCTGCACCATAGCTGCCCTTAGAAGTGCATTAATTCTCATAATGCACACATCGAAAGCCATTAACCTGCTTATAACCACGGTTACTTACAAAAGAAATAAATATTCAACCAGTTTTAGTACTTTGTTCTTGCTATTTTATCGGTTTGGATCGCTTTTTTCGCAAAAAAGCAGATTAATTGTTTAGGTGTGCAATTATGCCTGTGCATTACTTTTTAATGCAAACCCAGCAGCCAATCAGAATCGAGTATTCACCCGGATCATGGTATAGTTTCTTTTTTTATTGTATCAAAAAGTTTCAAAACCTTTCTCTGAGAGAGATAAAATAAGAAATAAGGGAAATAAAATGAATAATAAAGATATGAACATAAATGTGTAGTGTGAATTCTGCCCACGAAAAATGAATCCATCCATCTTCTATACCCACTGCTGGTACCAAACCCAGGCACTGCTGGGTGGAAAAGGGGTTCAGTCGGACAGTTGTCTACATAGTTTCACATTTACGCCTAAGGGACGGTCCAGAGTCATCAGTGAACCTATGAAGCCTGTTTTTGGACTGTGGGTGGAACCTGGAGGATAGACCAAGGAGAGGATGCAAACTCTACGTAGAAAGAACTTAGCTGGGATTTGAACCAGAACCCACCTCTCACTGTGAGGCAAGACTTTAGAGGGAATTTCTGTTGTTGGGTTAAAACCCTAATGTTTGTAGGTTTGATTCACTTTGTTTCCTCGTTTTTTTTGCAGATATGAGGAGACTCCTGCTGAAGAGGCAGGCACCAAAGAGGACTCATCAGCGTCTGACAAGAAGGACCAATGAGGATTTCCTCTCAACTCCAACCCCCCCCCCCCCCCCCCCCCCGACATCTCTTATCCAACCTGCTGCTGCCATGTTTCATTGAAGCCCCGCCCCATCGCACCTCTCCTGCTTAGTGTTAATCGCCGGAGGAAATGGGGGGGCTATTTTACCAATGTGTTTGCCTCCGGTGACTGGAAATAGCAGCTGGTTTCCACGGCAACAGCAGAGACGGATCCGCGACGCGGACGCATATTCACAGCTGCAGCATCCTCAGAGGTTTTCTGCGTTTACAGTTTGGCTCAGCTCTGCCAAGAAACTGAAGAAACTGTGCAGTTTAACAAGCTTTTCTGTATGCAGGAGCTCGATGAAGAGCCAGCTTCACTGTCAGCATCCTCTCTCTCGCTGGTTTTCCTACGTTTCCCAACATGTCTGGCTTTTCTCACTGACCGCTGATCCTGCTGCTTTCTGCTTTTCACACCAGCTTTTTCCACTCACTCCGTTTTATTTGACGCTTTCATTTGTTTGGCGAAAGGCCTGAATTTTACGGTGGAAAACCCCGGCGCAGTTTTTAGTTGTCAAACGGCTCGTTACGTTCTCGTTCGTCAGAGCTCCGTGTTGTGAAAATCGGTTTGTATGATCGTTGGTTGTTCAGGTTCTTGACAAAATAAATGTCACTTATGTTTCAACCATCTGCTGATGTGGCGTCAGAGTTTACTGAATGCAGCAGCGTGCACCCGAGCCCTGCCAGCCAATCACAGTTCAGTGCTTAAAATATATGCCTGTTTTCTGCACAGAAGCGTGTTTGCCTCATTATGTTGTCCTCTTACAGAATTTCCAGTTGTGCTGTCATACATGCGGCACAATTTAAGGGATGGAACAGAAAACAGAACTGCACTGGCAGTTATTTTTTGGACTTGGAGCTAGTTGGAGGAACATTTGTTCAATTGGCTCTTCTGAATTTGAGTTATTTGGATTTAAATTAAAATAAACAACAAATTCAGTCGTTCATTTTCTAGTTTGGTGATTTATATATTTAAAGGTCAAGATTGTGATGTTAAAGGTCCAGTTGATGAGGATGGCTTAATAAGTCCAGCTGCTTTTAAGATGCTCTGTCTTTAAGTGATTTATTGAAGTGAATTTATTAAAGCAGCTGTTTCCCACAGGCCAACGCTCTGAAGCTGTGTTTGAAATTTGTCAAGTCCCTTTTGATTTGGGATCAATAAAGGGATGAAATAAACTTGTAACAATGAGCTGTAATTTGTTGTACGTTATTTGATGTATTCCTTTGGAAAACTGAGGGCAAAATAGAAAAATTGATTGATCGTTAATTTAAAAAATATCAAATCAATACCCAGATCCAAATATTACTAGTCTTTTATAGTTTTTAGAATTCTGACTTGCAGGTCATTTAAAAAAAACAAAAGTTGTCTCAGAAATGCTATGAAATAAAATCAGAAGATGATCATCTACACCAGGGGTGTCAAATTAATTTTGGTTCACGGGCCACATCCAACCCGTCTGATCTCAAGTGGGCTGGACCAGAAACATAAAAGCAAAATAAGCTATGGTCAGCTGATTTTCTGTTGGTTTTGTTTTGTATTTTTCTGTTACGGTTAACCCTAACCCTAATTCTCCCTCTCTCCCCTAGTTTACAGCCCCTCATAACCCCAAGCTAATATTAGTGAAGCAAAATAATGGTGATCAATATTGAAGCTATTCAGCTGTAGAGTTTATAGTCCAATTCCAGCTCAGATGTGGAAAATAAAAGCGTTGATGGATTTGTCTGCAGGTGGATGCATTGGAATGGAGCAGTGAAGGGAGACTTTGGCCCGCCTGTGACAGTTAATGTGTCACAAACCCGAGCTTTTTCTAACCACAGGTTTTCATAATCTCCAGATCCATCACGAGATGAATAAAGAAATTCTCAGAAACACAGTTTTCATCTAAAATTATTTTATATATGTCCTCCACAAGTAAAAAGCTCCTAAAACATGTTAAAAACACCAAAGCACTATTTTCACTGAAGTCTGTCTTTAAGGCCTCCAGCTAAAAACTCAAAGGCAATATCTTCTTTACAGTTGATATTTAAAAAATCACTTTTTATAAAAGGTTCTGCTTGATTTAATACATACATTTTACTTAAGATATATATATATATATAAGATAGGGGATAGAAAAAATATAAGAATAATGTATAAAACAAAACTATAAAATTTAAAATGGGCTTAATTTAAAAAAAACATTGTTTAATGATGTCATAACTGGTGAGCTGAGCTAGTGAATGATGTCATTGCTCCCAGAACATAAACCAGTGGACTCTGTTAATGTGAATGATGTCATGATGTCATCAGATGTCATGATTTCATTTGACATGACATCTGATGGCATCTGATGTCATCAGATGTCATTTGACACCACACAATGACATCATTTGAAGTCAGAAGGCTTCCAAGAAAACTCTTGTATACGTGTGCTTTCAAGCTTCTAACTGTTCTGAACGAGCACGTGGAAAAAGCTGGACGAGAGCACTAAGATATCCAACCACACAACAAAGACAGCCGCCAACGTTCCAAAAAATGGAGAGGCAATACAGAGTCTGGTCTTCATCAACACCCACTTTAAGACACCGTATCAAACACCAACAATGTCTGTGAACACAGATTTCAAAAAGGTGAAACCTAAGGTTCAAAAGACTGAACGAGTGGAAAATTGGTCTCCAAAAAAGACAGACGCCAATGTTCAAACCCAGGTCAATAATGGAGAGGTCAAAAAGAAGAAAAAGGTCTTCAATAACGCCAATAAAGTAGTGTATAGTTTCATGTCAACATCTGAGAACAGAAACTTGCTCAGGAAAGCCCCAGAGAGGAGCAATCACTACACCAAAAACAACACTAAATATGTGGATTATTGGACCAAAAAAGAGGTACATCAGCCTCAGAAGAAAATGGAAACAGAAAGTGACCTCCTAAAACAGATCGAGACATTGAAAGAAAAACTGCAGAAGAAGGAAATGTTTCTGGATCTGGAAGAACAGAGGAGAAGTTCAGCTCAGACAGATTTGGACCTGTACATCCCAGTATTGGCACAGATGGAAAAAGAGTTCCAGGTGGAGCATGAACGTGGGCAGGTTTTGGATAAGGAAATCTCCAAACATAAACAGGTCATTGGTGATTTTCAGAGTCATGAGGTTGAATTTACTAAAGAATTTCAACCTACTCAATCCAAACTCAAGAAAGGACAGAAAATTCTGTGTTTGAATGAGCTTGATGATTTTGGGGAAGTTGAAGATCTAAAGACTCTAAAATCACAACTTGATGAGTTGGTGATTTCCAATCTGGACCTGAAAACCAAGTTAAAGCTGCAGGAAAAGGAAACAAAAAGGCTTCAAGAACAAGTAATTGAGCTCACCAAACAACTGGATGGTTTCAGCTTAGGCTGAGTCTTCCTGTTAAAGAAGCTCAACAACAGAGACTGAGAGAAGTTGAAGGTGGGAGGTCATTGGGATGTAAATAGTTGGGTTGTCACGGTTAGAGGGGGATTAGCGTTGAAAATGACAGTAGGTCATTGAGATGTAAATAGTTGGGTTGTCATGGTTACAACCCAACTTTGGTGAGGGTTTTAGACTATTAGGGCTGCAAAGAAAGGTGTGTACTTTGAAAATACTGTAAATCAGGCCTGCTCAATCCTGGTCCTCTGGATCACTTTTTAGAATATTATAGATGATAAAACGCACAAAGACACATTTTTTTTACAATTGTGGGGGAAAAAATAAAAAAGGAAAAAAAAGAAAGACTGTCCACTTGGGGGGGTTGAAAAAAAGGGCGGCACGTTGGTTTGTTGGGTCAACTTTGTGTCCTGACAGACCCGTGTCTGTGTGGGTTTTGTCCAAGGGCTTCGGTTCCTCCCACTTATCCAAATTCAGTTGTGTTAACAAACTAAATTTATCTACAGAGAAAAAAATCAGTCACCCAAATTTATTGGTAGCAAATGAAAAGAGGTTGAGCAGGCCTGTGGGTTTCCTCCGAGAACTTCGGTTTTCCCACACAAATTATTAGTAATTGGCTAAGAAACAAATTTTCCCCTCCCTGAATCGCCACCTTATCGTGGTGGAGGGGTTTGAGTGCCTGAATTTACCCCAGGAGCCCGGTTGTTGGGAGCATTTGCCCCGCGCTTGTTAGGGTCAAATGCCCCATCATGATGGTGTAGCTCCTGGGAGACTTCAGGCAGGACTAAGGGCGATTCAAAAGATCCTCAGAAAAACAGAAACAGCAAAGATCCAGTTTCCATGTCCTAAACAAAACTCAAAAGCTTCCTTTCGTGTTTGGTCAAAAAATAAAGAGACTGATAATGGTATGCCTGCTTTAGCAGGTTAGGGTTCGATTCCCTACGGTGCTCTGCCAAATATTTTGACTTTTATACATGAAAAGATGAGCATTGCAACCATAAACCTGGAGAAGAAAAGACCAGACATTTATTCATTTGTGAGAGATTATTGATTTTTTCAGATTTTTTCTTCTCCAGGTTTATGGTTGCAATAAAGCTGTCTATATTTTTTGGAAACACCTGCCTTCTTCCTGACCTTTGATGGGGCACCATCTGACTGACATCACGTGACCAGTTCACTCCAACATTGTCCCGCGCAGTAACTAGAGAGCTGACTATGTCGTCAGCTGTTGTTTGTTGTGTCCAACAACTCAAGAAACTCCGCTGTAATGTCTCTTTATCACCTCTGACAAATATGCACAGTTATATGTGATGTTGGTGCTTTCATCAATAGTGACTGAAAATACAATAAATGACTGGCTTCCTTGATTTGGCGTCCAAGTCTCCTCAGTGATGTTGGTTCCTGCTCCCCACAGTCAACTGCTGTTGTGTCCTTGGGCTAGACACTTCACCCTCCCTGCCTCCAGTGTGGCTCCACTGGAGTGTGAATGTGCATGAATATCCCAGAGGGATGGTCAGAGGGGCCGTAGGCACCAACTGGCAGCCACGCCTCTGTCAGTCTGCCCCGGGGCAGCTTCAGCTACATCAGTAGTTAAATCACCAAGTATGAATGAGGAGTGAATCAATAATGGACACATTGTAAGAACTTTGAGCGTCTGGAAAAGTGCAGATAAATTCAACCCGTTATTATTATTATTAATGGGAAGATGTGGGTTTAACCCTTGCGCTATCCTAGGCACTTTAACATTGGGAGTTGGGTCATCTAGACCCACTAGACAGTGCGCTGAACCTTTTTTCTTCAATGATTTGTGATCTTCACTGGTGTCCATGGATTACATGAAATCTTTCCACCTTTATCCACCTTTGTCATGGTAGGGAGAACACGTCAATGTAAGGGTGGGGTCATCTAAGATAGCACAAGGGTTAAAAAAACAAACTGAGCCACCATCCAGCCTGAAGAGGGCATCAGACAGGAGGTCTAAAACAAGTGGAAGAGGTGTGTGATCTGCCATCAGTCATTCTATTGGTCAAAAGAACCATGCAAGTTGTGAACTCAGATGCCTCGGTAAAAGCATGTGGTCTCACATCCAATGTCCAAAAGCTTTGACAGTTTTTTCCAGAGTCTGCTTTTTAGTTTTAGGGGTGCTGGCTTCTAAATGACTCTCTTGGAAAGAGTGGTTACCATGGAAATGATGATTCAGTCCAATTTGGACCAATCACTGCTTACTGACCCAAAAAACCGGTGACTGAATTGACTTCATTTGGTTGGAGCTGGAAGTACCGGTAAGCCATTTTCTATGGGTGATATAACACTCATTAGCACTGGTTGTAGTATGGTTTTACCTGGGCTAAGGAGAAAATGACTCTGTTTTGCAGGACTTTAAAAAGAGTGTCTGTTTCCACAAAAACACCCTCATTTGCCACAAGGAAGAAGCCCGTGGATGTTTTTGACACCCACCGATCATACCCCTGCAGCCATCATCAGTGTGTTATTGTCCCAGCTGTCAGGTTTTTCAGTTATAACACGGAATACATCACGCAAATTGGAAAGATACATGCTTAATGTTTGCAGGATCCGGGAGTTTTAGCTCCATCTTCTGGGCGCTGCTCTTGGTAAACGTCACTTCACAACATCGTCCAATAAGCGGGTTCATTTCGTGGACTTGCTAAAAAAACGTACCCAGTCCCTCAACTGTCTTGAAAAAAGTTCGACTTTCAAGCGTGCAATTTGCTGAATGCATCAGCACCAGGTTCAGTTTGTGTGTAAACATGGCCTCGGGCACCTTCTCTTTAGTTTTGGCACGCACCCCGTTAAGCTCTGATGCCATCACGGCAGCCCCATCGTAAGAATAAGTCACTAACTTTTCAACACAGTTGTATTTTTCTAACACTCCCAAACCATAAGCAGCTATGGCTGGCGCTCGTCTATCTTCGCTTACGTCATCAAAGCCCAAAAACGCCTCTTTTACTTCGCAGGCATCACCTTTTAAAACACAACAGGGTAAAATGACAGATGCCTGGGCTTTGTTTGTGACCTCAGTAGTCTCATTAACTTCTACCGCAACAAATTAGGCGGCATTTGTGTCCATTTTACTGTCTTTTCTAACCACATCAACAACTGCTTTAATTAAATCACTCTGTATCCTGTTTGACATGCCAGAAAAAACACAGTGGATGTCTTGCTTACCTCTCAACTTGCTATCCATAATCATGCAACAATTCAACGTAATTACCACGATTAGAGGAGTCCTTGATCCTTGGAACTGGTTCATATCAGGAGATATCCTTGAATTTCCAAACATTTTAAAAGTGATCTGGCTTTGAATGTGCGAAGCTGACTTTTTGTGTATGCTGAGGCTTCTCTGCAAATTGCTCAGGTCACATTATCCTCAGAGGGTGAGAATAAAAGGCAAGGAAAGCAGTAGAGACGATTTCTTGCAGGACAGCCACACACCCAGTCTTTTCGTTGTACCACTTCCTTTGAAAGAACAACATCCTCACATTGTAGTTTGCAGTAAACATGTCTTGGGGTAGGTCTCCCATCCTCAATTATTTTCCGTTTCACCTGGTAATCTAGTTGTGAGAATTGTTTTAATTTTTCAATATAATCCTCCATAATGAAGCCGATCAATCATTAAAAAAAAGACTGCTGTTCTTGAACTTCGCTGTTGTTGGCTTCAGCTTGGCGCCCACTTTGAACTGTGTCTGGTAACGCACCAGTATAGCTACTAAGCCGCTGGAAGCTCTTGTGTGAGGCTTTCCTAACCGGTAGCCCTGATGGAGGTCTGCATCAAGGGGGTATTCCAGAAAGCAGGTTATGCTAGTTATCACGGTAAGTTTGAGGCTAAGGAAGTGGATAACCTCAGCTTTCGGTTCCAGAAATGGAGGTATGTCTCAGGGTATGTCAAGTTTCCATAGCAACTCATGCTCTTAACATAACCTGGGGGGTATTCCAGAAAACAGGTTATGCTAGCTCCCACAATAAGTTTGAGGCTAAAGAGGTGTGCAACCACCGCTTTCGGTTCCAAAAACAGAGGTATGTTTCAGGGTATGCTTAGTTCCCATGGCAACTCATGCTCTGAACATAACCTGGGGGGTATTCCAGAAAGCAGGTTATGCTAGCTCCTACGGTAAGTTTGAAGCTAAGGAAGTTGATAACCTCAGTTTTCGGTTCCAGAAATGGAGGTATGTTTCAGGGTAGGTCAAGTTGCCATGGCAACTCATGCTCTGAACATAACCTGGTCGGGAGCAGGTTTAGTTGAAGGTTAGTTTGTTTACAGAGAGGTGAAGCAGCATGGCGTGTCCATTTGAAGATGATTTAGTGGATAAAGAAGCTCAGATAATACTTTTTCCACCGTGAGAGGGTGATACGATCACATATGGATGTTGGAAAATTAAACTTTTTTACTTTTATCTAACATAGTGATTTGCTTCAGTTAAGATAAATCATTTGTTTGTTAAGTTAGTTTAAAAATAACACGCAGTTTTCAGACAGTTATTTTACTTTCATTCAAATTAATTCAATTAAGTAGGTGTAAAGTTGGTCCTGCTGTTAGATCGGCACCGCAAAGGATTGTGGGATACCATTTCCTTTGCCTGTCTTGACGGATTTTGGTTTAAGTGTGGCTTTGTGACCAAATGTGTTTAGTTGTTTAGCTGTTTTACTGTGTTGTGCAATGTTTTGCTGAGTTGTTTAGTCCTACTGTGCTTATGTCTCTGCACCATGAGTAAGAGTGAAGGAGAGGATGATGAGTTTAAATAGCACCCCTACAGGCATTACCTGTAATGAAAATGATGGATAATTCTTTAATGAATTTGTACGCAATGTGCATTTTTCTCCCGTCCTTTTCATTGTTATAAAAATGAGCATATCTGCTGGCTCATACTTAGACAAATGAGAGATCAAGAAATATAAGTAATTAAGATGGAAACAATATTAATTGAATCTGAGTAATATGACATTTAGTCAGATAAATACATAAATTTTAGTTGTATAAACAATTATAGAGTTTTATAGACGTAAAAAATTAGGTTGATTAAATTCAACTCAATTATTTGTTACCAATAGAAGTAATTCATTTAAGGTGGCAAAATTGGATAAGTTATATATATATATATATGCGTCACAAGGAAAATGGAAATTAGATCAGAAACTCTTGCGTTTACTTTGTCTGTTCTTCTACTACAAGCAGAAACTCTTTCTTTTGCGGATGCAGCCATATTACTTTTTTGATGGACGTATAATCTTTATATGCCGTCAATAAAAGCTCAGACTCTGTCTCACTGAAGTATAGCGCTTTCTTTTTTTCCACGCGATTCCATGGTGACGCCAGAAATCGGCGATCCATTGAGAATGTCTTTATGTACTTGACATGCATGTGCATTAACCCAGGGTTACCAAGTCGAGCGTAATTACGCCAACTCATATCCGGTCTTTTGGAACCGACATACCCCGGGTAAGCAAGTTCAGGCGGATTTCAGCCAGAGTTCAGGCTTAAAGTCAGGCTAGTTTAAACATGCTTCCTGGAATACCCCCTTGGTCTGGAGCAGGTTTAGTTGAAGGTTAGTTTGTTTACAGAGAGGTGAAGCAGCATGTCGTGTCCATTTAAAGATGATTTAGTGGATGAAGAAGCTCAGATAATACTTTTTCCACCATGAGAGGGTGATAAGACTACGTTTGGATGTTGGAAAAATAAACTTTTTTACTTTGATCTAACTTAATTATTTGCTTCAGTTAAGAGAAATCATTTCTTTTTAGTTAAGTCAGCTTAAAAATAATACGTAGTTATCAGACATTTATTTTACTTTCATTCAAATTATTTCAATTAAGTAGGTGTAACTTTGGTGCTGCCGTTAGATTGGCACGGCAAAGGATTGTGGGATACCATTCCCTTTGCCTGTCTGGACGGATTGAGGTTTAAGTGTGGGTTTTTGTCCAAATGTGTTTAGTTGTTTAGCTTTTTTACTGTGTTTTGCCGAGTTATTTGTCCTGTTATGTTAAATTCTTTCTGCACCATGAGTGAGAGGGAGGGAGAGGATGATTTGTTTATATAGCACCCCTATTGTGAAGTAGCGCTATGATAAATTCAGAGACAGTGTTTATAGTTCAATAATAGAAATCCATTTTATTTCATTCAATTTATTTTTATATAAATGAGTATATTTGCAGGCTCAAATTTAGACATATGAGAGTTCAAGAAGTACAATAAATTGAGATGTAAAAACTTTAACTGAATTGGAGTAATATGACATTTAGTTAGATAAATATGTAAATTTGAGTTGTAAAAAAATATTGAGTAAGATAGACGTAAGAAATTAGGTTGAATAAATTTAACTCAATTACTTGTTACCAATTGAATTAATCTAAGTTGGATAAGTTATATATATATGTATGCGTCACAATGAAAATGTGTTTACTTTGCGTTTACTTTGTCCGTTCTTTTTCTCCAAGCAGAAACTCTTTCTTTTGCTGATGATGCAGCCGTATTACTTTATTGATGGACGTATAATCTTTATATGCCGTCATTAAAATCTCTGACACCGTCTCACTAAAGTATAGCGCTCTCTTTTTATCCATGTGTTTCCATGGTGACTCTGGAAATTCGCGATCCATTGAGAATGTTTTTAAGGACTTGCTGTGCACGTGCATTAACCCAGGGTAACCAAGTCGAGCGTAGTTACGCTAACTTATATCTTTTGGAACCGACATACCCAGAGTAAGCAAGTTCAGGCGGATTTCAGCCAGAGTTCAGGGTTAAAGTCAGGCTAGTTTAAACATGCTTCCTGGAATACCCCCCTGCTCTATCCTTTCTCGGCTACTGTTGGGCAAACGGCGGGGTACAATTCAAAGAGCTTCTGAATTATGCTTCATTCATTTTTTTTAATTGAAGATCGTTTTGTCTTTGCTGGTGGCCGTTCTGATGATCAATGATTATGCATTAAATACATTTGTGGTCATTAACTGCAATTGTGTTTTTCCCCACAACATCCTACTTGATGCGCATGTTTACATTTAGTTCTTATTTTATTTTTGTTTTGTTATATTTTGTGTGTTGTTTTTTATTTTGTGTCTTGTTTTTGTTTTGCTTTTATTCTATTTTGTGTTTTATTTTGTCGTGTTTTGTTTTATTTTTGTGTTTTGTCTTTATTCTATTTTGTGTTTAGTTTTAGTATAGTTTTGTGCATCCTGTACGCAACTTCCGGTTACGCTGACGAATGGAGGACTGAATCTGTTGTCTGCATTTGTAACGCTTAGTTTAAGATGGGTGAAGCAGACGTGACGCTGAGCCAGGCGGAGGAGAAGCCCCCGGACTCGGGGCTGGCCCCCGGGGAGGACTCGGTGGTCTGGAGCCATGAGGTGGAGGTTTGTTTGTTCCACGCCATGATCGGACACAAACCCGTGGGTGAGACTCGCCTGTCATCACATTAAAGTCTGTGCTGCTAAGCTAGCACGCTAGCCGGAGCGCTCAGCCGCTTTTGTATTTACATCAGATTCACATGGTTCATTGTCAAATGTAAGCTGGGGAATTGCAGACGTCTTAGAAGATTTTATTAAAGGTTTGAGAGATTAATTCTCAAATTTTATTTGACGTATTTGTTTAAAAAAACAAAACAAAACAACAACAACAACCCCTGATTAAGTTGAGAATGTAAAGCTAAAGGGGGCACAGAAACTAAGACTGCCTGCTTCAGTTCTACATGTCCCAAGTCCACCACCGTCTTGGAGGGAGTAGTAGATCCACTGAAAGTAGTTTCTGTCAGGCTGAAGAGTGTTGGAAATGCTAAAACACAAAGTTGTGTTCCTGTGCATCAATGGGAACCAAAAGCTTGAAGGTCTTTTCAGCTCCTGCTAGCAGGACCCCGTGTAACTCCGTGTGCTGTTGGAGCTGCAGAAAATCAGACTTAGATTTGCCTGAACGTGTTTTTTTTTTTTTTTTTACATGTTCTAGTAGTGTTTTTCTGATGATGGAGGACATTTATAAAGAAAATTAGGATTGCATTTCTGAGAATTTCTGTATTCAAATCGCTGTGAATCATGAGCAGATGTAGAAATGCAGTTGGAAAAAAAGTATTTGTGATGTAGAAAATACGCTGGGCGGGGCCACAAGCTCCCTGCCCCGCCCCCATTCTGAGGCACTCGCTTGCAGACCAATGGATCCATGAATGTCTTTTGTTTTCATCGTCTGAGGAATCTGGACGTCTGGAAAGCTACGATTATTGCTGCCATTTTTGTGCAGCCGCTAACGTAAGTTTGGGGGTGAGGGTGGGGGGGGTGTTAGCTAATGGGAGAGCATGTAAACAGAGAGCTCTCAGTTATGGGTGATGGGAAGGAACGGTTGCTCCGCGCCCACAACTCTCCTGCTGCTCCTCAGAAACTATGTCCTAGAAAACGACACAAGTTTTTTTATTTTGGCTAAAACATCAGCATCATAGTTATTTGAAACGCTTTTACAATTACAGGCTTGTATCGGCAAGAGTCTGGTTACACAATATGTACCCACGATATTTTACTAGAAGATGTTTTATTTTAAGTATGACTTAAAATAAAACTGCACCTGAATATAAATACATCTTTCATTGTACTAAAATTGTAAAATTCGGATTATTTAGTGATCATAATGTTAAGCACTGCAACTGTATCTCATATATAAGTTGCTTTTACCCAAACAAATTCATAGTGCTTTTATGTGGGAACTTCAAATATATAAAGGGAACAGTCAACATTGTCTGATTTTCACAACAAATTATTTTTCATTATAACAAAAAATAAAATGAATGAATGTGCCTTAGCCAATACAGTTCTAAAAGTATGATTGAGTTAATAAAGTGCTGTTTATTTTCAACATTGCTTAGTGTAGCTTCTCCAGAACTTTTAAACAGTTTAGGAGCCTGAATGGCGTTTCAAAAAGAAAGAAAATAAAAAACACGGATTCTTTCCAGAAACAATGAGTGTGATGATGAGGCAGCATGACAGGATGAAGGAGACGCTTTAATGTGGCTAAGATGCTTTATTTACATATCAGTTTGCTGCTGCAGCTGTTTTCTCTCACGTGGATGTGAACACGGCATCGCCACGATGTCGGCCTTTTTTCAGAGCGTTGGATACATCACTCTGGTCACTAAACTAGAATCTATTGCTGTGAGGTTCTGCAGAACTTTGACCCGCTTTGCTGACAGCATTTTGCCTGATGCTCCGTGCATTAGCCTCTGTGCAGCTGCAGTGCTTCACTCGTTCTTATCTGAGCCTCTAAAAAGCACTGCAATCTGTGTTTTTATGTTACTGGCAGCAACATGGAACAGAGTTTCGGTTTGATATCCATCCCAAGTAAAAACTAAGTAGTTCATATCTCATAACAACAAAACAAGCTGCTTGTAGCTGAGATCTTGTTGTTTTGTGCGTGTAGAGCTGCTCAAAGAGGCTCTGCTGCCAACTAGCGGTCGGAGGGTGAAGTGGACAACAAGAGTCAGACGCTGAAGGACGATCAGAAATAATTAAATAAAGATCGTCCTGACGATTAAATTTATACAAATATCGCCAAATGAACAATTGCGACATATCGCTGAATCTTCTTTTAGAAGGCTTCATTGTGTGTGTGGGCCCATGGGATGTTGTGTTAACGATGGGAGGGGGGTTGTTTGCACAGATGAGCTTTTTATTAATAAAGTTCAATTTGATAAGACTGCTGCATTGGAACACGATGGACTGTGTCGTGTCTGTTATAGAGGCCGGCTAGTCTAGTCATTAATGCTTCATGAAGGGACTATAGACTGCTTTGTAGTCAGTGAAGCAAGACACTTGTGTGCTGATGAAGCTGAAGAAGCTCTGATGTGTGTGTGTGTGTGTGTGTGTGTGTGTGTGTGTGTGTGTGTGTGTGTGTGTGTGTGTGTGTGTGTGTGTGCACGTGCAGGAGTGAACCGCCATTTCCACATGATCTGCATCCGAGACAAGTTCAGTCAGAACATTGGCCGGCAGGTCTCGTCTTCCGTCATCTGGGACCATCTGGGAACCATGTACGACATGCAGGCCTTGGTGAGGAAGAGCCCCCGCACACACATGCAGGGTCTCTGAAGTCTGGCTGATTTCCCTTTTCCTGTGTGCCGCAGCACGAGTCCGAAATCCTGCCATTTCCTAACACAGAGAAGGCCTTCTCTCTGCCTGATGACATCATCCAGGAAGTCAAAGAAGGTGAGAGCAGAAGCCGTGGAGCCGCTTCCAACCAGGTTCATTTGACATCAGTCAGGCTAGCGTAATCACATGGACTCACTCCCCTTCACTGGCTTATCCGGAGCCGGGTCGCGAAGGCTAGATGCTCAGACCTCCTCGTCCACAGAAACCTCCTTCTGTCCCATCAGCTGGACTCCGAGGCCAGCCGAGCACCGTCCCTCTAGTGTCCTGGGTTGTCTTAGATTCAGTTATTGTTCACTTTCTTTCTGCACGATGCCAAAAGTCTCCAGCTTTATCTGCATTTGCTGTTGAAGGCTGAGGTAGAGGAGGCTGAGGAACACCTGCAGGAGAGGAAGCTGTCAAAGAAAAACTGCAACACCAAACCTCTCCAGCATTTCATTCATAATAAACGGTTAATGAAGCTAAAGTGGAGAAGCTGAGGTGAATTTGATACCATCCTCCATTATCCTCTGCCTGTCTCTCCTCTACGGAGCCTGTGTCCTGACATTAAGATATAAAAATATATCTTGTTCCCACAGATTAATATCTTGTTCCCACAGGTTATTATGTCGTTCGCACGAAATACTATTCCGTTCCCACAAGATACTATTCCGTTCCCACAAGATACTATTCCGTTCCCACAAGATACTATTCCGTTCCCACAAGATACTATTCCGTTCCCACAAGATACTATTCCGTTCCCACAAGATACTATTCCGTTCCCACAAGATACTATTCCGTTCCCACAAGATACTATTCCGTTCCCACAAGATACTATTCCGTTCCCACAAGATACTATTCCGTTCCCACAAGATACTATTCCGTTCCCTCAAAATGATTAACTCGTGCAAATGCAATAATTATGTCGTTCGAACGCAATAATTAATCCGTTCGAACGCAATAATTATTCACGTCATAAGTCATTCACGCGGATATGCTCTCTGTACAACGGCAAAAGCCGCTTTCAGCGGTAACTTCCGTGTCTCTGTGACCCATATTCGTTCAAAAAAGGAACATGAAAAACAAAAATGATCACTTTATTACTGTCTCAATGAATAAAAGAAAAATATCAAAAGATTTATGATAACTAGGCTGCTTTGTCATATGATAGCTCCTGCTAGGCTACTACTAGCTCCGCCGCAGAGCTCTCTGATGTATGCCGGCATTTGGGCAACTGGCTGGTCTGTTGTCAGACAGCTGATATTGTAGTTTAGGGTCGAATAGGAATAATAATATTCAGGACTTGTCTTTTATTAACTTTAGCAGTCAGTATCTTTACATTCGAAGGCTATTAGGCTACATGCTAACTGACTAGCCGATCATTTCCTGTTATTAATTTACGTCATAGATTTACAGCAGATACCTTCAGATTTCTGTCTGTGTGTGTCTCATTACATTGCATTGAAGACACGGAGGATGTTTAGAGAACAGATTTATTTATTTTAAAAAGCACAGAAGCATCCATCGTATTCACGTTCACATCATCTGGTACGCCCTCAGTCATCTTGCTGCAAAAGCCGCTTCCTGCCGCTACTTCCGTGTCTCTGTGAGCATTCAATAGTGGTAAAAATAAAAGCAAGAATGGTCGATCTGTTATTGTCTCGATGAAAATCTGAAAAATATCATATTAAGCTGGCTGCTTCGCCTAATGCACTTACCTTTAGCTTGTAGCATAACAACAATAGCACTACATCACGTTTCCCAGCGTGCTTTGCTGCCAATCACTGGCCAATCATTGGTCTTGTTGTTAGACCATGGTCACAGGGACACGGTGATATTTTTCAGATTTTCATCGAGACAATAACAGATCGACCATTCTTGCTTTTATTTTTACCCCTATTGAATGCTCACAGAGACACGGAAGTAGCGGCAGGAAGCGGCTTTTGCAGCAAGATGACTGAGGGCGTACCAGATGATGTGAACGTGAATACGATGGATGCTTCTGTGCTTTTTAAAATAAATAAATCTGTTCTCTAAACATCCTCCGTGTCTTCAATGCAATGTAATGAGACACACACAGAGAGAAATGTGAAGGTATCTGCTGTAAATCTATGACGTAAATTAATAACAGGATCAATGATCAGCTAGTCGCCAGTTTAGCTCGTGCTGGTTTGCGGCGCCTTCCATCCGTGAAACCCGAGTTCGACTCCGGGCTGCTCCCTATTCCCTTCTCTACCTATGCCGGTTCCAAGCCCGGTTTGAGAAGGTTGCGTCAGGAAGGGCATCCGGCGTAAAACATTGCCAAAATCTACCATGCGACTCGTTCGCTGTGGCGACCCCTGATGGGAGAAGCCGAAAGTGGAAGAATGATCAGCTAGTCAGTTAGCATGTATCCTTATAGCCTTCGAATGTAAAGTGACTGACTTCTAAAGTTAATAAAAGACAAGTCCTGAATATTATTATTCCTATTCGACCCTAAACTACAATATCAGCTGTCTGTCTGTCAACCGACCAGCCAGTTGCCCAAATGCCGGCATACATCAGAGAGCTCTGCGGCGGAGCTAGTAGTAGCCTAGCAGGAGCTATCGTATGACAAAGCAGCCTAGTTATCATAAATCTTTTGATATTTTTCTTATATTCATTGAGACGGTAATAAAGTGATCATTGTTGTTTTTCATGTTCCTTTTTTGAACGAATATGGGTCACAGAGACACGGAAGTTACCGCTGAAAGCGGCTTTTGCCGGCGTACAGAGAGCATATCCGCGTGAATGACTTATGACGTGAATAATTACTGCGTTCGAACGGCATAATTATTGCATTTGAACGACATAATTATTGCATTTGCACGAGTTAATCATTTTGAGGGAACGGAATAGTATTTTGTGGGAACGCAATAGTATCTTGTGGGAACGGAATAGTATTTCGTGCGAACGACATAATAACCTGTGGGAACAAGATATTAATCTGTGGGAACAAGATATATTTTTATATCTTAATGTCAGGACACAGGCTCCGTACTCCTCCTCCTGCTTTCACGCTGGTTCCTCAAACTCGGACAGAACTTTGAGATGAAGCAAATATTTCAGCCTTTTCAATGAACTTAGTTCTTACTTCCTGCCTCAGCTTCACTTAGCGGCACTCAGCCCTTTAGCACACGCTCAGATCAGAGGCTGGCAGGTGAGGAAACTGTCTCAGGGACGATCGTGGTCCGTTCGACGTTCTTCCTCCTTGTTGAACCTTCTGGGTTGTTCCTTGTGTGTGAGGAAGGTGTCTCCTCTTCTGTGTGCAGGGAAGCTGGGTTCAGAGGAGGACACCAAAGAGGAGTTCAGGATGGAGAGAGAGCCTCCAGCAACTCACGAAGAAGGTTTGTCTGCTGTCCTCCTCTTCCTCCCCCTGCTGTATGCTGAAACGGAGCTTCATTTGAAGCCCTCCGAGGATTTGAGCTCAGGCTTTTGCTTTGTCGGAAGAAGTTGTAATGATGGCTGGACTTACGCGACATTTTCTCTTCAGAGATGCGTTAGGCAGGTTGACCAGCTGTGTGGTCATGATGACATCACTTCCTGGGGGACTGAGAAGAGCACACTGACCATGGTTTATCCCAACTGTTTGCCTTTTGTGTCTCATCTCAGGGAGTAACTCCTCCATTAAGATGCCAGAGCGAACGAGCAGCAGCCGGGACAAAGAGAGGGAGCGGGACAAGGAGAAGGCGGGGAGTGAAGGAGGGGCAACAACGGCAGGAGGAGGAGGAGGAGGAGGGGCAAAAGAGGCAGAGAAGAGGAAGAGGAGCCGAGCGGCCGACAAGCTGTTGTCATCTTCCAACCCTGCAAGTCCAGGGGGAGCCAAGAGGAGGCGCACATGAGCACAGGAGGAGGCCAGGGGACTGACTTCCATGTCACACGACTGCTAAGTGTTTCTTTACGCTGAGGCTTCCCTGATTGGCTGCCGTGCATCTGTCACTCATCATGTGACCTCAGTGGGATGAAATGAAGCACAATAGTGATCCAGGCGCTGACCGTGGCGTGCAGAAAGTGAGGACTTACCTTTTGATTTTGTGGTAGTTTTGTGTTTAAATAAGGATGGTTTGTAGTGCGTGCCCTGGGTTTCGTCTGTCAGGCTAATGAAGCCTCTCTGGACTTGTAGATGAGTAGATGTGGGTCACTGCTGTGCAACACCCAGCTCTGTTACTGCAGATTATTTGTTTTGTTCAAGTGTCTAAAGCTACTGTGTGTAAAATTCCCAGCATGCATCTCAGCAGGACATGATCAGTTGCTGGGCTTCTCTTGAGCTGCGACCGAGAAGTGGAGAAGAGACTCAGAGGGTCAATCAAAGTGGTCCTGTTTGATCCCCCTGCCCCCTTCTCAGCAGGAGAGTCTGAGGAACGTTCTGGGCTACCGAAGCCTCAGCGCTGTTGTCTTTCAGATCTAACCATAACAGATCTATGAGGGGAAACACGGAGCTCGTCTGCAGAATAAAGCCATGCTCATTTCACTGTAAAGAAAACGTCTCATTGCTTTGAAAACAGACTGAAGTTGTCTGTTTCTGAATGGTGCATCTCCTGATCCAAACCAGTTCCTTGCCTTCCCAGCTCGTATGGCGGCATCTAGTGGCTCCACGCAGACTTTGAGCGTCTCTGCTTCTTCTTTGGGCAGCACCAAACAGCCTTTTAAGATCCGAGCTGCATAATCACAGCCGACTGTCTTCAGATCTCAGGTTTGGTCACGGCAAACAGATCTGCGGAGAAACGAGGATCGTGACCCATTCCGGGGTTGTAGGTGGTGCCTTAAGGACATCTGCTGCTGCAACACCATGTCAGAAGGACTGCTGCTCACACGAGCAGGAAAGACAACAAAGCTTAATAATGAATACTGACTGCATCCTTCAGTAAGCTAGTGTTTGTTTTAAGGGCTGCAGATTCTGTGAAGGACGTCTTGAACCGTTTTCTCCTCGCGCCTCAGCCTGCTTTAAAAACATCTGAGGCTTAAGAAGCTTCAGGTACCACAACCCTCCCAAAGAGAGGAATGAACCAAGGTTTAAAGACGAGAAATAGCAGTTATGCTCATATATTTATATGTTTCAGGCCCATCAGTAAAAATGGCATTCCAAAGTGGGTCTATCTGAATTGGAGGAGCAACAAAAGAGATGAAGAAAGCTGATAATCAGTGTGAGGGCTGTGGGTTGAGGAGAAAACCCTTTAGAGGTCCTGCAGCCGTTTGTCCACCTCCAGCATTAAAGGGAAGCTTCTGGAAAATGATGGTTGAGAAATCCCCGACCACCTGCGCTTCATTCTTTCTGTCTGCTTTGGTTTGCAGCCGTTTGTCTGCCAAAGCTGTCGTTTTCATTTAAAGCAGAGTCCCCGAGTCCGCTGCATCATTTCCGTGCAAAGCGCTCGTCTGGTCAGGTTTGGTTCCGACACCAGAGACCCAGACTCGGCCCGCGGCGAAGCCTGACCCGCTGCGTTTGACAGCCAACACTCCTGACACGTTCTGGTCCGACTGACTGCAGTAAACTGGATGCTGAACTGGTCCCTGTGTTCATGAAGGGCAGGTTTAGTTTGGCTTGACTTCCTCTTGTTCCCTTTCAATGTATTCCTTGACATTGTAGGATACTGATGGTGATGTTTGTGACATTAAATGTGAACTTTTTCAACTGAACTGAGTTTTTGAGACATTAGTAAAACAGGAGAGAATTTGGGAGAAACTCAGGATCGTGGACACAAATCCAGCAAACGTCCTGCTAAAGTTAGGATCGTTGGTACTTTAATGCTTTCCACCTGTATATAGACTTAACCCTTGTGCTATCTTGTGGGGTCCAGATGACCCTGCTCCCAACGTTGACGTGCCTCGGAGGCACGTTTCACTTCCAGAACTAGCAGCTGAAGCACGGAGGTGGATGCATCATGCTTATTTACGTTCAGAACAGAAAGACGATAGAAAAAAAAAAATAAGCCCAAAACCACCAGTAAAGGCATACATTTCTACAACGTTAATGGTATTCCGGGTGTCCTAAGCAGATTTATTATTATTATTAGAAACAGTGTGCTCTTTAAGCTGCAGTTGAGCGTGGGATTTTTTTTTCAGCAGAGCAGAAGTTCCAGACACAACACGGCGTGTAAAAGGATGAACTTTGTCTGTTTCAAAAGATGCACAATTACCCAGATTCACAAGTATTTTATCATCAGTATTTGCAAATAGATAACAGCCTAACACAGCATCGCTGCTGGAAGGAGCGCCTCTGCAGATCTTTCCTGCTGTCAGCCTTTAGACTTTACATCACCTAACACACACTGGACCCTTCATTGTGTCAGTTATTGTATATTTTTAGGGCTATTTGTTGTTCCTTACTATTATGTCTCTGGAGCTATTGTAACAGATCCATTTCCCTGTTGTACAATCACAGTGCTTTTGTTAAAGATATAGGTACCACATCACATCACAAAAAAAATAGTAACAAGAATTAAAAGTAAATGGAGTCAAATGAAAGGTGTTAAAACAAGATGTTGGCTTAATAATAATAATAATAATAATAATGCATTTTATTTATATGCCGCCTTTCTGGGCACTCAAGGTTGCCTCACAGTACAAAGTATGTAAAAACATAAACATACAACAATAAAATTCCAGAACAAAAAATAAGTTAACGGTTAAAAACAGCAATTTAAATATTATGAGCTAAAAGCATGACGGAAAAGGTGAGTTTTGAGGTGTTTGGAAAACTGTGAGAGTGAGTCCATATTTTGTAGATCAGAGGGGTGGGAGTTCCAGAGTTGTGGGGCAGAGCTGCTGAATGCTTTACCCCCCATGGTAACTAGTCATGTTCATGGAATGGCCAGTCGAAGGGAGGAAGAGGATCTGAGGGAGCGAGTGGGGGTAGCAACTGTTAGGAGCTCTGAGAGATACGGAGGGGCGGGGTTGTGGAGGGCTTTGAAGGTTAAGATGAGGATTTTATAGGTGATCCGGTGAGGTACTGGTAACCAATGAAGCTGCTGTAAGACGGGTGTAATGTGGGGAATGGAGGGGGTTTGGGTGATTATTCGAGCAGCTTAGACTGAACGCGTTTCCCCATCTAAATGTAAAAAGGTGTTGGTGCTTTGTAAAGAGATGACACGTTCATACATTTTTGCTTTGAAATTGTTGAATTTTAAAGATCTCAGTAAACCTTTGGACACGTTTCTATAAAAATAGAAATGTGGGAGGACAAAGGACTGCATTTCTAAAGCTGCTAAAAGTCAAAGGTTCACTTTAACCCTAAAATATTCTAGAAGTAAAAAAGGTTTTAATTATCTCTGTTTGTGTGTAATGATTCTGTCTGAAACACTAGTTTACCTTCCTGTGCTGACTGACCAAAACATTGAACTTTGCAACGATTCCTTTTTAACAAATGTTCTTTGCATATCATGGCCTGTGGCGGATGATTCGATTCACATTGTCGACATTGTGCAGGTTTTAAACAAAACATTTATTTGTCTTGTCTTTTTGTTTTTCAAATTTGATTATATTTTATGCAAAACACTTTGAGCGACCAAGTTGTAAAAGTGCTATATAAATAAAGCTTGATTTGATTTGAAATGTTGGTTCATTGTTTACTTGAATCAAATCGAACCGACCTGTACCATTAAAAAAAAATGTTTAAAAATGAAATCAATTCATCAAGAAATCCAAGGAATCTGGAAAACTTCACTGTTCAGTAGCAGGAATTTCTCTCTGAGTCACACTGGTGGAATTTTTGGATGAAGATGTCCTGAATCCATTTAAGGTCGGAGAATCAGATCCAATCGGATCCTTTAACAACTTGCCTGAGACACATTGATCTGGTTGGAGAAGTCCCTCTGCTTTGCTGTCTTGTGCTAATGCAGCCAGTAGGGGGCGGCATTGTCCTGCAAGTTCTTTAAAAGCAGTTGAAAACTACAGTACTTGGAGGGAAAGTGTTGTACGCGGATGTTTGTGCAGTCTGGTAATGATTTATCTAACGCAGTCACAGTTAGGTAAAACGATTACTATAGTATTACTGCCTCATTACTACGCCAAGTAGCTGGCAGTAATGAAACCATGATGGAACAACGTAAGGGAACATAACCAAGACTGTTATTCATTAGGAACAACTCTAAAAGGTTTCAGGCGTGTCTAGATTTACAAATTTAGGTTTACTGACATTTTCCTGTTTTAATTATTCCATTCATCCATCATCCTTTTTCTAAAAAAAAAACAACAACCCAATTATTAGCAACCAACCAATTAGCAACCAATCTTCTTTATGTTTTTTATGAGAATACCTGCACATTAATATCAAAAAACCCACCCCCCCCCCCTTTACAGAATGTTACTGTTGATTGCGTTCTTCTAAATTCTGATGTTTGGCTCCTGTGTAACAGTCATTCAGTCACTCGTCAGTCAGGTTTCAGACATGTTCTTGTAGCATTTTCCTGATGATGGAGGACAATGTATTTAGAGTTAAAACTGCATTTCTGAGTGTTTCTTTATTCAAATTGTTGTAAATCAGGAGCAGATGAAAAAAATGCCTTTGTAAAAAGCTTGTAGTTGTTATGTACAAACTACAGTTGCCAAGCCACAGGCTCCCTGCTCCGCTCCATTCTGATCATCCACTGCAGACAAATAGATCCATGATCGTGTTTGTTTTCCTCGTCTGAGCTTTGACACTGATGCACTAAATGAGCTGATTTCAAATTCCATGTCTGAAAACAGTTGGGATGAGGCCATTAATGACAGAAAAGCCGAACAATAGCTGGTAGAGCATAGAATAACTGATTGAAATGTATTGATTTGGGTTTTGGACATGGACAGAGTCTCTTAGAAGTTAAAAGGTGTGCAGAGGCTCCTATCTGTGCAAAAGTGTGGAGTGTGGTTATAAAACATCATGTATTTAAAGTAAAACTTTGCAGTGATCATCTGTGCATAAAACCATCTTGCATTTCAGAGAACCTGAAAAGAATCTGTGCTTAACAAGGCTGAGGGCCTTCACTGGATGTCTGTGGTCTTCCAACACTCAATGTTCATCTGCAGGAGCCAAACTGGGTCATGCAAAAAGCCGCCATGTTTGATCACAGTTCAGCCGCGCCATCCGTGACCTGTGGGCCAAGACTCATTTGAAACAGCCTGTTTGAAATGGGAAAAGTGTTCTGTGGTTGGAAGAGTCAGAGTCAGACTTTCTTCTTGATAATCGCAGACTCTTCGTCGTCTGGGCTGAAAAGGAGGGAGGCCTTCCGGCGTGTTTTCTGGATTCCTCTGACGTTCCTTCCTTCTGTGATGGTTTGGGGTCAAAAGTGTTTTCAGAATGTGCGGCTTGCATCTTTTTGGAAGGAGACATGTATGATGAAAGGTGTTCAAAGGGACCGGAGCCGCAGTGCCAACATCACACTTCAAGCATCAGAACTACACAACATTGTTTGAGAATAGTCTGAATGTTGATCTGTTGATCTTGCAATGCAAACATTTTGGAGCAAAAAAAAAGGATTTGTCAGTCTTAGATTGCAGATTTTCCCATTTAAAAAGCTGATTTTGGTCTGTAATGTTTTTAACAGAATAATTTCAACTGTGAGAGACAGAATTTAAAAACACAATCCAGGAAATCACATTGCTTGCTTTTCAGAAATGTATTTGTACAATCAAGCAGAAAAGAAGGATTTGGTAAATGCAGCGTTCATTCTGCTTTCAGACCTGTTGCAGATCTTGTGAATGAAAAAAACTCCTTTGGTGCATTAAATGCAACTCTTATTGTAAATACATTTTGGCACTTTATTTATTTATTCATTTATTTGTACACGTTTTAGTTTTGAATTCTGAAAGAATGACCCAACTTTCAGGGAACTTTCTTGTCATTGCAGAAATAGAGGCTCATCAAAGAGTTTGTCATCAGCAAATGTCTGTCAGTAGAAATGAGATCCATGGATTCAGTCTCAGCGCAAACTCTAAACAAAACGGAAAGGCCATTCTGGAGAGAATGGGTTCATCAGGTGATGCATCAGGTGAGGACATTGTGCTGATCAGATGGAAAACATCAAAAAACAAGTGTAGAAAAAGAGGCAGAATGAAAGAGGAGTGTCTGTCCATCTGGCCTGACGAAGCAGTCCGTCCGGCCAGCTGAGAGCAAACAACACATGAGTGTGAGAACGACGGACGACGTTGCTGCCGCTTGAATATTCATGAGCTCCCCAGAACGGTTTTTGTGTGTGTTTGCAGCGCTGCCTCCAGCATGTTTATTTATAAATCATCTCATGTTTATTCATGCTGGATTATGTAAACAAGTGGGCATATTCACACACAGGTCCTGCTGGTCAGCGGCTAAACACACAACTCTTAGGACGCCTTGTGTGTGTTCTTGTTTTTGTTTCCCTGTCAAAGTCTTCTCTGGTAAAGTCTAAACCGCGCCGTCGCCAGTTGTCTTTACCTGGATGACGGGCCAAAGACGGCTGCTCATGAGAAAATTCTCTGGGCTGCTGGTCCAAGTTGGAGCAGAAACCGCTCACAGTTCAAGTGTCAATTACATCAAATTATTCATCGCAATTAACCACATTGACACCAAATGGCTCATTTTTCCTCAGTCAAAAATTACTCTAATATTTGTCAATGGTTCTGATATTTATTGCCCGATGGTGGACTGGTTAGCGCTTTCACCTCACAGTGAGAAGTCAGCGGTTCAAGTCCCAGTTGGGACCACTTTGTGTGGAGTTTGCATGATCTCCTTAAAGTTGTGTTGGTTTTCTCCAGGCACTCTAGTTTCTTTCCTCTCATTGTCCAGTAACAAGCTTCCGACGTTAATTGTTAACTCTAAAATGTCCCTAAGTTAGACTGTGGGAGGTTGGTTGTGTGGCTTTGCAAAAGGCTGGCCACCTGTTCGGGGTGTACCCCACCTCACTAAATTTTCTTTTTGCTCAGTAGTGGTTTTCATCCACTGACGCAAAATACAAGTTAAACTAGGCGGAACTTTGACCAACTGGTGACTCAGATTTGGTGATGACGTATGGAGCGGGCAGTAAACTCACCAATCACAGCGTGTAGCTGGTTTATATGGTAAACCAGGACAAAGTGACGAGCCTGACAACGCCTGCGCTTGTTGTTCAGATAAAGGTAAACCAAGGCCACTCTCCTGACACGATGGTAATCCAGATCCGCCATTGCATGGACGCTACCTGGACCGTTTTTGTCTCAGTCGCCCGATTTGCAAAATATACACTGCTTCAACACTACGCACCAAGCCTCTTCCAACTGTAGATCGCAGACAAGCGCTAGTAAACGGTAGAAAGAAGAAGAAGCGTCTTTCTGCTTGTCCAGTGTGAACACCATGGGCTCATCATGTGTGAATACGTGTCAAATGCCCACTGTGTCCATAGATTTAGGATTTTTCATGGACATCTTTACAAATACAGTAGATGCTCGATATTTCACATGAATGATCCTCTGCAGAGCAACATCAACTACTACAGCTGATGGACAAGTGCATCTAAGACTCTCTGCACTCATACGCTCTCTGACAGGGACTAACATTAATCCCGGCTTTTAATCATGATAGATAAGATTTGTTTTGTGTGTATTTGCAGAGTAAATGAAAAAGTTTTCATCTGCTGCCTGTCCGTCTGTCACGGCTATATTGTATTGGAAAAGTGTCTACATCCATCACAGCAACGGCTATAGTGGACTTTGGCCATTTCTCTCTTCATACCCCTATAAAGGGATAAGTATCAATGGAATAACTCCTGACAGAAAGTAATGTCATACTAGGATCCTTGTGAAAGCACAAAAAGAGAGAAAACCTAGAGGTTCCTTGAAAACATAGGAAGAGAGTTGAAATGCGAGGCGAGTTCAGTGGTTTGGACCACAGAGCTTAAGCTTGACGGGCTCGCAGTGACATCACAGTTGGCCGGTGCGAGTAAGCTGACATGAGAAGTGATGTCATGAATGCGTTCTGTCGCCGACATGATGGGATTTTGCTCTCAAGTGTCGTGTTTGCGTAGACGTGAAGCCTGAGAGCTGAGAACGATTTAGACGTTCCTCTGTCAGTCTGCTGGGAAACACAAAGACCTGCTCTGAGCGCTCACACAAAGCGCTCATTAGCCATGTATGGTGTTTGTGTGCCAGAAGTCATTTGTTTGTCTTTAAGCAGCTAAACTCCCTTTTATCCAGCTGATAATACAAAGATTAGCATCTCAAAACCAGAAAGAGCTTTTTAATCAAACCTTGGGGTCTCACACTCATACAGACACACACCGAGGGGCTCCCAAACCTCCTGTTGTGTAGCAGGAGACTTTTGTAAAGATGATTGTGTGACTACGGGTGTTTGTTTGTGCACTAGCTTGTAGTTACCACGGTAATGATTGATAAAGCTAATTCTCCCTGAGCAGATCGGATCCATTTTTTTCCACCTCCGTAGCTTTGAGGTCATATATTTATTTCATAACAGCAAGTATTCCTTTTGTCTTGATTATATATTTTCCACAAATTCACAGCAGCTTTGACATATTCTGACCTTGTTCCAATAGAAGACACCAACAATTTACAATTTCAGGTCGTTTGTTTATGAGCTCTGGCTCATGACCGTAAAGAACAAGGTCCCGGATACAAGAGGCTCAAATGAGCTTCCTCTGTAGGGTGGCTGGGCGCTCCCTTAGACATAGAGTGAGAAGCTCGGTCACCCGCGGAGAGCTTGGAGTAGAACCACTTCTCCTCCACATGGAAAGGAAGAAGTTGAGGTGGCTCGGGCATCTAGTCCGGATGCCTCCTGGAGGCCTCCCTGGAGAGGTGTTCTGGGCATGTCCCACTGGGTGGAGGCCCCAGGGAAGACCCAGGACACGCTGGAGAGACTATGTCTCTCTCGGCTCTCGACCCAGACTTGGGCCCCCTTGTGGCTACATAGTCAGGCAGAATCGTGAAGAGCCGTGACTTAGATTTACGTTACTTTAACAAACTGTTTTTTAAAGACATATACAGTCATTTACGATTTTTAACATTTCTAAGATCTAATGGTCTGCATTCATTCAAAAGTGGTGTGCACTCTCGTCTGGATTGTAGATATGTAATTTACCCTTAAACACCAGAGCTTCAGTTCCAGTGTTGATGGACTTTGAATTACAGCAACACTTCAACCATTTACACCAGGGATGTATTCCAGGAAGCATGTTTAAACTACCCTGAGTTAAAGCACGAACTCTGGCTGAATTCCGCCTGAACTTGCTTACTCGGGGTAAGTTGGTTCCAAAAGACCGGATATGAGTTGGCGTAATTACGCTCGACTTGGTAACCCTGGGTTAATGCACAAGCACGGCAGGTACATAAAGACATTCTCAATGGATCGCCGATTTCCGGAGTCACCATGGAAACGCGTGGAGAAAAAAAGAAAGCGATATACTTCAGTGAGACGGAGTCTGACATTTAAATGACAGCGTATGAAGATTATACGTCCATCAATAAAGTAACACGGCTGCATCCGCAAAAGAAAGAGTTTCTGCTTGTAGTAGAAGAACAGACAAAGTAAACGCACGAGTTTCTGATATTATTTCCATTTTCATGTGACGCATAGATATTTAACTTATCCAATTTTGCCAACTTAAATGAATTACTTCTATTGGTAACAAGTAATTGAGTTTAATTTATTCAACCTAATTTCTTACGTCTATAAAACTCAATAATTGTTTATACAACTCAAATTTACATATTTATTTAACTAAATGTCATATTACTCCAATTCAATTAATATTTTTTCCATCTTAATGAATTATAATTCTTGAACTCTCAAATGTCTAAGTTTGAGCCGGCAGATATACTCATTTTTATAATAATAAAAAAAGAACATTGCTTTGCATGCTTAGAGAGTACATCCATTTAGGAATTTTCCAACATTATCTTTACAAAGTTTTGTAAGCAGGGGTGCTTTATAAACTTATCATCCTCTCGTTACTCTCACTCATGGTGCAGAGACTTAAGCAAAGTAGGACAAAATAACCCGACAAAACACAGTAAAACAGCTAAACAACTAAACACATTTGGTCAAAAACCCACACTTGAACCCAAATCCGTCCAGACTTAAAAAAAAAAAAAGTTTTTTAATTATCTTAACTAAAGCAAATAATTAAGTTAGATCAACAAAGTTTATCTTTCCAACATCCATATGTGGTCTCATTACCCTCTCACGGTGGAAAACGTTTTATCTGAGCTTCTTCATCCACTAAATTATCTTCAAATGGACACGCCATGCTGCTTCACCTCTCTGAAAACAAACTAAGCTTCAACTAAACCTGCTCCCGACCAGGTTATGTTCAGAGCATGAGTTGCCAAGGCAACTTGACACACCCTGAAACATACCTCCATTTCTGGAACCGAAAGCTGAGGTTATCAACTTCCTTAGCCTTAAACTTACCGTGGGAGCTAGCATAACCTGCTTTCTGGAATACCCCCCCAGGGGTACTCATTATTGCATCGGTTGCGATTGACCGGGATGTGATGGTAAATCGCAATCCATCAAAACTAATAGACAAAAATTTATATACATATTCATTTTGGGCTGTACGGTGGCGCAGTGTTTAGCGCTCTTGCCTCACAGCAAGAAGGCCTCTGGTTCAAGTCCCAGCTGGGGGACCTGAAGAAAAACACCAATGGGGGACCTTTCTGTGTGGAGTTTCCATGCTCTTTCCCTGCATGCATGGGTTTTCTCCAGGGACTCCGGCTTCCTCCCACCGTCCAAAAACATTCTTCATAGGTTAATTGGTCAATCTAAATTGGCACCGCAAGGGATTGTGGGATACCATTCCCTTTGCCTGTCTGGACGGATTTGAGTTTAAGTGTGGGTTTTTGACCAAATGTGTTTAGTTGTTTAGCTGTTTTACTGTGTTTTATCTAGTTATTTTGTCCTACTATGCTTAGTCTCTGCACCATGAGTGAGAGGGAAGGAGAGGATGATGAGTTTATTTAGCAGCCCCGCCAATTAGTAAAATAATAACAGTGATGGAAAATTCCTAAATGAATTTATGCATTTTGTTCATATTGTTTCGTTCTTTTTATTGTTATACAAATGAGTATATCTGCCGGCTCAAATTTAGACATATGAGAGTTCAAGAATTATAAATAATTGAGATGGAAAAAATATTAACTGAATTGGAGTAATATGACATTTAGTTAGATATATGTAAATTTGAGTTGTATAAACAATTATTGAGTTTTATAGACGTAAGAAATTAGGTTGAATAAATTTAACTCAATTACTTGTTACCAATAGAAGTATTTCGTTTAAGTATTAAATGTGCGCCACAATGAAAATGGAAATAAGATCAGAAACTCGTGCATTTACTTTGTCTGTTCTTCTACTACAAGCGGAAAGCCTTTTTTTTGCTGATCCAGCCTTGTTACTTTTTTGATGGGCGTATAATCGTCATTAAAATCTCAGACTCCGTCTCACTGAAGTGTAGCGCTTTCTTTTTTTTTTCACCACGCGTTTCCATGGTGACTCCAGTAATCGGCGATCCATTGAGAATGTCTTTATGTACCTGCTGTGCACGCGCATTAACCCAGGGTTACCAAGTCGGGCGTAATTACACCAACTCATATCCGGCCTTTTGGAACCGACATACCCAGAGTAAGCAAGTTCAGGCGGATTTAAGCCAGAGTTCAGGCTTAAAGTCAGGCTAGTTTAAACATGCTTCCTGGAATACCCCCCTTGTTGATCCTGCCAATATCAAATGCGGTTTCAAAGATTAAGCCAAAATAAATCTGAGTGCCATATGTGGAGTTTTTCTTCCTCATCATCCTCAGAAAGTCGTGAGGGTTCAGTGTCAGAATCCTAACCGATGGTCTACCTGCTAATGCGCCTTATTTTTCTCTACCTCTCTACCTTTAGATCAATAGGATGGTCAAGATCAGACTGAAAGCTGTTAACAGATAATTGCACGATTGAACCTCAGATCAGCAAACCTGCCTTTTCTCTCATCTTACATCTTCATTATCAGTTTCCTGATTGGCTGGCCAACGTTGTTTGTGATTGTTTGCTTATTTGTCATTACCATGGACCTTCTATGGATAAATGAAGGCATGGTTGCACACAGCTGACCGGGTAGAGTTTCTTTATAAAGATAGACTGAATTAAAGCCTGCACCCCATGGTTTTATTCATTTATTCATCTTCTAAACCCGTTTTATCCCTTTCAAGGTCATGGGGGTGCTAGAGCCTATCCCTGCACCTAGTTTTCACGATTGTTTTATATGTTTGAAAATGTTCTCATTTCACACACTTTTGTATTTGAATGTACACCATGTTCTGCTCTGAGATCCACAGTTTAACAAGAAATGGGTAGCAATTTGAAGACTTGACAATAACAGGTTCTAGAAAGACTGAATTATGATGGCAGGTAGCATTTAAGGAGAACGGAGCTCCAGAGAAGCTGGGAAATACTTTCTGGTGGTTGCAGGTGAAAACCCTCATCTTGATTGCAGTGTAGAACTGCACCTTGAAGGCTTTGAAAACCTGTTAGTGCTAAAAGGTAAAATTGACCAGACTGTCAAGTTGCTCTTGTTTGCTGTTTCCCCACCTGAAAGGTATTGGCATGTACATGGAGGTATTAACTGGATTCCACTCAAAACCCCAGATTTTTTTAAAGTATCTTTTTCTTTTATCTCTTGTCTTTTAATCCATCTTGGTCAGGAAAAAACACTTTCAAAAGGAACTATGAGATTTTTACAGACAGCTTGGTCCACTGTTGTCTTTGGTTTGCTGTGTCTAGACCCCAGACTGCTGAATAAGGCAATACAGTGACTTTATTATCCTTTACCTACCCATGAAGATGTCTCTTCCAAGCTTGCTAAAGTAAAGTACTTCAGTGAGTTAGCTGCTAAATTAGACTCATGAAATAAACTGAGTCATGAGTTTTCTCCGTTGATGGCATTCAATACTGTTTTTGGCAAAAAAGCATTTCCTCTAGTTGCTAGTTGGTATAATTTTAGCTCAAGAATGAGTTCCAACAAGGAGTGGATGAAAAATGTTACATCAGGGCCCTACTCTTACAATGGGGATATTTTTCTTTTTCCAGTACAGTCTGCCAGGAGACAGTGAGTGTACCCGGCACACCTAACTGTTGCTGTATGCAGCTTTAAAAAAGCCTCCAGAGCTTCTGCTTGGGAATCCTCAGTGGTGTTGCTGCCCTTATGAATTATGTACTTGTGTTTAAAAAGACCAAATGGGACAGTGAAGCCACATCAGTCCTGTTGCATAGGGTCAAAGATAAAGGCAGGAAGTTAAACTCCCCCAAAAAGGCTGTATCTGTGTGTCAAGGGTAATTTACTTCAGGTGTACACTGTCAAATGTTGGTCTAAAACCAGATCCACAGAACGTTAAATAATCCAAGACTTGTAATCAGGACAGGATTAAAACCAGTTCCTGAAATGTTACCTCACCGGGTTTGCTTCTTATCCTACTGAAATTAACAAACTGCAAGAGGATGGGGACTGTATAGAAAGTGATTTATGATAGAACTTTCCGTCATTATAAAAAGATCTGATGGCTCAACAGTCTGGCTTTGTACAAGCATTTTTTGACCCCCTGATAGACCTACACCTCCAAGTTGTTACTCCAAAAAGTTGCCTTGGAATGATCCAAGAGGATGCAATTATGATAATTTTCTCTTTGAGTGACATAAATCTCAGACAGATCCAAGAATAAACAATTACAACTATGGTGTAATTGTAGTTGTTAGCATTGATGAGATTTGATCTTGAAGTTCCTACATCCCCTCAGTTTTTGTCCTCCTTCATTTTCTAAGAACTGTTTATGGATATTGACTGGTAACAATTTCCCCCTGGCCTGAAGTTGTGCGGTTTAAAAATCAACAAGGTCATAAAGTTAAATAAAAGTCTGGATTGATCCAATAAATTGCTTGTATGATCTAGAAAGCCAACTTTATGTACAATTCTGATGGCTCGTTTTTAAAGTTAAAAGAGAGGATGTTGTGAACTCTTATAATTATTCCCCCAAATTTCTATACAGTAGAAAGGAGCAGTAAAATAAATATATACTGTTGTATTCTCATAAATGTTTAGATTTATTTATGATTGAAATACTTTTTGAGACTTTAGTTCATGTCTGATGTGTGGTTTGTTTTCTTCCCGTTGGATAGTTTTTGACCCAAGTTAGCGCTAGTCCTCTTATCCCATACACTACCAGTTTGTCAAGTAGGATGTCATGATTAAGAGTCAAATGTTTCTTTTTTTTCATTTATAATGTCATGTTTATCAATAAATGTAACTAATTTATCATTGAATATTTCTGGGTTAATTGAGTTTTTAACGTTATCTGTGCTGTAATATTTGCAGTCCATATCAACAGCGGCAAATAATTCATCTGGATCAATGCAGGTTGTTGTCATTATTACTGAATATTTTAAAGTTGGTTTGCTCACCATTCAGATCTCTCTGAAAGTCGTGGCTGCAGGTGACTGTTGAAGAAAAAGTGGTTTTAGTAGAAGCCCTAGATTGTAGAGTTTGTCACCTTGCCTTGTAAGTCCAGCATCTTCCCTTGTTTAGACTGCAGTGGGTAAAAACTTCTCCACATCCTCCAGGCTCCTGATAATGACGACCTTGGATTCCTTAAGGGAGCCGCTTAGTTTAGCGAAAATCTTGCTGTCTTTTACCCAAGTGTTCTGAATTTTTTCCAGCTTTTTCAAATAATATGCCCTTCTGGCAATGTCGACATTCCTTTTAGTGAGGTTGTCATTCATAAAAACGTTGGTTTGCTTCAGATTTCTTTCTTGCTTCAATAAAGCTACTTTGTGTTTCCGATTAACAAACTTTAAGAGGATTGCAGGTTTGTTGGTCTCTCTTCTCCTAGAAAGCGGTCCGCAGATCTCAACATTGTGTTGAGAGAAACCTCTTTGGACTTTAACCCCTTGTGCTATCTTAGATGACCCCACCCTTACATTGACGTGTTCTCCCTACCATGACAAAGGTGGATAAAGGTGGAAAGATTTCATGTAATCCATGGACACCAGTGAAGATCACAAATCATTGAAGAAAAAAGGTTCAGAGCACTGTCTAGTGGGTCTAGATGACCCAACTCCCAATGTTAAAGTGCCTAGGATAGCACAAGGGTTACGAACTCCTTCACCTGTTTCTTCACAGAGCTTGTGTCCAGGTCGTCGGATTCCTCACCGTTCCCAGCGGTCACTGTGTGCGCGTATGACAGGGATTTGATTTTCAGTCCGGGGATAATAACGTCATTAATCCTGGAGTTCTGCTCCTGGTCATCCATTCGTTTTTCGAGTATATCCATCCTGTTGACAGTCTGCTCTTGTACAGCCCGGACCTGTCTCACCTCTCCGAGCAAGTCCAGAATTTGTCTGTGAACTATCTTCATGGCTCTAACCTCTTACCGCATGAAATCAAGCAACTTCTTGATATCATCACATTCCTCTGACACTGGGTTTTTTTTCAGGGGCATGTTTAGGAATTGCTTTTAACAATATTTGCACTTTTTTGCAGTAAATAGAGTTGCGAAGTGCAGCTGTTCTATGCATCCGTGGCATCTCCCCCGAGAACAGCAACGTTGAAGTATGGATTAAACTAAAGCACGGCAAAGGACATTTTGTTGTGGTCTGACTTTACATGTCACAGAGACATGAAAAGACCACAAAGAAAGCAGCCGTCCTTTGGATGCAGCTCCCGCTGATGGGGTGAAACTCACCTTATCAGGAGAGTCTCTCAACGATTGAAGACATGAGATGTGGTCAGCCATGTTATTGTAGAGCTTTTAGGAAAAAATCTGATCTCTCAACATTATCCGTGCCTTCCATGCATAGTAAATGAGATATTTATACAGACACCGCTCCATGTAGTGATCAGGCTCAAAACCTTTAGCGGTCAAGCTTATGAACCCAGTTTTGGACATCCGTTTGTTATATTCTGACCACTAGGTGTTACTGTGATTTACAAACGTACCTGTTGTGTTGTGAAGTTTTGCAGGATTTGTAAAAGGTGTGTGAGATTCAAGATGGCTGAAGTAAGGCACTGAATAACACAGTGTCCTGGCCGGTTTGGTTTTTTTTTAAACAAAAGATAAGTTCATCAAGATAGAACTTTACACCATTGACCAGAAAATTCACCGCGTGGCAAAGGAGAAGCGGCCGATGCAAATTTGCACTCGGTGTGAACACCACTTTTGGCAGAATTTGTGCTTCAAGTGCTTCAATATATTTTTGCCTAGTGTTTTATGTGGTCATGTTGTCTGCTTATAATAAAAGCTGACTCAGCTGTGATTACAACTTTCTGGCTTCCCACTAATTTTCCACATGTTCTCTAAACGTTGTCTCTGGCATGAAGGACCAATCCAGCATCTCCTTTCAGAGAGCCAGACTCAAAAGTCCTTGTACTCCTCAGTTAGAGCAATGAAAACAATTAAGACCTGCAGATGTAGAAATTTCCTTTTGTCACATTAATGACCTCCAGAGACAGAAGCTAGAAATCCCCTGACCTCAGACCAGTCAACACCTGGCAGGATTCAGCATGTACTGCTCCAAGCATTTTATGTTTCAATTTCTGCTTTTCGCATGGAACTGAATTTCAGCTTTAGCATTCAAGGAGTGAAAAAAAAAGAAGCCAGTTATCTCATGCAGCTCCGACAGCCCACAGAGGCAGATAAGAAGAGGCAGAGTGTTGCATGTTTCAATGGATTTTGGTTTGCTGCCACTGAAAAATAGGGTACAGTGTTCATGAGTTGTAATCCTCTCAGAGGAATTCCAGATGTTTTGGTTTCATCTGAAAGATGTATTGCACTTAGTTAAGGTTTGGTCTCAAACACTGTTTGAATAGAGCACTGGATCAAAGAACTCTGTATGTTTCTCAGACAGGTTGAGAAAAGAGCAAAGAGCTTTGGACTTTTGTGGTTCAAACCCATAATAGACAACGAAACCTCATTTAATTATTCTGGACAGACCTGCTCTTTGGCCAATCTTCTTCTTTCCATCTCTGTGTCACTCTTTTTTGGCTCTGTAGTTGTCAGAACTCTGAAGGCTCAATACCGTATCGATCATCTGAAAAGGTCAGACAGAAAGCCGAATGCTAGTTCCTGATACACTTCCTGACAGCTCTCCTCTGCCTGCTTCATCAGCCTGGTGGGGGCACGAGTTCCATCCCCTTAAATTGGTTTTCCTGAAGCCATGTCAGCATTGTCTGGCCTACTGTTTTATCCAATTACAGATTTTTATTTAAGGACTTAAAGTCAGGTAGATACCAACATTTGCTTCCAATTATTGCATGTGGGTTGCCTGTTGTGTATTTGTCAGGTTACTTAAATACAACTTAATATATGGATCTGCTCAAATTGGAATCATGCAGTAACAATGTTGTCTCTGACTAGACTCGGACACTGGACATGGAGCATTCAATATCTGATCAGACCACAACTGGGACCAGCTCAGTGGCCTTGTTCTAGAGCAGGGGTGCTCTTTACGTTGTTCGCGATCGACCGGTCGATCTTCAAGAACATGAGGGTAGATCGCAGGTCAGCAAAGATAAATAATTTTTAAAAAAATACTTCTAAAAAATCCACTAGCCAATCAAAATCCTCACTGAGAAGTACGGGTCATGATGTACATGCAGAACAACCAATCGGACATCCTCTAAAACATACGTCACTGCAGACGCGTGTTTAAATTCCCTGAGCGCAAATTCTGACTGTCATCAGAAAGTCGCTTACTGCCCCGTGGCACTTCGGAGTGTTTATTGAAGCCGCCCCGCGTGTCTCCTCCTGCTATCACCTCTGCAGATCTCTCCCGATAAATACGAGCTCATTAAGGAAGCGTTTTTTTTCCGTGGCGTGAGCTTCGTATAGAACCAGCAGCGCCTTTGAAATGTCATGCTGCCAACAGAGCATGACCTACAATAATCGCTGCTTTCTGTCTTTGTGATAAAACGCCTGTTAATAACCTGTTAATACAAAGTATCTTTGTGTAATCTTACTGTGTAGTTTTTAATCATCAGTACATAAACAACAATGTACAAATAAACATGTAACTAATAAACAAACATTTAACAACAAACATTTACTAAAAGTATATATATAAAATAAAAACGCCCCTCTCACTCTCCGCGGGTGGTTTCTCCTCCAAGCTCGGGTCCTCTACCAGAGGCCTGGGAGCTTAAGGGTCCTGCGCAGTATCTTAGCTGTTCCTAGTACTGCGCTTTTCTGGACTGAGAGGTCTGAGGTCTTTCCAGGTATCTGTTGTAGCCACTCCTCCTGCTTGGGGGTTACTGCCCCGAGTGCTCCAATTACCACAGGCACCACTGTCACCTTCACTTTCCAGGCTTTCTCCAGTTCTTCTCTGAGTCCCTGGTATTTCTCCAGTTTCTCATGTTCGTCCTTCCTGATGTTCCCATTGCTTGGCACTGCCACATCCACCACAACGGCTTTCCTCTGTTCTTTATCCACCACTACAATGTCTGGTTTGTTCACCATTACCATCCTATCAGTCTGGATCTGGAAGTCCCACAGGATCTTTGCCCTCTCATTCAACCACCTTCGGTGGTGTTTCCCATTTTGACCTTGGGGTTTCCAGTTCATATTCTGCACACATATTCCTGTATATTATTCCAGCCACTTGATTGTGGCGCTCCATGTATGCTTTCCCTGCCAGCATCTTACACCCTGCAGTTATGTGCTGGATTGTTTCAGGGGCCTCTTTGCACAGCCTACACCTTGGGTCTTGTCTGGTGTGGTAGATCTGAGCCTCTATCGCTCTGGTGCTCAGGGCTTGTTCCTGAGCTGCCAGGATGAGCGCTTCAGTGCTGTCCTGTAGGCCAGCCCTTTCTAGCCATTGATAGGACTTCTTGATATCAGCCACTTCAGTTATGGTCCGGTGGTACATCCCATGCAGGGGTTTGTCCTCCCATGAGGATCTGTCCTCCAGCACTGTATCCTCTGCTCTCCAATGCCTGAGACGTGCACTAAGTACACTGTCTGTTGGGGCCTTGAGCTTTACGTACTCATGCATCTTGGATGTTTCATCCTGGATAGTGGCTTCTACGCTCACTAGTCCTCGGGCTCCTTCCTTGCTGCTAGCATACAGTCTCAGGTTGCTGGATTTGGGATGGAACCCTCCATGCATGGTGTGGAGCTTTCGTGTTTTAACATACGTGGTCTGTATATCTTCCTTTGGCCGTCTTATTATTCCTGCAGGGTATCTGATAACTGGCAATGCGTAGCTGTTTATTGCCCGGGTCTTATTTTTGCCATCGAGCTGGCTTCTCAGGACTTGCCTCACTCGTTGGAGGTATTTAGCTGTTGCAGCTTTCCTTGTTGCCTGTTCCAGGTTCCATTTGCCTGCGGAATTCCAAGTTACTTGTAACTGTCCTTGATGTCTGCTATTGTTCCTTCTGGGAGTGAGACCCCTCCTGTGTGGACTACCTTGCCTCTCTTTGTCACCATCCGGCTGCATTTCTCGAGCCCGAATGACATCCCAATGTCAGTACTGTAGATCCTGGTGGTGTGGATCAGGGAGTCAATGTCACGCTCGCTCTTAGCATATAGCTTGATGTCATCCATGTAGAGGAGGTGACTGATGTTGGCCCCATTTCTGAGTCGGTATCCATAGCCAAGTCTTGTTTATTATTTGGCTGAGGATGTTCAGACCTATGCAGACCAGCAGTGGGGACAGAGCATCACCTTGGTATATCCCACATTTGATGGACACTTGTGCAAGTGGCTTCCCATTGGCTTCAAGGGTGGTTTTCCACAGCTTCATTGAGTTTCCTATGAAGGCTCTTAGAGTCCTGTTGATGTTGTACAGTTCCAAGCATTCAGTGATCCATGTGTGTGGCATTGAGTCATAGGCCTTCTTGTAATCAATCCAGGCTGTGCACAGGTTGGTGTGTTGTGACTTGCAGTCGTGAGCGACTGTTCTGTCGACCAGGAGTTGGTGTTTGGCTCCTCTGGAGTCTCTACCAATGATGCCTGACATTAGCTTCCATGTTCTGGACAGACAGGTAATTGGCCGGTAGTTGGATGGGACTGCACCCTTTGAGGGATCCTTCTGGATCAGGATCGCTCGCCCTTCCGTTAGCCATTCGGGGTGAGTCCCATCTCTTAGCAGCTGGTTCATTTGTGCTGCCAGGCGCTCGTGGAGTGCGGTAAGCTTCTTTAGCCAGTAGGCATGTAGTGGGCATTGCTGTTATGTGCTGTCTCTTTCTCCCATATACTTTTCCAGTACTGTTCAGTTTCTAGCCTTGGTGGGTCTGCTCGGCTGTTTTGACCCTGCCACTGAGCGTACACTTTTGCTGGTTGAGTTGCAAAGAGCCTGTTTATTCGTCTGGCTTCTTTGTCTCTTGTGTACCTCTTTAGGGCGGCTGCTCAAGGCCAGGAGCCTTTGTTTGGCAGTTTCCAGTGCTTCAGGTATGGGCATCTGACTGTATCTCTTAGGTACTTGCTTTATCATTGTACCTCTTTGAGTCTTTGTCAGCTTACTCACATCCTTCCGAGTTGCCTTGATTTTGGCCTCTAGCCGTTGCTTCCATGGTGGGTACTGTTTTCTTCCATGGTTGTTCTTATAGCCAAGCATCTCAAGGATCACTGCTGCTGAAGTGTAAACCAGTTCATTGGTTTCTGTGATGGTTGTGGTAGGAATTGCCCTCAATGCTTCATTCACAGTTTCCAGTAGACTTTCAGGTGGTACATCGCTTAACCGTTGTAGCTGGTGTCGGTGTTGCCTAGTGTTCATTGTAGACATGATCTTGTCTTTCAGGTCAGTTGCTGCCTCGCTCAGCATATTTGTGGTTGTTGGGGCTGTGTACCTTGTATTGTATTGCTTCAATCTCAAGTTGTGATAGGAGTTGCCGTTTGTGGATGTTAGAGCTCTGGGCTACCAGTTGGTGATGTTAATTGCCCGTCTTTGTTATAGTGATTGCCCCATTTCCATTGTTATGGTAATTGCCCCATGTCCATTGCCATTTTTCCATTGCCGTATATATATATATATATATATATATATATATATATATATATATATATATATATATATATATATATATATATATATATATATATATATATATATGACGCTGTTTTAAAACTCCCAGAGCCTTGTGTGAGCCTTACTCACTGCGTCAGCTCTGCCAAATCTTGATCAGTCAGAGGCTGTGAGTGGGCGTGAACCAGTTCATTGAACTCTCCGGTTTGCCGATAGCAACCGGTTCATATGCAGAAGCTGGAGATGATGCAGGGCATTTGGATGGCGTCTTAAACGCATAAACAATGCTTTACAGTAAAGTACAGAGTAAATCGTTTTTCAAAATTCGCGGAATGAGCACTGTTCTGCATCTCACGCTTGTGACGTCACGTCACCTGCGGGCACCCGCGAAAGGGCAGGGCGCGAATATTAAACCGCGAATAGGCGGGGGATTACTGTATATGTGAAGGTGACGTGAAGTGGTGCCTGTGGTAATTGGAGCACTCGGGGCAGTAACCCCCAAGCTGGAGGAGTGGCTACAACAGATACCTGGAAAGCAGGATGAGTTAATTGGGCCCCCAGGTGTAGGCACTCCCATCCTGGTGCTGCTGATGAGCACCAAGCCACCTATATAGCGGGACTGAGCTGGCTTCTGCTGATTCCTGCCTGAGACTGCCTCCCTGGGTTCCTGCACCTGTCAGGACACATCGATTGGAGGCAATTTTCTCCCGCCGGCAACAAGACGGGGAGACACCATAGCAGTATGCCTCTACGTTGCACCTCAAGGGCCTGCGGCTGATCCCCATTCTAAGCCTCACATAAGTTCAAGATCTGTAGAGGGTCAACAGGGTGTGATTCTTTGTGCTGTGGTAGTCATCCTAATTCCTTGTCACATGGCAGGTCAGCTTGTGACTTGTAAAAAGGTGAAATGGGAACAGAGCGTGTCGCTTCTTGTTCCTCCCTTAGGTGATACCAGTGCAGATTGGAATTCTTATGTTGCCCTACACGGGGCATTTATCGCACGTCGGCAACAGGATAGAGAGACACAATGGCGCAGTATCCCCCTACATCGTACCACAAGACCTATGGCTGGGCACCAACTCTAACCCTCACAGAAGTCACAGGCCTGTGGAGGGTCAACAGGATATTTCCCGTGAAGTGCAGTGGATATCACAAATGTCACACGGCAGGTAAACCTGTGACTGAAAAAGGTGAAATGGGAACGGAGCGCATCGCTCCCTGTTCCTCCCTATAGCTGATATCCAGCATTGATTGGCAAACACAGGTGCCTGCCTACCACCAGAGGCAAGGTAGGGTTCAGTGTCTTGCCCAAGGACACTTCGACTCATGGGCATGCAAGGCGGGAATTGAACCTGCAATCTTACGATCATGGGTCGACCGCCCTACCGCTGCACCACGGCCGCCCCCACTGACTGGGATGTTTGGTAGCACCCGCTGCGGCTTCTGGGACAGATTTTTGGTCCTTTTGTAAGAGTGTTTTCCGTTCTTCACGGGTCCCCCCCCCCCATCTGCTCTAGTGGTCCGACGAGTGAGTCGCAGATGACGGCGTCTGCTCCCCTCACCTCTCCTGGGGCTGACCACGTGACTGTGCTGGTGCTCCTGGGAGTTGGAGGCCCGTAGTTACTTGTGCACACCAATTGCTTTCGGGGCACCTGTAAAAAGAAGGACTCTGGTACACAAACTGTGGGAATTCACTTGTTTGTTGTGTTTGCTTGGTTGCACCAAATACTCCTGCATGTTAACGGGGTATTTTTGTTCTGTTTTCAGTTTTGTTTGTGTACCAGCGCTATTTACAGGTGGGCTTAAGGCCCTTAATGTTTTTAGTTGTTTTAATCTGGTTTTACTCTGTTTTTAATTATTTATATTAAAAAAAGTTTTTACGTTGAAACCACGTCTCCACCTGGTTGAGTCCTCAATTTTGTTTAGTGTGCCTGTACCGCTGGTGTTGCCACACTAGGAACAGCTAAGATACTGCATGGGACCCTCAAGCTCCCAGGCCTCTGGTAGAGGACCCGAGCTTGGAGGAGAAACCACCGGCGGAGGGTGAGAGGGGCGTTTTTATTTTTATATATATATAAATATATACACGCACACAGGTATATCTTCAAGACATTCTCAACTCAAGAGTAACTCACTTGCCAAAAAAGTGTGAGCACCCCTGTGCTAGAGTGTCCGCCCTGAAACAGGATTTTTTTTTAGCTCAAATCCAGGCGAGTCATAACAAAGATTCACCTGCTTGACACTTTGTCATGTAATGTCTGAAGTTTTGACAGGCTGTGGCTTCTCCTGGAGGCCTCCTCCTCTCTGAAGTCTCCTGTGAGAACCACACCTGCATGCAATCTTCACAATGTCATCATGACATTTTGATCTTCTCTCCAGATCTTGACACCCATGTCAAGATCTGGAGAGAGACATGTGCAGCATGTCAGAGTCGTCCTCCAGTGCCTTCTCGAGAACCAGCTTTACCGTAGTGCCGAGAAATACGAGTTTCACACCCCGCAGACTCGTTTTTTTGGGCATGTGGTTTCTTCTGAGAGTGTCCAGATGGACGGTGCTAAAGTCAAAGCCGTTCTAGAGTGGCCGGTTCCATCTGGACGTAAACAACTCCAGCGTTTTCTCGGGTTCGCCAACTTTTACAGGCGCTTCATCAGAGGCTTCAGTGGCGTTGCTGCACCCCTCCATGAGCTGAGCAGCCCTTCTTGGTCTGGACTGACCATAAAAATTTGGAATATTTACTAACTGCCAAACGCCTAAACCCTCGCCAGGCGAGGTGGGCCCTCTTTTTTGACAGGTTTAATTTCAAGCTGTCCTACCATCCAGGGAGCAAGAACACCAAGCCTGACGCCCTGTCACGCCAGTTCCAACAACAAGAGGAGGAGTCTGAGGTTCCAGCAGCTGCCACTACTATCGTTTCTTCCCATTTGGTGTTAGGAAGCACTCGCTGGTCTGTGAAACGCAGAGTGAAGGCTTCGGTTACAGATCCAGCCTCAATACTTGCAGGATGTCCAGCTGGATGTCTGTTTGTTCTTTCCTCTATGCGTTCCTTGGTCTTAAAGTGAGGTCGCTCCTCCCGTCTGGCTTGCCATCCAGGAGTGACCAGGACCAGTTTCCTTGTGGCTCAGTGCTTTTGGTGGCCCACCATGTCCTCTGACATAAGGGCTTTTGTGGCTGCATGTCGTGTTTGTGCCAGTGTCAAGTCGCCTGGGACCCCCCCTGCTGGATTGTTACACCCTCTACCTGGTCCCACGTAGCTATGGACTTTATTACTGGACCACCTAACTCGAGAGGTAAGACCGTCATCCTTACCATCATTGACCGATTTTCTAAGCTGGTGCATGCCCTACCCCTACAGAAGCTACCCTCTGTTTGGTCTTCATGGTCTTCCTCTAAACATCACATCTGATTGAGGTCCTCAGTTCGTAGCTGCTTTTTGGAAGGAGTTCTGCAATCTCCTAGGGATCAAGGTCAGTCTAAGCTCTGGTTTCCATCCTGACACTAACGGCTAGGTGGTATAACCAGGATCTACAGACGACTCTACGGGCTTTGTGTCTCAAAAACCCTAGGACTTGGTTGTCTCAGCTTCCATGGGTGGAATACTCCCACAACTCCCTTAGCAACTCCTCCGGATACTCTTCCTTTCAAGCAGCCTACGGGTATCAGCCTCCTCTCTTTCCTCACCAGGAGCAAACGAGTTCTTCCTCTGGAAAAGCTGCATTCGTGAGATGCTGTCGTACCTGGAGCAAGTACAGACTTGAGCTCCTGCTGAACCAGGAGAGACTAACGGCTGTTCCTAACCGTCAGAGGTCTGCTGCTCCAGAGTATAAGGTGGGAGACAAAGTGTGGCTTTCCTCTGCCAATGACCCTTGAACGGGGGAACCAAGAAGCTGCTTCCCCGCTACATCGGCCCATATTCCATCACCCGAGTAATAAATCCTGTGGCCATGAGATTGAGTGGGCCGGGGCATACAATACCTAGTCGACTGGGAGGGTTACGAACCTGCGGATCGCTAATGGGTCCCAGACCGTCACATCATCGATTAAGACCTTGTCGCCCGTTTCCATCTGGACCATCTTGGCCAACCACGTCGTCCGTCTAGTAGCCGGACTTAGGAGGAGGGGTTATGTCATGTAATGTCTGAACTTCCGACAGGCTGTGGCTTCTCCTGGAGGCCTCCTCCTCTCTGAGGTCTGCTGTGAGAGCAACACCTGCATGTCCTTATTTAAGGTGTGGCTCTTCTGTGTTCTGTGCCTGAGTGTATTTGTACCTGACCTGGTTTGTCCTCCCGAGACATCAAACCTTGGTTATATTGTGGATTTGCATTGTGTCCTCTCTGCTCCTGTGTTTTTCCCCTTGCTGTTTCGTCACACACTTAGCAATTAAGGCTTGGATTTGGGGGTTAAACCATCAATTGGTTCCCAAGCACATCTGTGTCTGCAGCTTACCGCTCCCCCAGGGGACGGGTCAAATTTTGCACACCCAGATGTGGGACAGCTAATGGGACTGTAACTTTTAACTTTAGCATGTTCTGCTGTAACAAAGAAAGGGAAGCTGCTAAATCTAGTGACACTCTGTCTTTTGGCTAGATCTTTTACTCCCAGTTGTGTATTTGTAGCTATATTAGCGCACTTGTCATTTACCTCATCCCCTTTGTGTTTGGATCTGATGTACAAAGTAAGTACTATGGGACATCGCTGATTGGATGGTGATGTTTCTCCATTATTTCAACCAAAAGTTATTTGGCAGGAAGTGATACTGGTTGTTCTCTGTACTAATCAAAGAAGTGTTATTTGTATGCAAGCATTGGTGATGCATTCTTTGTTTTGGCTTTTTAATTCTTGTTGGAATCTCTAATATGTTTTTGCATTAAGTGAGTTGTTGGTGTGATTTGGCCTTCAGGGTCACCGTAGGTTTATCCCCTTTTGAAAAAACAAAAGTAACTGTCTGCATTATTTTGTCTTACTTTTCCCTCTAAAGTGAGCACCAGTAAAGCACATTCATCTCTACCTTAACTGGACGTTTGTCGCATATAGAACTAGTTCTGCCTGTGTGATTTACATGAACAAAGGTAAGAAACTCATCCAAGCGACAAAATATGTCAAAGTAACATTTGAAATATAAGCCGTGCTGAAGTGCTGATGAGCCTCCTAAACACTGATGCATGAAACCCGTAGCTAAACCAGCAGGGCACAAACCTCAGTCCTCGCCCTCTGTCTCACCCTGCATTGAGTCATCAACAGGCTTTTGTGTTGCCATGGTGACCTCGTCTGTCAGCCCACCAATCACAGCATTGTCTCTGGCACATTGATTGACAGGATTTCGTGGTAACTCGTAGCAACATGCCGTCAGGCAAAAGGATGATGCATTTCTGGGAATGAGTTATGCTTGTGTTTTTGTCAGTCTGTGTGTTTTCTAAGAGGTATTGCTTTTTGTTCCCAGTCCTTTTGACTTGTGACCAGAGAGTGCTAATCTGTTCCCTCCCAGCATGCAACACATCTAGCAGGTTCTCATGCTCATTAGCTCCAGTGTTTCCTCCCGAAAACATTCATTCTCAAGTTTCATTCACTCTTCCTGACATGATTGTCAGAGCTGGCTCAGCTTTAGTTGGACCATTTGACAAAGCAAGACACAAAAGGTCGATTACCATATTTTTGCTCTATTGGGTTAAAGATGGAAGGCAGAAGCAGCTTTTGCAGACTTAAGTGGAAAGACGACTATGTAACAGTTCCACAGAGGCTTGGTCAAAAGCCATTTTCAACTTTTGTGCTCTGGAGAGGCTTTTCTTCTGTCCTTTGGTCTGCACTGACAAAGATAACTGCATATGTCAAGTTATTCACTTTTTAAAACTTTCTTGAAAAGAGTCTTTACTTGTTTTAGGTGATTACATCAAAAATCTTTCAATAATACTGGTTGGTAGCTTAAATCTGACATCAATATAAAATTAAAAGAATCTGTCTACATATTTTTTTTTTTTTTTTTCTTTTTTTAACTTGTCCTGTCCAACAGCTAGGCAAACAGATGAGAGCTGAGGGCCTCTTGTGTTGGACATATTTTATTTTAACAAGAGGGGTTATTCATCTTCAGACAAACCAAAGGTATGTCTGAATAAACCCCTTTTGTAATTGAGGCCAAACTTTATTAATTTCAATCATGTTTGAAAATCTTTGGTGTTGGACCGGACGGAAAAGGAAAGAGGGGAAGAAGAGAGAGGGACGTTAGAGAGAGGGGGGGGTAGGAGGGTGATAATAGGAGGGGAAGGGGGGTAAGACCATGAAGCAGCATAGAGCAGACAGGTTTACTGGTTGTTTATCGTTACGGTACGGTTCAAATGTAGTACAAAAAAGGCGGGGCCTGTTCACACACACTCAAATAATATCAACACACCTGCTAGCCGCAAAAATGTCCACATGTCAACATGCACACAAAACAGATAGTGTTCACGAACGCATACCTATGCCTTTAAACCAACTAGTGTGAAATCTTTCATTCATTCAATCATGCAAACTATTAGTGCAAAGGTGAGCTAACACCTGTGCTCAGGTGAGTGTATATGTTCTTCTAAAATGGATGGTGGAATGTGAAAAGAAGGAGGAGGAGCGCCCAGCCACCCCCACACCCATACCCCCGCCGCAGCAGCAGCGGCAGCCGGAATTCCCCCAACGCCACAGGGGAACAGGCAGGGAACAACCGCCCCCCGGGCGACCAAGACCGCCACCCAGGCCAGGGCCAGCAGGACCGCCGCGAGGCCCCCAGAGCCAGAGAGCAGGGAGGCGCAGAGGGAAAGAGAGCGCCGCCCCAGCCCAGCCAGGAAAGCAGCCCCCCGCCGCGCCGGAAGAGCCCAACGCAGGGCCCCACCGGAGAGGGACGCCCACAGCCCCAGACGAGCACCCCACCACCACCCAGGAGTTCCGGGCATCCCCCCGCCCCGACCCCAGGTACGAGCCAGGACCCCCCAAGGGAGACCCGCTCCGCACTCCAGGCAGCCACCCACCCGGCCCACGGTTGGTCCAGGTAGGAGCAAGGAGGGGGGAACCCCGGGGAAAAAAGGGCGGCCCACAAGGGATGTTATAAATATGGCCCGACCAGGCTCGGCCATGTTGGAAGTTTGGCGGGGCCCAGCGCCCAGGGGCAAGGACCAGGACCCACCCCCCAGGGACACGAGCACCCCCGGCTCAGGTGTAATATGAACCCCCCCACCGTGCGGAGAGAGCACCGCCGGGCCCAGGGAGCCGGCACCCAAGGGACACGGCCGCCATCGCCAAGGGGCCCGCACCCCCCACCAGGGAAGGGGTAGGGGACAGATGGACCCACGTCCCACCTTCCTTGTAAAATGTGTGTGCGTGTATGTGTGTTTGAGAGGGTGTTTGTGTGCATGTGTGTGTGTTTATGTTTGAATGTATATATTGAAGGGGGAGGGGTGTGTGTACTAAGGGGGGTGCAGTTAAAATTGGCGAGTAGGGCACTAAGGGGACATCTCCTGATTACTCACAGTGATGTCCCCTCACCCTCCACACCAAGAGGCCCTAAATGTCTAAGGTGCGGTTAAAATTGGCGGGTAGGGTGCCAGGAGGACATCTGCTGCTTGCTTGCAGTGATGTCCAAGCACCCCCCCTACCAAGGACCCTACATGTCTAAGGTGCAAATAAAACCGAAAGAGGGGGGACCCACTCCATACGGCAACCATAGGAGGGGGGCCACTCCCAAGTAGCCCCCCCCCCCCAAGGCGCATCGCAGGCTAGACCCCCCACCCCCTCACCCTAATATGAGGTTATATAAGGAAGGGGGTAAGTTGGGGACAGCTGGTAGACTGTCCCCCGGTGGTCAAACAGCCGTCCCCCAGCCCACCCCCAGCAAAGGGGCCAGGGCCACCCAGCCCAGGGGCCCACCCCCGGAGGCGCCGACACCCCAGGCCCGGCACCACCCACCCCACAGAGAGAGAGAGGAGCCAGAAAGCGTCGCCCCCCCCGGAGCAAGCCCAGGCCCCCACCCCCAGACGCCGGCCCTAGAAGAGCTCTGGTCAGGCCTCGACGGGACCGAGGAGGCCAACCGGCCGAGGCAACCACTGATTGCCTCAGCGGAGACCCCGACCCGCTAGCCCCCCCGACCCGTACTAATAATGGGTCCCCCCTCCCCCCCAGAACGCCCCCCCACAGGACAGGGCCGACAAGCCCCCCACCCCACCCCACCCCAGACCCCGCAGCCGAAGCGGGTGACACCCAGAGCGACCGGGGGCCCCGAGAGGGTTGTCCCGTCCTGTCCCAGAGCCAGGGAAGGGCCGATCCCAGCCCCAGGTGCAGATGGGCAGCCCATCCGGCGCCGCTGGGCCCCCCCCACCCGAGCAGGGCCCCCCGCCAACCCCCCCCAGCACAGGCAAAGGGACCACCCCCCCAAGCCAAGCCAGACCACCACCCCACCCCCCCACCACGCACCACCGCACCCAAGCCCAGAGGACCACGCAGCGCCCCAGCACGCCCCACCCAGGCACCGGACCCGACCCCCCGACCAACGGAGCCCCCCACCGCCCCCGCCAGGCACCGGAAGCCCCGACCCCCACCCCAAACCACGGCAGAAGGGCAAGGAGCAGCGACGACCAAGCCCTCCACCCCCTAAGTCATGGAGTCAACCACAGGAGACCAGAGAGACTGAATTCTTTCAAAGTTACTTGAGCTTTGGGCTGACATTTTTTCCAAGCTGATATGATCAAACAGCAGATTTCTGTGTTGACTTATGTTTATATTTTTCTTGTTTTTCCAATTTATTAAAATAGTTTTTTGGCAATACAAAGAGTTATGAAAATGATAGATGCTAATCCTTCTTCTATATCGATGGCACTCATGTCACCAAGCACACAAAGTGACGGTGAGGCAGTGATTGAAACCTTAAGCCAGACTGATAAATCGGCACATACCTGCTGCCAGAGAGCCTGGACAGGAGTGCAGAACCACAGTGCGTGCATGTAGCTGTCGGGTAGATTATTATCACAGTGCTCGCAAATGTCTGAGTTACTGAGACCCATCTTGAACATCCTCTGTCCAGTGTAGTAAATTCTGTGAAGAGTTTTGAGATGGATTAGCTGCAGATTTGGACTTTTTGTCAGTTTAAAGGTGTTTAGACAGAGTTCTGACCAGAAGCTTTCATCTGTGCTGATGCTCAAATCTGCATCCCATTTTTTTGTTGGAAGGGCAATATTGTTATCTAAATTACATAAAAGTTTGTATATTTTGGAGAGAGTTCTATTCATTGAAAAATTAATCAGAGTGGTAACTACATCTGGTAGCTTTAAATCGTCGTCTTTAATTTTATACTTTTTAGTAATACTTGATTTAAGTTGCTGATATTCCAAGAAGTTATTTATTCCATGTTTGTCTTGAAGTTCCTGGGGGGTTATGAATCTTCTATCAATAATTACGTGCTCTAGTTGTTTTATGCCCCCTGCTTGCCAAGCTGGGAAGTGAATCATTTTTTTGTTAATAAGGATGTCCGGGTTGTTCCAGATGGGTGTCATTTTGCACGGTTGAATTGATGATTTTGATATTTTGAGAAATTCCCACCAGGCTGTTAAGGTGGCATTTATATTAATGCTTTTGAAACAATCCTGTTTTTTAACTGTTTGGCTAATAAATGGTAGCTGTGACAGGTTGATCTTTCCACATAACACCTGTTCCAAGTCTAACCATGAGTTGGTTTCTGGATTATTTTTTAACCATTTTAAGATATATTGTAATCTATTTGCAAGAAAGTATTTGTGGAAATTAGGTAGTTCTAATCCTCCACAGCTTTTTGCAGATTTTAAAGTTTTTAGACTAATTCTTGCAGGTTTGTTGTTCCATAGAAAGCTTGATATGGATGAGTCTAATTTTTTGAACCATTTTAATGGCGGTTGTGTGGGAATCATTGAGAAGAGATAGTTAACTTTGGGTAAGATTTTCATTTTAACCGTGGCTACCTTGCCCATAAGGGACAGAGGCAGGTTGGTCCAGCGTGTTAGATCGTCCTGTATGCTTTTCAGTAATGGGGTGTGGTTTAGCTGCACCAGTTCTGATAGTTTGGGGGAAAAGAAAAGAATCTGTCTACATTAAACAATCTACACTGAACTGAACGGGCTTGATCAAGAATGTGTATAAAGATCTGAAAAAAGTGATGTCATTACTTTAGCTTGGTTGCCACTTTTTTTGCTAAACAACTCAACTTGAAAATAGTTCCCCTTCGATATTTGCTACTTGCGTTCAGATAAATGTTTTACAGCACTTTTTAACCCATTCCTCCCAGTGCATTGATTTAATTCTTGATCCCTATTGTCTTTCGGCTGCATCCGCCTCCATCAAAAGCCTCGGTCGAGGGTTGACTTGTATGGGTGCTGTGGGTTTTTGGGTTGTTTAGACCCATGTGGGGGGTCATAGAGAGGAGTGGCCTCATCTTAGGGAGAGTGCAGTTGTGTCTTGCAGTTTCCTCATCATCAGAGTATAAAGCAACATCTATTCAGTCGAATTGTCATCTCATCAACTGCAAAACCCAATCTTTTGCCAAGATCAGAGAAACCTTCCAAACAGACTTTCACATTACAATCTAGCCTATCGGGTACAGCCTGCTTTCTCCGCAGGTGAATCCAAACCACCACTTGACAGCTTTGTCCCTTTATAAGTGATCAAGATCCCGAGGTCTTAAGACATGGCTACAGTGAAGGGAGGCACACAGTTAAGTCCTTCCATTATAAGTCTTCAATTATTGTCCATTACAAAAGTTAAGATGATGAACAACCCACTGAAAGATTGAAGGTGGTAATGCATTTTATATATGCTGATAAATTCACTTGATCTACAGGTTGAACACAAACTAGGGAGAGGCAGAGTGACAGAGATGGAAGGATGTGCAGCAGGTTAGGGTGATCAAGGACAGAGATGATGAATCTTAAGGGGATGCTAACTGTTCTCTTGGATATGTGAGGGCTAACAGAAGGAATTTAAAGGATTTTTTTAGGGTGAAACGCAGGCTCTGGACACCTGGATGGTAAAATTGTCCCCAAATGAAAAGACTGATGTTAAAATGAATGTATTGTGAAAAAAAAAGATCAGTTTAAGGAGTGAAAAGTGAGCAGAAACGTAAAACCTGAAGGATACATTTGAGAGAAAAATGTCTAACTGTTTTAATTCGAGTTTAGAGCAGATATAAAACAGAGTTTTGGACTCTTCCTGCTGTACTAAATGTCTGTCAAATGTGTCTTTGAACACTTTCATTTCCTAAACTTCAGAAATTTCATGAAAATGTTGGAATTTTCCTACTGTGCAATTTGTTCCTATCTAAAAACAAGATCAGATCATCTCTATTATAGACTGCTTGAACACTTAAATAATGATATAGCTTTTGAAAATTTTTCATTATTATTAATTTACATTGTGGAAACCATTAAATAAGCTGGGATTCATTCTGGATCATTCCTACATTTTTTAACAAACAAAGTCATAAAGTAGAGTTGTGAAAGACTTTAATGTGACCATTTATTTAATAAAAACATTAAAGTATAGCTAGAAAACTAAAAAAAAAGAAAATACCAATGAATTAATTAGTACACAACCAAACACAAAGGCGGAACATGACAAGATCTAAGGAGGCTTAGATCTTGTCACACTTGCACACACACTTGATTGAAGACAAACTGCATTTACTAAAGTTTGTCCTGAGGCTGCTTTTAAATCAGAGACTGAATGAGATGACGCTTACAGGGCTGCTCCTTTCATGCAGATCCACAAGAAGCAGAACTGAGACAGGCAGGTCTAAGGTTCATTAGCATTCATGAAAATCCCGCTCCAGACGCACTTTCTGACATCAAACTGCTTTCCAGCCACAGCCTCTCAGAGAAGCTAGCTCAAAGCAGAGACACTGTCCTCAGGATGTTAATTACCCTCAGTCACTGAATGCATTTCATTAGATAGAACAGTGTGGTTTTCATTTATTTTACCCCACGTGTTTTTGCTCTGATTCACTCACGGATGAAGCACATTCATTCTTCCATAAATTTGCACCTGTCCTCACTGGCATTTTCTGCTGGAAGCTTCCACAGGCTGCAGCTGGTGTCCTTCAGGCTGAGATATATTATAAATTAAACTATAAATTAAACTCACAAAAATCTGTCCACTATCGCTGCTTTTTTTTGAGAAAACACATCATTGACATTTTTTTAATAAATATCAGTAGATTTATTTTCCACCCTGAGGAGAAAAAGCCTGGATCACAACACTCTCCCTGAAAACACAACAGTATTTTACTACAGGATATGGTTTCTGCTGCATCAATCACTGTTGTAGCGTTTCATCCAAACGTTACCTACTTGTTTTCATGAGTTATTGTCTTAAATTGTCTTAATCCTTGGTGGCATAGATTCAATAAGGTCCTGGAAATCTTCCTCAGTGAGTTTGGTTCAGATTGACATGACAGCATCACACAGTTGCTGCAGATTTGTCAGCTGAACATCCATGATGCCAATCTTCTGTTCCACCACATCCCAAAGGTTCCAGTGAACTCATTGTCATGTTCAAGAAACCAGTCTGACATGATTCCAGCTTTATGGCATGGCAGCTTATCCTGCTGGAAGTAGCCATCAGAAGATGGTACACTGTGGTCAGAAAGGGATGGACATGGACATCAACAATACTCAGGTAGGCTGTGGCGTTAGAACCATGATCAACTGGCACTAAGGGGCCCAAAGTGTGCCACCATGACACCACCACCACCAGCCTGAACTGTTGGTACAAACCAGGATGGATCCATGCTTTCATGATGTTGACACAAAGTTCTGACCCCACCATCTGAAGGTAGCAGCAGAAATGGAGACTCATCAGACCAGACATAAATTTTCCAATCTTTTATTGTCCAGTTTTGGTGAGTCAGTGTGAATTGTAGCCTCAGTTTCCTGTTCTTAGCTGACAGGAGTGACACCCCGTGTGGTCGTCTGTTGCTGTAGAAGACCATGTGCCTCAAGGTTGGATGTTTCCGCTTCAGAGATGTTCTTCTGCAGACCTTGGTTGGAACCAGTTAGCGTCCAGTCTTTAGCATCCACTTTGATGTTAAAGGAAAAAAATTTCATCACAAAGTCTTAGTTTAAAACAGCTGCCAACGTAAAGTTGCAATAAAATAAAGTTGCTGATTGTAAATTTGTTTCTGATTTGTGTAAACTAGTAAAATTGACATTTACGAATTTTCCTTCAGCAAGGTTGAATTAGGCAGGCATCTGATAAGAAACATTATCACAGAAAATGTTCCTCTGTGTTTAAAAGTGCACAATGAATCTGGATTCATGAAAAAAGAACATAAATCCTTTATTAACAGATATGCCAAAACAATAAACATTTTGAATAAAAATGTAAAAATATGCATCTAAATTGCTCATCCCTTTTCCAGAACTCTGCTCCTTCTCATCAGCCCCACCACTGGCAGCGCCTCCAACACGGAGCTCTTCCCCGAATGCTGGTCTCCAATCAGGACAACAGGCGGTGCCAGGTCTGTCCCCACACCCAAAGAGGACAGAGCTGATCAGGTCGATGCAGGGATGCACCAAGGAGGGATCCGATCGACTGTGTGGGATTCAAACAGTCAAAAATTTGGTGAGTAAAAATACATTTAAAAGTCAAAATATCTTAACAGTCGTGTTAAAAAGAATCCCAACAGAAAATCTGTGATATCTCACTTTTCTTGAGATTGAGACCACAAAAAAAAAAACAGTTTTCACCAGGTTCCAAAATTAGGTTGTTCAAATGAGCAACAAACAGCCAGAAGACACATTTCTTCTCCACCATTTCCTCCAAATTATATTTAATGTTTTACTTTTCAAAGTTCATAAACTCATTAAAACTCATTTTATTCCATATAAAAAGAAAAATCAATATGATTCGCACAACAATTTATCTAATTAACTGAGTCATGGGACCACCAACCAGATGGCGATGAACTTCTTGGTAGGAACTGGCGGCCTTGGGCACTGCACAGCGGGTGCCACAAGACGTCCCACAGCGTCCTACAGCTTATCAAAAGTTGGGCATGTCAGGTGGGATTGTTGGATCCACAGTTCCTATGTAAAATCACCAATTCCCAAAATGGATTCATTTCTTAGCTCCTCCCATGTACAAGGAGCTCGTCACTCCTAGTGCCGTGGCAGAAATCTTAGGCCGCCTTTACACTGCAGGTCTTGATACCCATATCCGATTTTCTGACTGTATCCGATTTTTTCGACGACCCGCTTACATCATCTTTTAAAAGTGACCCTTATCTGATTTATGCATTTACACTATACAATGCTGAAACTGTCAAACGTAGACGTTCTGAGGACTACGTAGCAGTATTTCCGCCTTCCGCGGACCTCCTTCGGACTTTTGTGATTGCGGTTGTCATGGAGGCAAGGCGGCGACGGAAGGAGGCGTTGCCTTGGGCGCTCCAGACGGGATGCACGGGGGAGTAAAAATGAGGGCTGCTCGGCCGTCTTATGTGCTCTCTCTGAGTTTTGAATGAGGAAGTGTTTGCAGACGTTGTGCTGTCCGAACAGTTTGATCCAAGTGTTGAACCTTTCCTGCGCGATGACTTCTCTTTTCTGACCGTCAGAAACACACAGGAGATTTCCTCGGTCCAGAGTGGGTTAAGAAAGACTCCAAAACTTTTGGGAGGGACACCTTATTTTTAATTTACGGTTTTCCGACAGTCCCCCGCTCCGCGCTCACACCCCCGCGCTCACAGGAGAGAGGGGGGGCTCTCTCCTTACACACACGCACACACGCAAGCACGCGTGCGCGCGCTCACACACACACATGGTCCCCATCATACACGCCCCCCCAAAGAAATAAACGGCTTCTAGCTTGCTGTTCCATAGCAACGGTGTCCCGCTTCATTAGTTACCGTTTGAATCCGGACCGGACATAACAGCGGTTTCCAACTAGGGTCTGAAGCTGAGGCTGAAAGGTAACACGCTGAAAGCAAAATCAGCGCACAAAAAGCACCTTAATAAGTCATGTGATCTCAGTTGGTGGTGTCCTGAATTGATGTCACTGACGTACGACTCGCATTTACTTGGAAATATCCGATCTGTCGGCTTACATGGCACACGGAAATGCACGTATCCGATTCGTTTCTGATTTATTTCCACATATGAGAGAGGCCTGAATCCGATCTGAGAAAAACGGAATCCACGTGCTTTTGTCCTGCTTACACGTTCACCGATCATATCCGATCTGTGCCACATGAGGAAAAAAATCGGAATTGGGTCACTTGAACAATGCAGTGTAAAGGCGGCCTTAATGTATCTGCTGACAAAGTATTTGCTCACACCCGTCGTCATGTTTTTGAATGACATCGCGTGAGTTAGTTTGTGTTAATTCTCATAATTAGGGTTTATCTGAAACAGTGTTATTGCAAAATTGTATTTTTTCAACATTTGTGTGATGGAAACAAAGCTAATGTAGAAGTAACTGATGCTGCACATGGATCTGTATTTTAAATAGATACGATGAGCAGATTCAAACTTTTCCAACAATACAGGCTCAAAAGATACATCCCTCTGCGGTGCTCATCGAAAAGCAAAAGACTAAGACCTACAAGTCTCATTGAGCATTTGCAATGCAGAAACTCGTGTTTTGAGTTTTGAACATACAGTACTCCAACTTTTAAAATGGAAAAACTCTACATAAGACTGCCGGATTTCATACAGCCTCTCAGTCAGTCATAAACTCATCAGCACACCAGAACAGGTCTGACAAAACATGTGGAGGACCCGTTAGAAAGGTGCACGTGACCAGAAGTCTGAAAATCTCCATAAACCCAAGCAAAACTCTAGAGAAGAGAAGGCAGAATTCTTCACAGCAATAATGGAGGAAGACATGCTAGATCACTTCAAGTCCCGGCTTCCGGAAGTTGATGGAAAAGCTGTTGCAACATAAAGGGGCTTTTCTCTTTTGCCTTGGTTTTGTGTTTCATGAAGAAAAAACATAAAGATAATCGTGTTCTTAAGCTTGATGTCAATATTTATGCGATCAGAAGACCAAGAGGATCTGAGTTGCCTGACAGCATTCAGGAGAGGTTCTCTGTTTCTGAACATTTTCAGTTCCCACCTGGAGGAGAAAGGGAGATTCTGTGAAGAGTTCAAAGCAAAAAAGGTCAGAGTGGGGGTGCAGTTGTTGCTGTGTGTGGATGCTGTTGGGCTCCGATGTGTCTGTGTGCTTCTGTGAGTCAGAGTATTGATTAAAAAGCCATCTCACTGGCTGCAGTTATTAATATTTGAAGCAGATTTCTGATGGAGACCTTTGAAGCTGAACAGGTTCCAAGCATTCTATAAATTAGACCTTAGCCGTGACTCCCGTGCATAAAAAATGTGGAAACTGATCAATTTTTTTATCCACTGTGTAAGAAAAATATATCTATCAATGCAGCTGAATTATGTAAATATTCTTTCCACACTAGAACTGTAAACGTCTGTCCAAAATTTGTTTTATCGCTGAAATGCACCTGCATGGTGTGCATTTAATTGTCCATTTTGCTAAAATGATCAGAGATGAGAACAGGAAATGCATTGTGGTCCCGAGGGAATTTATTTTTCTATTGGCGGATGCACACAAAAGAAGGCAGGAGACGGAGGTACCGAGATTAAAATGATTTTATTACAAACCGTTAAAACCAATTAAAAATGGACCCGCTTAAAAGACATGCACAAACAGCTTCAGTATGCTGAGGACCAAAAGACTTAGGGGAGGTGGAGGCTCCCAGAAAACAAAGATAAAATTTCACCCCACTCACGTGATGCAGACCACACACACTTGTGAACCCTTCACCCAAGGACACGTCACTCCAAACTGGGGGGATAGCCTCCACCTAGAACTCAGGGCTGGCATCTGAGTCCTCAGCACTGAGGGAGGGGGGAAAACAAAGGTGGATTACACGATAAAATGCACAATTAAAACACAGTTTAAAAGAATTGTATAACAATGCTAAGAACAAAATAAAAGAAACTATCGTGAGAGTAAGTCCTCCCGTAGGGTGCTGCTCAATGAACGGAGCGTGGCCGAGCCTTTATTCTCGTTGGTGGTGGAGGAGGATTCAGGCGTGACGCCCCGTTTAGTACTCCGTCGCTCAGGCTCAAAGGCAGCTGAGGAGCACCCGGGCCCGGCAGAACCCTGGTCAGGAGTCTTCAGGGATTCTGGTCACGAGCAGTGACAGTCCCTTAAAATATTTCTAAAATTCAATATATAAAAAGCAGCAGCTGTTCAGCAGGTGGGAGAATCAGAAAGTCCCCGGCGCTGCAAAAACAACAAACATTACCAAAATAAAACAAAAAAAAAAAAAACTACATACAAAAGAAACAACGCAACAGCATTACCCGAAGCATGACGAAATTACCCGCAACACAACGACATAACCGTAGCAACAGCATAAACCTCAGCACAAACCTCAGCACAACAGAAATGAGGACTTTTTTTATCCAACCGGCGGAAAAGAATAATTCAGTTTCAAGCTATTCGGTACGACGGAGTTTTAGGGCCACCAAACAAAAAAGTAAAATTACGAGATTTTAAACCGTAAATTTACGAGAAAAAAACTCGTAATTTTACGAAATTAAAGTGGAGGTGAGCATACAGAGCAGCAGCAAGTGAACGCCGCACAGCAGCAGAGCAGACTGACTAAACGAGCTTCGGCTGCGGGCGAGCAATGGCCTGCCACGGAGCTTGTTTGCTTTTTATGCCAGAATCCGGGCAGCTGGCTGGCCGGCAGACCGAAAACCGCTACAGCATGGGGTGTTGTACTTTAGAGTCGACAGGCATAATAATATTCAGGACGTGCCAAGGTAACTTGTCTTTTATTACAATACTCGTTAGCAGATACTTGATATGGGTGATGCATGATGGGATACATTCGAAGCATATAGCCTTCGGATGTATCCCATCATGCATCACCCATATCCCATAATGCATCTCAACCATTCAACGTGTCACTGTAGCTGAGGTGCATTCAAATATAACAGGATAAATGTATATCATTTATTTCGTGGGAACGAATTAATTATTTAGTCGGAATGAATTTTTTTTTTCCCATGTTAGGTCACGGGCTCCGTAACTGTTAAAAAAAAAGAGATATGTTTTCACATATTGGAACTGAAGCTGCCATTTCCCCCAAAAGAAGGTTTTCTCCCAAATTAATCTAAGTACACCAACCTCATACTAACCTGAGTGATTGAATTCCTAGTTGTTAGTTGCTGAAATATTTGGACTGCTTTGATGTTCAAATTGATTCAGGCAAAGAAAAGGTTACATATAGAAAGTTTCGACTAAAAGCTGTTTGCAGTGAGATAGAGTTCCGGTGTGTTCAGTGAATCCATTTAATTAGTAGCTGACAGGTCAGGTCCAGAACATCTACACACAGCAGCAAACCACAACAGCCCTTAAAGACTGTAGTTCCACACCTCTGTTCTAATGATCTTCTCAGACATGAAACATGTAAATGACAACAATGATGTTGAGGAAACAGTCTATACCACAAAACCCAAGTAGACTAAAGAAAGCTCAAACACACTCACAAGAGGAACAACTGATTAGAACATTAAGAAAGACTTCAATAGCCAGAGGTTATGCTTTCAACAGTCAGAAAGCAGAGTTTAGTCCACTACTCTTTCTGTGTGCTGTTAGAAATGTAGTTTAATTGTTTGACTTTTGACCCTAACTATTTTTCTACCGCATCCTGGGATATTGATAAGGCAGCTCTCTAAGGGAGCCATTACAGCTGACTTTAAAGATTGTGTGTGTGTGTGGATGGGTGTGTGTGTGTGGATGGGTGTGTTGGCATGTGTGTGTATTTGGTGTGTGTACATGAATTCACAACCTTACCTCCTGCAGTTTTGCTCCATTTCAGCCTTTTCAGGTTGTGGCTTCAGAAGAGAAGACTTTCATCTATTATTGAATGGCTCATAGTAAGAGCAGATAGCAGAGACACAGATATAATGTTTGTTGCTGTTTGAGATACAATGCAGCTCTCCAAAACAGAGTATACCTTCAGAGCATGTAGCTAAGTTATGTTGAATTGATTGGTTTGGGGTTGGAGTGTTGTTTTTGTATTTAAAGCGCTACATTACTTTTCTTAAATTTAAAAGGAACTTCTGTTTATCTTCAGTGTGAAGTAGAAAAAAATATTTAAATCTGATTTTCAATTTACACCATATGTGGCAACATCAGTTATCTTCTCCATTCAGAGCAGTATTTTCAAAGGTTGACTGCTTATTCACCAACAAACTCAGGAAGTAATTATTTCCTCTGGCATCACACTCTTACTGCTGCTTAAAAATCAAGTGAGATAAAGTTAAATGAGCAGGAAGTTGTGCAGTAGTGAGTCTGGGTGAGTTGGAGTTCTGGTTGACCCAACGTAAAACTATAAAAAGTCAATGTAAATGTTTGCATTTATTTTCATCTAAAAGACAAGGATTACAGAAACAGTAGCGTTTATAGTATCAATTTTAGTAACATTGTTTTCAGTAAAAAGCTAATTCCTTTTTCGTAATTGTGTTAGTTACTATTTGTTAGACATGGTGGGTTTGTTTGAATTGACTCTATTAACTGTGCGAACTAAAGACACACCCTCCTGGTGAGCCTTAAGGTAACATTCTGTGGGTATAAAAACCGGATTTTATCAGTAAGTCATTCCAAGATCATCGTTTCATCATTGACACAGCTATAAAGTCACAACATCACTTAAGCGAGCAGCGACCTCAGGTTGGTAGTAGGTAGTCAGATGATCCAGGTGAACTTGGTGAGTCTCAAAGTGTTATCAGCAGACTCACATCAAGACCAAGAACTACTAGCAGAGTTTGTGACAGACCCAGGAGTGCAGCCACGCCAGTGACAGACCACAACCATGACCAGAACCTAAGGACCTCTGGCCTCAGACATGGTTTGGCAAATACAACACAGGTGACTCCACTGACACCCCCATGTACGTTTGCGGTGGACACAAGACCATGTGAGCTAGACGATGCCGCAATGGTCTACCGTCCTGTTAATTGTAGAGTGTTGGGTTACCTTGCACAGAAATGATGGTCATCAGCATTGCTGGAGAAGGGGAGTGATACACTGAGGTTAATATGGTCCCCAGGTGGAGGAGGTGGTGCAACAGTCTGGGCAGGCATCACCAATCAGCTCAAAACCGATTTGGTTATTGTAGATCGCCCAGTCCCTGCCCATTCTTACTTCAGAAACATCATAGAACCATCATCATCCCCCAATTCCACCAGCACACCACCAACTTTCTGTTCATGTTGCAAAGTGAAAAGGCTAACCACTATGCCACCAAGCAGGCTCTTTGTTGCAACCACAAAGTTCTACATTCCAAGAAAAAGCAAACATTTCTACTGAAATTTCCCAGGGGTTAAAAGTCATAGAAACTTACATCAAAATAACAAACCAACATTTATTTTTCTGTTTTGATTTTTAACTTGTCAGAAAACAAAATGATGGTAAAAGGTTTAATTTCTTGTCAGAGTGGATTATTATTAGAAGGAACTTAAAGCACATTTTCTCATCTTTTGGTGCACAACAGTGTCTAGTTGCTGTTCAGAGGCAAAATCCTAAAATATAGACGTGCATTTATGGATTAGGGAAAAAAGTGGATTCTGCACCAATGTTGTCATATTTTTCATAGTAAAAGGAGAAAATGGAAGGATGACACACCAAAGTCACAGTGATAGAAAAACATGTTGGCTTTTCTATTGATTAAAACAATTCTTATAGACATCCAGAAATATCCAAAGATTAGATGTCTACAAGTGAGAGTGTGTAGGAGACCTCTATACGTAGAACAGTGTTGATAGACAACTAGAGTTCAAAATTAGAGTTGTCTGAGATGTCCAGTAGACATCTACAATAGATGTCCTTTTGTTATAAAATAGGATGCTGTTTCATGCATATCCAATGCAGGAGCTTTTGAACACCTGTCTCATATCACGACTCTGGAGGCCGTTGTCGCAGGTTTAATGATATTAAAAAGGGTAAAACTGAAAGCAAATGATCAATTCACATAAACACACATACATACATACATACATACATACATACATACATATATATATATATATATATATATATATATATATATATATATATATATATATATATATATATATATATATATATATATATATATATATATATATATATATATATATATATATATATATATATATATATATATATACATACATACACTGACCAAAAATATAAACGCAACCCTTTGCTCCCATTTTTTATGGTATGAACTTAAAGATGTGAAACATTTTCCATATACACAAAATAACCAGTTCACTGAAATATTGTTCACAAATCTGTCTAAATCTGTGATAGTGAGCACTTCTCCTTTGCCAAGACAATCCATCCCCCCTCGCAGGTGTGCCATATCAAGATGCTGATTAGACAGCATGATAATTGCACAGGTTTGCCTTAGACTGGCCACAATAAAAGGCCACTCTGAAATCTTCAGTTTTATTTATTGAGGGGGTCAGGGGACTCAGACAACCAGTCAGTATCTGGTGTGACCACCATTTGCCTCATGAAGTGCGACACATCTCCTTCGCATAGAGTTGATCAGGTTGGGTTTTCTATTGTGGCCTGTGGAATGTTGGTCCACTCTTATTCAATGGCTGTGCGAAGTTGCTGGATATTGGCAGGAACTGGAACACGCTGTCGTATACGCCGATCCAGAGCATCCCAAACATGCTTAATGGGTGACATGTCCGGTGAGTATGCTGGCCATGCAAGAACTGGGATGTTTTCAGCTTCCAAGAATTGTGTACAGATCCTTGCAACATGGGGCCGTGCATTATCATGCTGTAACATGAGGTGATGTTGTTGGATGTATGGAACAACAATGGGCCCCAGGATCTCGTCACAGTATCTCTGTGCATTCAAAATGCCATCAATGAAATGCACCTGTGTTCGTCGCCCATAACATATGCCTGCCCATACCATAACCATGGGCTACTCGATCAACAACATTGACATCAGAAAACCGCTCACCCACACGACGCCACACACGCTGTCTGCCATCTGCCCTGAACCGTATTAACCGGGATTCATCCGTGAAGGGAAAACCTCTCCAACGTGCCAGATGCCATCGCATGTGAGCATTTGCCCACTCAAGTCGGTTATGACGACGAACTGGAGTGAGGTCAAGACCTCGATGAGGACGACGAGCATGCAGATGAGCTTCCCTGAGACGGTTTCTGACAGTTTGTGCAGAAATTCTGTGGTTATGCAAACCGATTGTTTCAGCAGCTGTCCGAGTGGCTGGTCTCAGACGATCTTGGAGGTGGACATGCTGGATGTGGAGGTCTTGGTCTGGTGTGGTTGCACTTGGTCTGCGGTTATGAGGCCGATTGGATGTGCTGCCAAATTCTCAGAAACGCTTTTGGAGACGGCTTATGGTGGAGAAATGGACATTCATTTCCCTAGCAACAGCTCTGGTGGACATTCCTGCTATCAGCATGCCAATTGCATGCTCTCTCAAAAATTGCGATATCTGTGGCATTGTGCTGTGTGATACAACTGAAGATTTCAGAGTGGCCTTTTCTTGTGGCCAGTCTAAGGCACACCTGTGCAAAAATCATGCTATCTAATCAGCATCTTGATATGGCACACCTGCGAGGTGGGATGGATTGTCTTGGCAAAGGAGAAGTGCTCACTATCACAGATTTGTGAACAATATTTCAGAGAACTGGTTATTTTGTGTATGTGGAAAATGTTTCACATCTTTGAGTTCATACCATAAAAAATGGGAGCAATAACAAAAGGGTTGCGTTTATATTTTAGGTCAGTGCATACATATATACATACATAAATATATATTTTTATATTTATATATATATATATCCATAGCATTGCATCATTACTGTACAAAACTCAAAAAATAATAGACTGACATCTTTTCTGGCGTGACCGCTGGAGGTCTCTAAAACACGTTGAAAATAAATAGCTCACTATCAGAATATGTAACCCTTGTGCTATCTTAGGCACTTTGACATTGGGAGTTAGGTCATCTAGACCAGTGTTTTTCAACCAGTGTGCCGCGGCACACTAGTGTGCCGTGGGAGATGGTCAAGTGTGCCGTAGGAAATTGCCCTCATTAACTGATTTAACAACATTTTCCATCTCCAGGATTTCAGTTCTTTGTTCATCCCTACAGGCCCTGATAAAACACTAAGAAATTAGGAATATGAAAGATCATAAAATACTTTTTTCTTTGTATTTATTTGATTCTATTAAATACATTTTGATAAGAATGACGACGATACCGCGATTTAGCCGCAGCTTCAGCTGTGTTAGGAAAAGTTCCGCCCCTTTAACTGTCTCCACCAATCATTCTTGGGTTCTTAATCACATGTCATCAGTCTGACCAATCAGAAGTGGTTAAAGTTTTCACTTCCTTGTTTGGAATTCTGCTGAAAAAGTCGCTCTGTTCCAACAAAAGTACCAGCTAAAGCTCGTCTTTAGTGGTGTAGTTTTCCACAGAATCCAGTGTCGGACCGTGGAACAAGTGAACAAAACAATGAAGCTCAGAGACGCAAGTCTTTCAGCGTTCGGCGGATAATTGAACTACATCTCCCATGATGCATTGGGTAAAAGTGACAGTGTGAGCGTCTGGGCGCACGACTCTCTCCCCTTAACGTCGTGAAACAACGACCACAGATCAAACAGTTTTTAAATCTTTTATCACATCTTAAAAAAATCAGCTGCAGCTTCCAGCTTTTTCCGCCACAATTATCACAAAAATGCATGTGAGATCATGGAGGGACTGTTGATCAATACAGACCAAGTTTCTCCTTTTTTTTTTCTTTTTTTGAATGCCGGTGTGCCGCGGGATTTTTGTCTAGGTTGAAGTGTGCCGTGGCTCAAAAAAGGTTGAAAAACACTGATCTAGACCCACTAGACCGTATGGAAGCGATTATGTAGCATAAATAAAAAGCAAAGTCAAAACCAGAAATGCTTTTTCATTTTCAAAATGAAAAAGCATTTTTTGACTCAAAAATAAAAAGAAAAAGCAATACTTCAAAATGCTTTATCATTTTATACTTCAACCCAGCTTTTTCTGTCACTTAATTAAAATGATAAAGAAAATGGTATTTGACATTTCATTTTCAAAATGTTCTCTGGTAAATGTGTAGCATAATTCATTTAGAAATGTCTAATTTGACAATTAAAATGGATTAATAGAAATGCTTTTTAATTTTCAAAATGAAGCTGCATTTTTTGACTCAAAATTAAAAAGAAAAAGCAATACTTCAAAATGCTTTATCATTTTATACTTCAACCCAGCTTTTTCTGTCACTTAATTAAAATGATAAAGAAAATGGTATTTGACATTTCATTTTCAAAATGTTCTCTGGTAAATGTGTAGCATAATTCATTTAGAAATGTCTAATTTGACAATTAAAATGGATTAACAGAAATGCTTTTTAATTTTCAAAATGTATCTGCATCAAATGACTCAAAATTAAAAAGAAAAAGCAATATTTCAAAATGCTTTTTCATTTTATAACTAAAACCGCTTATTCTGTGTCATAATTAAAACGAAAATGCAAAGAGGGGATTGCATTTGCATTTTAACATCCACCCCGCGCAGCTCGTCACAATATTCATTTCGAAAAAGCATTAGCAGAGGGGAGGCGGGGCGACGACGTCACTGCTTTCTCTGTGTGTCCGGCCGCTGACTGACGCACACACACGCACCAGGAGCAGAGTGTGTTAGCGGCAGAGACGAGGGTTTTGTGATGGTTGTGAACTTCTGATGAGTTTCCACAGCTTCTCAGGACTAAGTAGCTGCATGTCCGCCTTCTGCGGTCCTCCTCCGGACGCACCGCGGACAAGCTTTGTTCTGCGGACCGCCAGCTGCCTTCGCACAGCGGAGCGCGAAGCTCCCGATGATCGCTGAAGGCGGAAATGCTGCTGTGATCTGAGAAACCATATGAATTTGGAGGGGTGGATGTTAAAATGCAAATGCAATCCCCTCTTTGCATTTTCGTTTTAATTATGACACAGAATAAGCGGTTTTAGTTATAAAATGAAAAAGCATTTTGAAATATTGCTTTTTCTTTTTAATTTTGAGTCAAAAAATGCAGCTACATTTTGAAAATTAAAAAGCATTTCTATTAATCCATTTTAATTGTCAAATTAGACATTTCTAAAAGAATTATGCTACACATTTACCAGAGAACGTCTTGAAAATGAAATGTCAACTACCATTTTCATTTTAATTTTAATTAAGTGACAAAATAAGCTGTGTTGAGGAAGGAAATGAAAAAGCATTTTGGTGGTTTGCTTTTTCATTTTATTTTTGAGTCAAAAAATGCTTTTTCATTTTGAAAATGAAAAAGCATTTCTGGTTTTGACTTTGCTTTTTATTTATGCTACATAATCGCTTCCATAAGACCAGGGGTGTCGAACTCATTTTAACCGAGGGCCACGTCAGCATAGTGGCTGTCCTCAAAGGGCCAGATATAATTATACATGTAACTAAAGGTAATGAAAAATAAGTGTAACCACTTCTTAATGTTAAATAACTCATTATTTATTTATTATAACTTTTTAAAGTGACAATTACAGTTGCATAGAAACATATGTTTGCCTGTTCCTCTAGCATAAATCCTTTTACATTTGATTCTGTCAGGTTAGGTCATATGGACAGAATTTGAGTCCTAATTTTTAGTTGCCCAATCCGATATTTCAAGTCCAATTACTCCTAGATATGAATAAATACACAACAATTTTTATTTTAAGAAATTAAAAACTTTTATGCTGTCACGGGTAAAGAGCTGTGACGTGTCGGATTTTTTTATCACCGCGAAGATGAACAACCAGGGGGCGCGATGGCGCGGTTAACCCGCAGCCCCCCTTGTGGACTAGGAGGAAGGTGCGCACAAGTATGTTGGGGTGCGTGTTGATTCTTCTGCAGCGGACCGCTCTCTAGCTGCATGCAAGGCTTCACCTGTGCTCTCTGGTACAGACATCTTCTCAGAATATTAAATATTGCCCAGTAATAAACAGACTGCAGACACTTTGTCACCTTTCTGGTGGCCATGAAGCCTGACACCCATGAAGAACGCGGGGCAGGAGGATCCGCCTTTATTTATAAAGACACGTAACATTGCGCTGCACAAAATAGTTCCCAAACAAAACATTTAGCGATATTCATCGAAGTCTAACAGTGCGCGCTCACGTTTGGTGTTACAGAGTGAGAACAGTAATAAACCCCCCCCACACAAAATCCTCCGGCGGGCGGCCGTGTCGCGCACTTAAGAACGCACGCAGCTTGTAATGGAAATGAATACAAATGGAAATGAATCATTAGAACGCAGTAAATTTGTTGTATTTCCTCACGAGACGGAAACCTCTGTTGTAGAATGAGGATGTGTGCTTCTGAAAGCGTGCGCCCGTGTGTGTAAAGGGAGCCGCGTGCCACGTACAGCAGAGGCAGTAAGAGTGCGCGCCCACGACAGACAGTGACAGGCGCGGTGGGAGAGAAGGAGAGAACAGTCTGAAAGAAAGAAGGAAAGTTTGAACACTGGACTAGCAGAAAAAGTAAATTATCAGCAATGATGAACGTGTTTAATGTGTTTATTATGGTTCCAATCACGCACCATATGCTGAACTTTCAACAAAAACAAAACAAAAACAAAAAAAAAGTGCGGTGATGAGGTCATCGTCACAGCCCTACTCGCGGGCCACATAAAATAACATCGAGGGCCACATTTCGCCCGCGGGCCTTGAGTTTGACACATGTGCAATAGACAGTGCACTGAACCTTTTTTCTTCAATGATTTGTGATCTTCACTGGTGTCCATGGATTACATGAAATCTTTCCACCTTTATCCACCTTTGTCATGGTAGGGAGAACATGTCAATGGAAGGGTGGGGTCATCTAAGATAGCACAAGGGTTAAGACACATTCATAAATACATTATGTAACTCTTGGTCATAACAGAACATTCACCACCTGGCATGAATAAATGCCATTTTTAGGGATTAGAAAACAACAAATAAGTCTTACAAAGGAACCAAAAGGACGACGACGTCAGAAATAGGTATAGTAAAGCACTTTGTACCATCTGATTTGGCAACTTCAACTTCTACAGTACGTATTTTGCCATCTTTGCTCGGGAACACATAAATCATGAGTCCGAGAGGCCATTCCTTTCTCTGAACTTGACAATCTTTATGTACGCCAACGCTTCCTACTCTCATGTTAGGTTGGCTATTCTACCTTTTACAACAAGGTTGAAAAGTAGGAAGGAACTCTTTCCTCCACCTGTCCCAATAGACATTTGACAAGTGTTGGACGCAGCGCCACTGATGCTTGTAAAAGCCTGATCCTGTGAAGTTACCTGCCGGGGCTTGAATAGGACTCTCTTTTTGAGTTAGAAGAGTGGCTTGGGTCAAGATAAAGGGGTCATTTGTGTCTGACGAAACTGGGACAAGGGGTCTGCAGTTGATAAAACCTCTGCCATAAAGGTGACAAAGAAATCACGAAGGAGTTTAGTGGTCCTGAGCTGAAAAAACATAGAGTCCAATATTCTCTGGGCTTGTCCAATTATTCTTTCCCATGATACACTGAAATAAGAAGCCTGTGGGGGGTTAAATGTCCATTTACATCAATGTTTCTTCAGGTAAGTCAGGACAGCTGTGTTGTCAAAGTTCCAGGTAATTTTGAGCTCTTTCACTGACAAATTTGGTGCTACCATCTGAGCGAATGCTTTTTAAACGTCCCCTTGTGGACAGAAATCGCCTGAAAACATTTATGAAGCTGGATCTGTCAAGTGATCTATTACCTCGATATGAACTGTTCTAATACTTAAGCAGATGAGTATGATGGCCCACCTTTTGTTTCGCTTCCTCTTGTGTTTCTGGAAGACACAAGCCATGCGCTGGACACATCTAAACCTACATTTGTAAATGGAGGGTCAGTGGTGAGGCGATCTGAAGGGAGGTTTATTTTTTGTGTGCTCAGCGGGCCACTGAGTCTTTTGCAAGTTACACAGTGATGGATTACTGAGCTCAATTTTCTTTAGCCACCCACTATCCACCATCCTGCAGAACAACTGGTCCTTCTGTGATGAGTTTTCTTATGATAGTACATTATGAGGAAAGTTGCAACACGGTGGTGGCCATGGATGATGAGCAGGTTCTTTTCAGCTTGACTTAAGCTTACTGATACAACGACCTACTCTGACAAGTCATTTTTCATCCAGACGGGGGTCCAAATTTTTTATAGGACTGTTTTTGGGTAGTTTCTCTTGTTTTCGTTGTGTACACACTCGATTTCTTCCTTTCACACATCCTGCTGCACCGCTTGAACAATGATGTTCTGAGCTTGATCATACTTATCAACGATGAGTCCCGTCTTATAATAGTGCCACCCGTGGCAATAGTTGTCTTTGCTTAGTGGATAGTTGAAGTTGTGAGTTACATATGTATTAGTCATGTGAGAGCATTTTCGAGAGACTTGCAGGTGGAACATTTTGTGAATCTGTTACATCATAGTTATAGGGATATGGCTGTAGTTTTCAGTGCAGTCACCTAAGGTCGTATGTCTGAGTCCATGCTAATCTCTACAAGGCCAAAAGAGTCATTTGGAGGACTTATATGATAGAGCAAGAAGTCAGGGTCAGTGAACCAGTTGCTGAGGGGCTGTTGGTATGCAGAAACGGAACGATTGGCATAATCTGCAGGGTTCTGCTAGCTACATACTGCCACTGATTTGGCTGAGAGGATTTGTAGATTCGGGTGACACAATTACTAACCTAGACACAGAATCTTCTGGTCTTGTTGTAGATAAAACCTAGAACTACTTTACTGTCTGTATAGAACGTAGTGTAGTCTAGTTCAATGTCAAGTTCAACTGAGATGGGGTCTGCAAGCTTCATTGCTAATACAGCCGCACTGGAAGACTCTTCCATTTGTGGCGTGGTAGCTCGGTTGGTAAGATGAGAGGCTACCACACAGGAATCCAGGGTTCGATTCCTGGAACAATGGAACTGGGGCAATTACCATATCAATGGTGAGCAATTAACATCACCCAGTAAGGGCCCTTGGGCAAGGCCCTTAATGCTACTTGAAAAGGGGGAAGTTGCTATCCAACGTAGCCTCAGCTTTCTTTGGGACCTTTGCAAAGACTGGTTCAGATGAAACAAAGCCCTTTACTAGATGAGGTTTTTTGTCAAGAATCAACAGCCTTTATGGTCCGCTAGGCTTTGAAGCACCTGTCACTATACCGGGAAAGTTTATCCTCTGTGAACTCACAGTGAACGGTGGCAAATGGGACGCTCTATTGCCCCCACAATTATGATCATAATTATTGATACTTTATTTATCCCACAATGGGGAAAATCTTCTCTTCACTTGACCCATCCCCTGGGGGAGCGGTGAGCTGCAGCCAAAGCGCTCGGGAGTGGCATTGAGGGTCTTGCCCAAGGGCCCTTACTGGGTGATGTTAATTGCTCACCTTTGATATGGTAATTGCCCCAGTTCCATTGTCCAGATGTTTTAGATCTTTGGCAAGATATTGTGAAGGGAATGCTTCAAACACTTCTATTCTGTTATCTGCTATTTTTATGCAGTCGTAGATTGGAGTTTACAAGAGTTTTACTGTTAATCTGAAATAGAGATACAGCCAATTTAACAGTGGGGAGGGATTTGAGTCCATCGTCCACATAATAGTAACGTGTGACAAACTATTTTACTTCTGCATCACACTCTGGCTTGTTGCGTAGAACAGACTGATGGGGCACTGCTTGCGATGGGCTATTGCCAAAGACGTGGACTCTCATCCTACATTAAATGATGTCTAAATGATGGAAAGTTCATCGTTGCGAAACCACAAGAACTGCAAGTAGTTTCTGTCTCGCTCTTGAACATTGAACCCTAACCCTAACCCCTAACCCCTAACCCTAACCCTGTTTTTTTTATTTAATTTACTTTTATTTATCCCACAATAGGGAAATTGTTCTCCGCATTTGAACCACCCCCTTCCATTATTTTTAAAAAAACATTATCCTGAATGGAAGGTGAGAAGTAAGTGTCGTACTTGGTATGTTTGAGCACATTACATCCAAGATGATCAAGATCACAGGCGCAGTCTACACATTGGGAGCTGAAGTTGATCGGGACTTGCATTTCACAATGTGTTGGTTTTATGTCGAGAATATTGGGGCATCGTTCAAACATTGCAGGCGGCCCTTTTTAGTTGCGTTTGTGAACAGAAACTTTACTGTGAGAGATTTGTGGACATCACCGAAGCACATATATCCCACAATGACCCATCCCAGGTCTAATTTGTGTGCATAGGGTGCGTTGTTAGGGCCACCTATCTGTTTGCAGATTTTGTGAACTCTAATTGCATCCCGTCCAACAAAAAAGAAGGGAGTCGTAGTAACCCAAGCGGTAAGTTGACAAGACTGTGCACCAGGACAGCAGTGGACTGAGGGAAAGGCAAAGACGACGGATGCTGCAAAGGTGGAAATAGGCAGACTGGGTGATATGGGTGTATGAGTATTAACTCTGATCATTAAATGTGTACTAACAAACAAACAAACAATTCATAGATTAAAAGAATGTTTAAAAAAACATATTTATTCTGTATCAAGCAAAAAGGCAAATGAGACATAAAGACAAACGATTGAAGATTAAATTCAACATTGCAGTTGATGGTGACATTTGATGCCATTTCATCACAGAGACATTTGAAGGACAGAGATCTTTTCTGTTGCTGTTATGATAAACTGTGGAATAGCGCCTGTCCACGTTTCTGTTGTTCTGGTTACCAACTGCCATTTAGGCCAGAACAAGAATACAAAACATTCAGGCAATGTTACCGGAACTTATTTTTTAGGTGTTTATTATGACTTTTTAATGGACGTCTTGTAGACAATTAAAATCAAGGATTCGTCCAGACCACTGTATGACTAGATTTAAATACAAAGCTGTATTATTTGGTTAACAGAGATGAAGTCCTAAAGCAAGCAGTGAATGGTTCAGAAATGTAAATGTTGTTGCTCATTTACATAAGAAAAAGAACGAACACCTTTTTTTCTATCTTGTTGAATAAATTTATGAAGCCTGATGCTAAACAGGATTTTTTTATGATGACCCCTCCCTTCCCCGCCCAGATGACTAGCAAGTGGAGATGTTTAATGAGTATGTTTATTCTGCTTTGTGCCAAACCCTTCCTGTTTGACAGCTGCTGGTTTTGCTCTTTTCTTCTGCACTGACAGTGAGCTAAAAGCATTAAGGAACCTTTGGTAGCTGTGAAAAGAAAAAGTGAAAGATTCTCGCAGTCAGAGAGAGGGAGGTTATTCCTTCATGCGTGTCTGAACTGGTCCATTAGAGCCAGTCTAATGTTCAGACTGAGTCACAGTTAACTGTTTCCTAAAGCCCCATTGCACACAGGCACACAAACACACAGATCATCTGATTAAAAGGTCAGCCATTGGACTTTCAGATGGAGCCTTATTATGGTCAGACTTGCAGACAGGCACACAGGGGTCACATGATATATCAGATCACAGCACACATGTGCCCTAATCTTTAAATCTTCATCCTCTAAATGTTGACCCTGTAATCCCTCCCCTACTTCCTCCCAGTGAGCAACAACCAGGATTGCACTATATTTCTGAGTTTACAACAGTTTTCTCTTTCTTTTTTTTTTAAATACATGTGTTTTTTAAACTGTGTCAAAACAGTTTCTTCCAGGCTGTAGTTTTTTTTATGAAAGTTTTCCTTAAAATGTTTCCTTAGAAAAATTGAAAATACAAATCATTTGCCTGCAATACAAATTTTATTTTTCAACTACTTACTTTGAATAACAATATTGAATTTATTGTTCAAGTGCTAAGATTCTCCAGCAACATCTTGAAGAAAACATGCTGCACTAAACAATCAGCGTTGGTGGTGATAATGTGGAGATGGGGGATGTCAGACACACTAAGGAGTAGAAAGAAAACAATATAACTTTAGAGAATGGGGATCAACCTGATGCCCCCAGATGGGCTCAAACACGAGCATGAGGATCATTCCACAAGAGTTCTGACACCAGGCTGAGGGCCTTTAACAGTGTGGGAAAATGGAAGTGACAGAGCTACCAGCAGGGCAAAGGCCAATCCCACCACAACAAGAGAGGAGGCAAAAACAAATCTACTTCATGGAATCTAAATAATAACCTAAGATCATATTTTACTCTTCTCATATTACAGATAGAGTGGCTAAAATGAGATTGTTTTTCACCTTTGATTCAACTGCAATCAGACTTAATCTTCGTGGTTATCTATGTTAACTTGTAACTTTGAGGTCAACCGGGTCACTTAGATGTAGAGAAGCTGCTCAACAGAAGGATAATCCGTAATCCTAAATGTACGAAACTGCTGCTGGATTTAAATCCTCTCAGCTGGACAGCCTGGGTCATGTTTCCAGGGTCAGGAGTCAAAAGGCTGTCTCAAATTGCATGAAAGAAGAAAACACTTAGAACTGGCAGGTGGTGTTATCACTTCTAAGAAACATCTCCGCACCGCATTATCACCCACCCACATATCACTCATCTCTGCACCTCCTCCCTGCGTCTCTTATGAAACACTCATATCTAGACTTAGAGCCATTTCCATTTGTTGATTTCCGTTTTGTGTAACAGGAAAATACTTCAATGAAGCTGCAGAATCTGTGCTTTTTTTGCTGTTGTTTCTGTCATTTTAGTTTGGAAAATGATTAGGTCAAAGTCCTAATTATGAAGTCATTAACCGTGAAGACATTCCTAACATTAAGTCTGAGAGCTGTGCTTGGAGAGGTCCTTAATCTGCAAGAAAGAACAAAGCAACTGTGTGTGCAAAACACACAAGTGCATTAACAGAACAGTCATTAAAGACCCACTTCTATGACAATGTTGTGTTTTTACCATGTTCTTGTGGCATTTTTCTAATAGAGGACATATACAAATGTCATCATCCAGTCAGCGATGACCCACAGTAGGCCTACCTATTTTTTCCAGTTTCTTTTTGTTTTTCATTTTTTAACATTTCATTTAAATTTCAGAAAATTACTTTTTTGTTTATCAAAATGTTTCTTTTTCTGAATTGTGCTTCGATTTCTGGAATATCGTTTCGATTTATAAGATGTAATTTAGTCTTTTGTATTTTTTTCTTTTAACTGTCATTGTGTTTTTTTAATTTTTTTATATGTTTTTGCATTACGTTATTTGTTGATGTGATTTGCACTTTAAGGCCATTGAACATATATTAAGAAAATTGATCCATCCATCTTCCTCCAGTTATCCTGGACCGGGTCGCAGGGGCAGCAGTCTAAGTAAAGATGCCCAGACTTCCCTCGCCCCGGCCACTTCCTCCAGCTCCTCTGGGGGGACCCCGAGGCGTTCCCACAACAGCTGACTGATATAATCTCTCTAGCGTGTCCTGGGTCTTCCCCGGGTCTCCGTCCAGTGAGACATGCCTGTGACACCTACCCCAGGGAGACATTCAGAAGGCGTCTGAACTAGATGCCCAAGCCACCTCAACTGGCTCCTCTTGACGTGGAGGAGAAGCGGTTCTACTCTGAGCTCTCCGCGGGTGACCGAGCTTCTCATCCTATTGTAGCAACACGAGCGGTTCAGGCACACAAAATGATTATTGAAGACTCAACCAGGTGGAGATGTGGCTCCAACTTAAAAAATATTTATTATAAATAATAAAAACCAGATTAAAACAATAAAAATATGAAGAGCCTCAAGCCCACCTGTAAGCAGAGTTGGTACACAACAAAAACAGAACAAAAATACCCAACTCACATGCAGGTATACCTTGTGCAAATCAAGCAAACAAAAAAAAACAAACAAGTGAATTCCCACTTTTGTACCAGAGTCACTTTTAGAGGGAAGGGGTAGGTGGTCACGAGTCGAAACAGGCCTCTAATTCCCAGGAGCACCTGCGCAGTCACGTGGTCGGCCGCAAGAGAGGTGGGGGAGGAGACGACGCCGTCAGCGGCTGACCCGTCGGACCAGCGGAGTGGATGAGGGGGGACCCGTGAAAAACACTTGTTAAAAATGCTCCCAAATGGGGGCCATAAACCTGTCCCAGCAGCAGTTGCTTCCACCAAACAACCCTGTGGAGGCAAACCAGAAGACAGGCAGCAGGGCATTACCTCAGCAACCAGGGGACATGCAGGGTGAAGAGGCACACACACATACCAGTCAGTGGGGGATATCACAAAGAGGAACAGGAGCGATGCGCTCCATTCCTATGTCACCTTTACTCCAGTCACACGCCGACCCGCTGTGTGACATGGAGTGGTGATGTCCACGGGACTAAAAAACAAAAAGAGGACACCACAAATGCAGCAAAACCGAGAGGGAGATTGTACAGGCTGCAAGACCGGCTACAATACCCGCACTGACAGATGCAGGAACCCAGGGAGGCAGTCTCAGGCAGGAATGAGCAAAAGCCAGCTCAGTCCCGCTATATAGGTGGCCTGGTGCTCATCAGCAGCACCAGGATGGGAGTGCCTACACCTAGGAGCCCAATTAACTCATCCTGCTATCTCTATGGAAGAGCCCAGCCACTCCACGGGGGTAGCTCATTTCAGCTGCTTTTATTCGGGACCTCGTTCTTTCGGTCATGACCCAGAGCTCATGACCATAGGTGAGTATTGGAACGAAGATCGACCGGTAAATTGAGAGCTTTGCTCTTCACCACAACTGACCCGTACAGCGTCCACATAACTACGGACTCTGCTCCAATCCACCTGTCAATCTCATGCTCCGGTCTTCCCTCACTCGTGAACAAGACCCCAAGATATTTGAACTCCTCCACCTGGGGCAGGAGCACTCACCGAGTGAGGGCAAACTACCTTTCTTCGGTCAAGAATCATGGCCTCAGATTTAGCGGTGCTGACCCTCATCGCAGCCGCTTCACACTCAGCCACAAACAGCCCCAAAGCATTCTGGCTTCTTGAAGCCAACAGGACAACATCATCTGCAAACAGCTGCACATTTTGAAACGGCAGTCCACGTGTTCATCATGTCCCGGCTGGATTATTGTTATTCTCTCTATTTTGGACTCAGTCAGTCTTCTCTGTCACGTCTCCAATGTATTCAAAATGCAGCTGCCCATCTTATAGTAGGAGGAAGTAGGAGAGACCACAAAACAGCAATTTTAGCATCGCTCCACTGGCTGCCTTAGGGTTCATTTTAAGATTCTTTTATACGTTTTTAAATCTTTACATGTTCTTGACCCGCTGTGCCTCTTTGAGCTTCTCTCTCTACTCTCGCCAGCCCGGTGCCTCAGATCAGCTGATCAGCTGCTTCTGGAGGTTCCTAGGTCCAGATGTAAGCTCAGAGGGGAAAGAGCTTTTGCTGACGCTGCTCCAAAGCTTTGGCTTTTAGCTGCCCATAAGAGAAGCTCCATCGCTGTCCATTTTTAAAACCAGTTTGAGAACTCTTTTTTATGCTCTGGCTTTTAATCCAACATGAAACTTCTGTTATTTTAGTGTTATAGTACTGTTTTTATTGTTTTTATCTCCCTATATTTAAGCTTGTGTTTTGATGTGTTTTAGTGTTTGTTTTCTTTTATTTCTTGTGTTGAGCACTTTGTGTCAACTGCTGTTGTATGAAAATGCTATACATATAAAGTTGAGTTGAGTTGCAAAGAGCAGAGAGGAAATCCTGTCCCAGCCAGTCATTGGCTTCCACTCAAAAACACACTTACCAAATGGATAAAAGCCTTTAGAGAAAGCTCCTGACCTGAGAGCTTTGAGACAGACTGGAAAACGAAAACCCGGGGAGGGCAAAGCAGGGAGCAGCTCATGCAAACACATCAGCAGCAGTCAGTGCACATGCCAGAGACACAGTTTTTCACCAAACAACAACATTTTATGCAATTACACTAATATTGGCAATACATACTGTAAATTAATCAGTTGCAAAACTATTTACAAAATGTTAATATTAATACTTTCATGTAGCTTCAGTTAAAGTTAATATCAATCAATAATATTCGCTAATAATTTTTTAGTGGAGTTAAAAATATCAACGAAAGAGTGGAGCTACCAGAATGCTACTACTTACAAAAAATACATTAGTGTCAGGAGGAAACAAAGCTTTTGTCACACACCTTAGTGACATAACACAAAACTCTGTTTTTCCTCTCTGTTGCTTTATTCGACAGTGGTTTAGCCCTCACATCAGCTGGGGCGTGGAGGGATTTTCAGGCTCCACCACACCTAAAGTAGAAAAGACACTATCCAGATGGTTTACTTTTTTTTATTTTAAACTGGAGCTCAGTGGAAACTATGTTGTAATATTAATATAAAATCAAACTGTCTGCAACTTAATTTAAATATTCAATGAAAACATAAATGTATTAATTTTTGTATAATTTTGTTATGTTTGTCTTAAGAAATGCTTTCTAAATTGTTCATCGTGTTAAAAACAAATCCTCAAGGTCTGTGCTTGTTTTCTTAAACAAAAAGTGTCACTTAATGGGTTGGTGAAGGACCCAAAATGCAGAGACGGGAGGCAGGCGGTTGCAAGTACAAGGGGTTTATTACTGTAAACAAAAGGCGCTGCCGAGCAGGGAAACCAAAAAAAAAACCTACTGTTGGAGTAAACAGGAAGACAGGGAAACAGACGGTATGGACCAGCACCAGAGGAAGGCAGTGACAAAACGTACATACTGACAGACTGATGAGACGCAGGTGAAAACGATCAGGGGAGATAGGGACAAGGGGAGTCGAACTCAAAACTCAGACAGTCAGAAAGAAACCTTTAAAATAAAACAGGAGGCAGAACTAAGGCATACAGAACCCCAATCGAGACTGCAACAAAACCGGAAGCAAAAACCAAAGCAACAAAGAACCCCAATCACGATAAAAAGAACTTTCAACTTGAAGCCATTTGCTACAGAGCGGAGAAACGAAAAAGATCCTCAAAGGATTTACCAAACTAACTCTCCACTTAAAGAAAGAGAGCGATGGAGGCACTTTCTTAAGAGGACAATAATAATGCCTAGGACAACAAATGTTTTCAAACCAGCTACAGTGCTTCTGGTAATGGGAGTACCTAAAATTAAAAGCAGTCAAATTGTGCCTGGTCCATCAGGTAATATTTGTAATAATCACCTCAAACAAAAGCAGTGTGATCCACTCAAAGTTCAATTGAGCAAGCTGCTGGTGAGTGTGTGTCTGCGTTCTGCCATCATTTGACGACATTTAAAGACCTAAAGTCAGAAGACATTTTTACTAATTAGATTAACAAAGTGGAAGATGATATCGTAAAATATTTTTGTGTGTGTGCGTGTTGGAGTGTACATTGTTGTGGAGTACTAAAGGGTGCAGTTAAAAGTGGTGGGTAGGGCACTGGAAGGACCTGATTACTGGCAGTGATGTTTATCCCCCTAACAAGTGGTTGTATGAGGAAGGAGGGTAGGTCAGGGACAGCTGATACACAATAGTTATAGATTAAAAATCAGATAAACGAAAACTTAACACTCATTTGTCTGTAATGAACAAATTATGATATATATGATCATTTAAACCCCCCCTGTAATTCTTTTTTTTTTTGTTTTAGCTCCAATATGTCAGACACATGTACAAAGTGAGACCATTATGTGGGAAACAGAAAATGAGGTGTGTCAATCACCCCAATACAACTGCCTTCCCGTTTTGGAAACCTGTAAAGTGAAACAAACACAGTGTTTTCCACCATATCCCTAACTTTAGTGTGAGTAATATAAGGCCATTGTGCTCAGATGGAAAAGAGAAAAGGGGCTTCTTGGGTTGGGCCAGTTATTTCCTCAGTTGGCAGAGTGTGGGAGTCTGGGTGTTGTATCCACAAATGAGGAAAGGAAGTTCTGTGTGAATCTTTTGCAGGGAAGAAAAAAAGCTGAGTCAGAAGTAGATGTTGAAATTAAATGAACATACATATTCATCTATGGCTTGTCGTAACTTATGAATGAAGAGTTCAAATCACAGTAATATTAACAAAGATGCTTTCAAGTCAGAGAGGGAAACAGACAAGAAGTGGTGGCACTTTATGAAAATCCTTGTAATTAGTTATGAAGTCCCACTGAACCTGCCTCAGGAAAAAGCAGCCGCCTGCACCACAGCATGAGCTGTCCAGTGTGGTTCTATTTTTCTTTTGCGCTCCAGCCCAGAAGTGTCAATTTATTCATTATCACACAGAAAGCAGGACCTGCTGTTTTTACCACTGTGTTTCTGGGATTTTTAGAATAACACAAAAAACGACATATCATCATTATTTATTTCCCGAGATGCAGACGCATTTCAAAAGTAGGTTCCACTATAAGACACAAGATGCGGTAAAACTGTAACGCTCTGTGTTCCAGAGTGTGGAGCCTTAGAAATTGAATGCAGAGCAGCCGGGAGCGAGGTGGAAATCCTCCAGATGGAGGGGAACCAGCTGACTGTACTGCAGCTCACCACCATGATGGCTAACGGGCACAGCATTACAGGCATTTCTAACTCTGACCCTGTGGTAGACCTGGTGAGGGGCTCCCATCTGCACCTGGGGCTGGGATCACTCCTTTCAATGGCTGTTGGGGGGTTCCTGGCTTCTGCTACGGTGGTGGTCTTGGTTTGGGGATGGCTGGGCACTCTCCCTCCTTACTGGCAAAGTTTCCCTTTATTTTTTAAGAAAACATTTTTTGTGTGACTATTCAGTCCTGTTTTAATTGGCCTTTGGGTGTGGGTGGAGTCAATGATGTGTTTTAAGGATATTGTCCAGGTGAAATTGTCATGGTTTGGGTTTCTTTTGTCTTGGTTTTTGATTTATTTCTTGGTCTGTCATGTTTGGTTCTGTTTCCTGTTTTATTTTGAAAGGTGTTCTGTGTTGTCATGTTCCTGAGTTTTACTTCCTTGTCCCTATCTGTCCTGATCATGTTCACCTGTGTCTTGTCTGCCCTGTCTGTATTTAAGTCTCGTCTCTCCCTTCCTCTTGTGCTGGTCCATTAACGTCTTCATGTGTCTTCGTCCCTTCATGCCATGTTCCCTGTTTCCCGCCACACCACAGTAAGTTTTGTTTTTGTTTTGTCATCCTGCTCGGCAGCGCCTTTTGTTTGTTTGTCATTAAACCCTCTAGTCCTGAACCCATTTGCCTCCCGTCTCTGCGTCTTGGTCCAATCGGCTCTCGAGCCCCCCTCACCGTGACAAAATGGACCAGCCATATTTTCTGGACCCAGCAGAGCGGGACATGCGGCTGCTAGAGGCCTACTGCCTGGAAGCCGAAAAGACGAGAACTTACTGGGATTTTGACCAGGCCCAGTTCGCCTCTTATGCCTGGGGTGGGAGCCAACTGGACTTTAGAGTGAGCCGTCTTGCCCTGAGGGGGGGTCGTCGTCGTCGCCGCCGCCATCCCCGTCCACGTCCCGTTTTTGTTCCGGCGGTGGTCCTGGATGCACCACATCCCCTTCCAGTGGTGGTCCCGGATGCACCCCAGCCCCGTCCTGTTCCGGTGGTGGTCCCGGATGCACCACATCCTGTGCCAGTGGTTGTCCAGGATGCACCCCAGCCCCGTCCTGTTCCGGTGGTGGTCCCGGATGCACCACAACCCCTTCCAGTGGTGGTCCCGGATGCACCCCAGCCTCGTCCTGTTCCGGTGGTGGTCCCGGATGCACCACAATCCCTTCCAGTGGTGGTCCCAGATGCACCCAGCCCCGTCCTGTTCTGGTGGTGGTCCCGGATGCACCACATCCTGTGCCAGTGGTGGTCCTGGATGCACCCCGACCCGTCCCTGCTCCCAGGGGGGTGCTGGCTACACCCCGACCGGTCCCCGCTTCCAATGGCATGCCCGACCCGCTGGCCGACTGCTGGCCCGACCCGCCGGCCAACTGCTGGCCCGACCCGCCAGCCGACTCCACGCCTGACCGGCCAGCTGACTCCACGCCTGACCGGCCAGTGCTCGACGACTGGCCTGACCCTCCGGTTGACTCCAAGCCTGACTCCAAGCCTGACTCCAAGCCTGACTCCAAGCCTGACTCCAAGCCTGACTCCAAGCCTGACTCCAAGCCTGACGCCTCGGAGGACTCCATGCCTGACGCCTCGGAGGACTCCATGCCTGACGCCTCGGAGGACTCCATGCCTGACGCCTCGGAGGACTCCATGCCTGACGCCTCGGAGGACTCCATGCCTGACGCCTCGGAGGACTCCATGCCGAACCTGCCTCGCCGGACCGCTCGGCACCCCGGCCGTCCTCCGGACTCTTCTCGGCCTTGCTGGCATGCCGAGCCCGACCTCCCCGAACTTCGTTGTCTGTCACAGTTAGTCTCACGGGCCCCCTCCTCCTTGGTGGCCGGTTGGAACCTCGGAGTGGTTCCTTGAGGGGGGGTACTGTCATGGTTTGGGTTTCTTTTGTCTTGGTTTTTGATTTATTTCTTGGTCTGTCATGTTTGGTTCTGTTTCCTGTTTTATTTTGAAAGGTTTTTCTGTGTTGTCATGATTCTGAGTTTTACTTCCTTGTCCCTATCTGTCCTGATCATGTTCATCTGTGTCTTGTCTGCCCTGTCTGTATTTAAGTCTCGTCTCTCCCTTCCTCTTGTGCTGGTCCATTAACGTCTTCATGTGTCTTCGTCCCTTCCATGTTCCATGTTTCCCGCCACGCCACAGTAAGTTTTGTTTTTGTTTTGTCATCCTGCTCGGCAGCGCCTTTTGTTTGTCATTAAACCCTCTAGTCCTGAACCCGTTTGCCTCCTGTCTCTGCGTCTGGGTCCTACCGGCTCTCGAGCCCCCCTCACCGTGACAGAAATAGGCTTTTGGGATTGTGTTCATTAAATATGATAATGATGATTTTCAATATAATTTCAGTGTGACAATTGGTACATAAAGATATTAAAGTTATGAAGATAAGAACCATCTTAAAATGTATTGTCTAATACTGATACCTTAACACTTTATACTCCACAGTGCTACCAGTGGTTGACTGAAACACAGGCCACAGTGCAAAAAAATAGATGTTTATTCAAAGTAATAGCAAAACAAACCTAAACCAAGTTCTAATACAAACCAAGTAAAAGACTCCTCATTTTGTATGGTATTAGATAGGGTTGGGCGATGTCCCTTAAATTGGCCGTTGACGATGTTTGCTGTCAACCATCGGGATGGATGATGACATCGTCGGGGGGGGGGGGGGGGGGGTATTTTTACATTTTTCGTTCTTATATAACTGCTATTCGTTTTTTTGCTTTTTTCATTTTATTTCCCAACTAATGACTAATCCGCGATGATCCAATATAAACTGAGGGAAGTGACTTTAACAAAAAAGTATCAAACAAAATAGAAAAGAAGTAGTCCGCTCCCGCACTTCACTAGTGAAGTGGACCGGCGGAGCGCGGACTTACAGCTTTGTGTTTGAGGGGAAGGGAGGGGTGCTTTGTTACATGAGCGCTATGTGTGGGAGATTTAAGACTGCGATCCGTCCCGCAGCTCTAGGGGTACAAGCAACCGAACTCAGAACCGGGTCTAAAAGTGTGTGTCTGAGCACAGCTCGGATCGTCAGCACACACAGCGGTTTGAGCTTCAAAGCAGAAATGTCGCTCAGTCCTTAGAAAACATTCAAACAATCACGCGGATTTGTGTTTCCAGTCGTGTCCCGACTAATAAAGGCTGATGTTATTCTTACATGTTTACGTGCAGCCAGCAAGCAGCACCACCCAAAGCTAATGTTGTTAGCCCGTGTTAGCATACTGCTAATCCTGGCTTCGTTCAGAAAAAGCACTGACCACACGGATTAAAATTCAAATGATGAGCGAACAGGTGTTTCATAATAACCGTAACATTATTAAAACCACGTTTAGAAGATCATCTCGTATTTTACCGAGCTGACATGTCAATGTAAATAGCCGCTCGGCGCTGTTTAACATTGTTTTGTATTGAATTGTTACATTCAATAAAGTTTGGGAAAAAAAAGCCGCTCGGCGGAATCTATATCCTTCCGGTTTTCAAACCCTACTGCGCATGTGCGAATGATTTATTCCGACGGAAAGTGTGACCTTAGTGAACGTTTTTATATTCTGAAAACATTTTTCTGGGCCCATGTTCACGGTTGGATTCTAATCCGACCATTGATCCCATCAAGATATTTTGTACATGTAACCGCGGCTTATGGTGTCGACTCGCAACGTGGCGGGGGCGTGGCATCATGATGGTGGTCTCTCCATCGGGATGTCAGTCACCCATCACGATGGACGATGATATCGTCCATCGGCACAACCCTAGTATTAGACATGATTGGTAAAAGCTGTTTTTTATCAAGACACTGTCACCTTATGTGCTGTTTTTATTTATTTATATTTTTACCTTGTCCAGTCCAACAGCTGAGCAGACAGGAGCTGAAGGCCTCATGTGTTGGACATATTTTACTGTTACAACAAAGGGTTCTGGATCTTCAAACACAATTGGTGTGTATTTGTACAAACCACTTTTGTAATTTAGGCTAAACTTTTATCATATTGATCACCTTTGTATCCTTTTTTTCTGTTTTGTTTTTGGAAAAGAAGAAGAGGAAAGAAGGGAGGGATGTTGGAGACAGAAGAAGGCGCAGAAAAATTTTGATCCTAACGAGTCTGATTGTGGCAGAGTATTCCGAACAGCGTGTTTACATGACACCTTTTTTTTAGGACGCTACTACCAGGGTAACTTTGGCATAAAGGTATATTGGACAGGTGGGTGAAATTCCTAACTCCCCTGATCACAGTTGCATGTCCTTGGGAAAGACACCTGGTGGTAGTTGCCTCCAGTGTTTTTAAGCAGCATTGACATTATCCTGTTGCTGTGTCTTTGTTTTCATTGTTTAAATAAATGTGTAGATAAGAAGCAGGATACCAATAAAGCTTTCTTTCCTGTTTAACAGTATTATTAGTACCAGAATGCAGGACAGCATTTCATAAGTGTGAATCATTTACCACATTTCAAAGTTCTTCATCTAATTGTGGTATTTCTTAAGTTTAAAAAAAGAAAAATGTACCCTTTACAAGGGTATTTTTCAACCTTGTCGACCAAATTTAATTTATTCTAAGTTTGTGTAATACATTCAGTTTTTGTAAGGTTAACTGAATATTTAATGTGGTGAAGCCACAAACAGAATGCCTTAAAAAAACAGAATGCCTTTAAAGTTCAAGTGTTAAAAGATCAGGTTTATTTATTTTGAATATTTTCACATGATAACAATGTTTCCATGTTTGAGTTCATGAGATCATCCCAGAGAGAGTCTCTGCTTCAGCTCCTGCAGTCACTCAAACTACGTCTTTAAATTACGTCTAAATCAGAGCGCCCAGGCAGCGCGAGAGTGTATGTGTTAGTGCAAGTTAAGGGTCTGTTGCCCTGTCCCCCGGAAAAGTAATAGTAAAAAAAGGTTTCCTCCAAAGTACAGAGCCTGATTATGGAGTAAGCCCTGGCTGCAGGATTGCTCAATCAATCCTGGATCTCCGCTGCGTTTTCCGACCACGGTCAGAAACGTCATCGCAGGAAAGGTTCAACATATTCCCGGGAGCAAAAAATAAAATCAGAGGACCTGATTATAATCATTGTCTCAATGAAAATAGAAAAAATATGAGGTTCAGGAGGCCTGAGCAGGCTTGTTCCGCTTTGCGCAGCTCGCCTCCCGCGAGCCGACACACAGTGTGAGGCACGATGTGAGCTATGAGTGAATGGCGTAAGAATGAGGAGTGTTTCAACGGGGGACTTATAGACGTGGACGACCGGAGCTCCTCTGTGGTTTGGTCCACACAAACCCTCAAACTACAAAAACAGAGTCATCCATGTTTGCTGCAGCAGACAGATTGTTTGTCTCTATTTGATCTCTAATTTCAGCAAAGCCGCGCGGATATCGCTGAAATATGTCATCTCTCTGACTGGCACACCGCTAAGCGGGTATCGAGGAATAAGAGTCGATTTCCATGGATGAGCCAATAATCGTTTAGACCCCGCCCACTTTCACTGATTGACAGAGACTCATTCTCCTGAAAAAGCTCTTCATGAAATAAATAAGCCATTCTGAAAAACACCAACATGAAATAAAAACAAAGCTACTTTGGAAAATATTGATTTTGAAATACGAGCTTCTGAAAAAAGACAGAATTATAATAATATTCCACATGACTAAAAATGAATATTTTAAAATGCTGTTTTAAAATAATAAACAGGTTTTTAAAGCAACATGAAATATATTGCATAATATAATGGCTAATTTAAAATCAGTGTAAAGGTTTTTCACAATTTCATGATCTTTTTATATATTTATGAGAGATTTATTGGTTGATTGTGTATTTGCATGAGGCCATACTTATTTATTTAATTAAATATTTATTTATTTAATTATGAACAGTATAGGACTCCATATTTTTAAGCCTTTCAGATTAAACTATATCCATGTATATGACCATATATTACCTCTGGTACACTAGAGAACAATTCTTTAATGAAATATGAGGTGTTTTTTCACAGCTCATTTTCCTACACTGAAGTAGGACGACTCGATCTCTGAAGCTCCGCCTTTTTTTCTGACAGGAATTTGACAGTCCAAGTACTGAAAAAGCTTTTCTTAAGCGTTTCAGATTAAAATATATCCATAGATATGATAATATATTAACTTTGGCACACTAAAGAACATATTCTTTATGAAATGAGTTATTTTCAAAACTAATTTTTCTGACCCGGAAGTAAGATGACTGGGTCTCTGAGGCTCCGCCTTTCTTTACCTGTGGGTACTGCCCATTTCGTGACATCATCCTAGAGCCGGCCTCGGCAGCGTGTCTGCGTTTCACCCATAAAAACAATAGATGGATGTGCATATTGTGTTTATAAAAGGAAAGAATTTAGCCGATCACCGCTAGCTCCACGGAGACAGTGTATGAGTGTTAGCCTGAGGGCGGGGCTGGCAGCACAGTCTCTTCCTGGAAGGGGCGGTTCCTCACTTTGTGATGTCACAATGTGAGTGACAAGGACCACAGAATGGCGAGGACTCAGATGCAGAGTTCTTGGAAAACTTTTATTCCTGAGAACCTGAGATAGGCGTAGGGTTTGTTAAACATCTACACAAGATAATCAGGCACAGGACAGAGGGAGGCACAGACCATAAATACATATGAGGAGGGACAGCACAGGTGGGAACGATCAGGGATGATTAGGACTACAGCTGTGGGGAAAACAGACATGAACAGGAAACGGAAGAACTTTCAAAAGAAAACAGGAAGCGACACACGAGGACACAAATGTCAGACAGGAACTTGACGAAACATGACAGTGAGAACCCATTCGTTTCTCGTGGGTTGAGAGGGTTGAGAGGGGTTTTTAGAGGTATACTCAGAAATGCATGAATGGATCAAAATGCAACTTTGGGGATGTTTTTTGTCAGGAATGAACCTTATAAAACACTTAAAAGCTCGAAAAGTTGACTTTGCATGATTTAGGCCCTTAAATAAAATTGTAGTTTAATTATTGTAAATAAGAAACGTGTGAATATACTGAGATGACATAGTAAGTAGAACAGAGAGACAAAAAGTACCAGAAATAGTACTGTGGGTGCTGGTAGTCTTCTTGAAATAGCTTCTTCTTTCTCTTTCGGCTTTTCCCATCAGGGGTCGCCACAGCGAATCATCCTTTTCCACCTCACTCTATCATGAACATCTTCTACCCTAACATTAGCCAACTTCATGTCCTCTGTCAAGACATCCATGTATCTCCTCTTTGGCCGTCCTCTTGCCCTCCTGCCAGGCAGCTCCATCTCCAACATCCTTCTACCAATATATCCACTATCCCTCCTCTGAACATGTCCAAACCATCTCAGTCTGGCTTCTCTGACTTTGTCGCTGACACAGGCAACATGAGCCGTCCCTCTGATGTACTCGTTCCTTATCCTGTCTAACCTGGTCACTCCTAAGGAGAACCTCAACATCTTCATCTCCGCTACCTCCAAATCATCTTCTTGTCTCTGTCTCACTGCTACCGTCTCTAACCCATAGAGCAGAGCTGGTCTCACCACTGTCTTGTACACCTTTCCTTTGAGTCTTGCTGGCACTCTTCTGTCACACAACACTCCTGACACTTTCCTCCAACCGCTCCAACCTGCCTGCACTCGCCTCTTCACCTCTTTTCCACAATCCCCATCACACTGAACTGTTGACCCCAAGTACTTAAACTCCTGCACCTTCTTCACCTCAGCCCCCTGTAACCTAACGCTTCTACCTTGATCCCTCTCGTTCAGACACATGTATTCTGTCTTACTACGACTGACCTTCATGCCTCTTCTTTCCAGAGCAAACCTCCACCTCTCTAGCTGTTCCTCCACCTGCTCTCTACTCTCACTGCAGATTACAATGTCATCCGCAAACATCATTGCCCAGGGAGATTCCTGTCTTACCTCGTCTGTCAGCCTGTCCATCAGCATAGCAAACAAAAAAGGACTCAAAGCTGATCCTTGGTGTAGTCCCACCTCCACCTTGAACTCCTCTGTCTGACCTACAGCACATCTCACCACCGTCATACTTCTCTCATACATGTCCTGAACTACTCTGACATACTTCTCTGCCACTCCAGACGACCTCATACAGTACCACAGCTCCTCCCTTGGCACCCTGTCATACGCCTTCTCTAAATCTACGAACACACAATGCAGCTCCTTCTGACCTTCTCTGTACTTTTCCATCAACATTCTCAAAGCAAAAATGGCATCAGTGGTGCTCTTACGGGGCATGAAACCATACTGCTGCTCACAAATCTCCACCTCTTTCCTAAGCCTGGCTTCCACTACTCTTTCCCACAGCTTCATTGTGTGGCTCATCAACTTTATTCCTCTATAGTTGCTGCAGTTCTGCGTGTCACCCTTGTTCTTAAAGATCGGGACCAGAACGCTTCTCCTCCATTCCTCAGGCATCTTCTCACTCTCTAGAATCCTATTGAAAAAACTCGTTAGAAATTCCACTGCTGTCTCTCCTAAGCACTTCCATACCTCCACAGGAACGTCATCAGGACCAACGGCCTTTCCGCTCTTCATCCTTTTCAGAGCCTTCCTAACCTCATCCTTTCCAATCTCTGCTACTTCCTGCTCCACAACAACCACATCTTCCTCCCTTCTTTCCCTGTCATTTTCCACGTTCATCAGCTCCTCAAAATACTCCTTCCATCTTTTCTGTACACTCTCCTGGGTTGTTAGCACCTTTCCATCTCTGTCCTTAATCACCCTTATCTGTTGCACGTCCTTCCCATCTCTGTCTCTCTGTCTGGCTAGCCTGTACAAGTCCTTTTCTCCTTCCTTTGTGTCTAACCTGTCATATAGCTCATCGTAAGCTTTCTGTTTGGCCTTTGCCACCTCTCTCTTCACTCTACGCTGCGCTTCCTTATACTCCTGTCTACCTTCCTCAGTCCTTTCTACATCCCACTTCCTTTTAGCCAACCTCTTCCTCTGGACGCATTCCTGTACTTCCTCATTCCACCACCAAGTCTCTTTACCGTCTTTCCTCTTTCCAGATGACACACCTAGCACTTTCCTACCTGTTTCCCTGATAATCTCTGCTGTAGTTTCCCAGTCATCTGGAAGCTCATCCTGACCACCCAGGACCTGCCTCAACTTCTGCCTAAATTCCTCACAAGTTTCTTCATTCTGTAGCTTCCACCACTTGGTCTTCTTTTCTGTTTTCCCTCTCTTCTTCTTCCTGACCTCCAGAGTCATCTTACACACCACCATGCGGTGCTGTTTGGCTACACTCTCTCCTACCACCACTTTGCAGTCATTAACCTCTCTCAAATGACCTCGTCTACATAGGATGTAGTCCACCTGAGTACTCCTACCTCCACTTCTGTATGTCACTCTATGTTCCTCTCTCTTCTGGAAGTAAGTGTTGACTACAGCCATTTCCATCCTCTTCGCAAAGTCCACCACCATCTGTCCCTCCAGATTCCTTTCCTTCACACCAAACCTGCCCATCACCTCCTCATCACCTCTGTTGCCCTCACCAACATGCCCATTAAAGTCTGCTCCAATAACAACTCTCTCTCCTCTGGGAAAACTCTGTATGACCTCATCCAACTCACTCCAGAATCTCTCCTTCACTTCTAACTCACAGCCAACCTGTGGCGCATACCCACTGACTACATTCACCATCACCCCTTCAATTTCTAACTTTAGGCTCATCATCCTGTCTGAGACTCTTTTCACCTCTAGAACACTGTTTACAAACTCCCCCTTCAGAATCACTCCTACCCCGTTTCTCTTCCTATCAACACCATGATAGAACAGTTTGTATCCTCCTCCAATACTACGTGCCTTGCTGCCCTTCCACCTTGTCTCCTGCACACACAGTACATCTACCTTCCTTCTCTCCATCATGTCTGCCAGCTCTCTGCCTTTCCCTGTCATTGTGCCAACGTTAAGAGTCCCTATTCTCAAACCTATGTTCCTGCCTTTTCCCTTCTCTCTCTGGCCACGGACCCTTCTGCCTCCCCTCTTTCTTCGAGGGGGGCAAGTCTTCTTGAAATAGCTGCAAAGCAGAAAGACGACTGAGTGCCCTCTTCACAGACATCCTGTTGGTTTGATAAAAAACTGAGCAAGAAAAAAAGATTATAGGCAGTGAAGAGCTTTATTGTCCATCATCCAGCATGTCTTGGGGCTGAAATTCTTATAATAAAAGGCAAACACTGAAGTTCTGTCCTAACTGACACAGACTATGTGAGTGTGTATGGGTGTTTCTGTGTCTGTCTGTGGTAACTCATAGAAATTAAGGCTGAGAGATGGCACAAGACTGAGATGAAAATGAACAGTTCCAGAAAAAGAGGAAAATAAAAGAGAGACAGCTGCAATACAAAGAAAGGGAGTAAAATAAATGCCTAAACATGAAACCAGAGACAGAAAAGAGAGCTTGAGGTGAAGGAGGAAACCCATGACCTCTCCAAGTATTGATCAAAGCCTCCCAGTCATCTATAACCTGATAGAGATCTGATGAGAAACTATGTGGATGCTCCGAGCGGTTGTGTGACTGTGGTGTTGACTAGACCAGTGTTTTTCAACCTTTTTTGAGCCAAGGCACGCTTTATCCTTGACAAAAATCCCGCGGCACACCAGCATCCAAAAATTAAAAAAGGAGAAACTCGTAGTCTGTATTGATGTACAGTCCCTCCACAATCTCTCGTGCATTTCTGTGATAATTGTGGCAGAAAAAGCTGGAAGTTGCACCTGTTTTTTCTCAAAGATGTAATAAAACTTAAGTTAGTTTTCAGTGATAATTTAATTTATTAACATGCAATTGTATGTAACCTCACAAAAACCAAAAAAGGACTAACATTATATATATGTTTTCTGTAGCTACACAAAAAGTGAAAATGTTGAAGTTTTATTAGTTTATCTATTGTCTTAATCAAAAATTAAGTCTTTGAAAACTTTAAGAAAAAAGTTTTATTTCTTTTTAGATAATTAAATTGTTTCAATTTAGTTTAATTGTGACTGTTGGCTACTTCACCTTAATCCTGTCTCTTAAATGTTGTTATTATTTCTTCTAAAGTTTAACATATAAAATAATCCAGACAGTATTAGAAAAGCGTTTCAGGACCAAACTCTGGGATGTTTGGCTGTTAATAAACACAAACCTTGAAGGAGAACTAAACTGTCAACCTCTGATTTCTTTAAGATGATTTAAAAACTGGTTGATGTGTGTTCGTTGTGGTTTCAAGACATTTAACAGGGAAGACTCAGTGTACGCTAAGACGCCGTCACTTTAACCCAATGCATAACGGGAGATGTAGTGATGGCAGACAGACTCTCTTTTCTGATCTTCATTGTTTTTTTCACTTGTTCCACGGTCTGATACCAGATTCTGTGGAAAGCTACACCGCTAAAGACGAGCTTTAGATGGTATTTTTGTTGGAACTGAGAGACTTTATGAGCAGAATCAGAACAAGTAAGTGAAGACTTTAACCACTTCTGATTGGTCAGACTGATGACGTATGATTAAGCCTCCAAGAATGATTGGCAGAGACGCTTGAAGGGGCGGGACTTTTCCAAAAACAGAGTTGAAGATGTGGATAAATCGCAGTACCGTCATTTTTATCAGTGTCTTTAATAGAATCAAATAAACACAAAAAAAAAGGATTTTATGATCTTTCATATTCCTAAATACTCAGTGTTTTATCAGGACCTGTTTGGATGAACACAGAGCTGATATCCTGGAGATAGGAAACGTTTTTAGATCAGTGAAAATGGATAATTTCCCACGGTACACCTGACCATCTCCCACAGCACACTAGTGTGTCGCGGCACACTGGTTAAAAAACACTGGACTAGACATACTGAGTGAATGTGTTCTTCAGAAAAGCCCCAGCATTGTTGGCTTATGCTACTACTGTTGTTTTCAAAATTTAAGATTCAATATCAACTTTAATGATCCCCAAAGGGAAATTTGGTATTCATGGATGGTATACACCATATCTAACCCTGTCCTGATACCTAAAAACAATATAGAATTGCTTTCGCACCATTTTATCCTACGTAAGTCTTCATTAGTCAACTTTAAAGCACACTGATCTTTCTGAGAAGAGAAATTTGAAAGCTCTGATTGTCAGAGATTACGTGTTCCTGGCTTAACTGTGGACATTAGTCCTTGTACATTTCTACACTCTATCTCCTTGTCAGCCTCATGTCTCCCTGGAGCCATTTCTGACAATTAAACCACTTAGCTTCAAACCGCAAGGCTTCTTCTAATTACACCTCAACCCACTTATGCAGGGTGCACACAAAACATGCATCACAAGTGGAATGATTGCAGACAGAAGCAGTGATTCTGGGGTTTGTGGTCTTGTTGTGGGTCTGTTCATGAGGTTTCATTGTGCTACTGTGCACAGTGGTCCTTGGTTATATCACAGTTCACCTTATTCAGCGCAACTTTGCATGCTTTTTTTAAAATTAACAGCACCCTGTGGTTCTGTGTCCTGATTGGCTGTTGATTTTGTCAATCAACCTCTTCCGTGCAATGTTTCAGAGTTCGCAATCTGATCTTTGTTTTCATTCTATACTTAACTTATTGTTCTACACAGGTTTGACCTCTGAGAATTGAAACACGCAAGGAAAGTGTGTAAATGTTCAGTCTGTCTGAGAAGTGTTTTACACCCTTAAAACATCTGTAATCATACTTTACAGATTTGACCTTTTACGGGTTATTTATGGCACGTATCATCTGCTATAGATAAAGAACAACTGTATTATAAATGTCTGTAGTTGTTCTCCTAGAAAGAGAAAAACAAAAGTGTTTGTGATTATTTTGTGGCATCCATGGTATGCTCGAGAAAGACAAAACAAAACCATTAAATATATTTATTCGTGCATTAAAATTTGATAACGCACAGTGATAACCGCACACCCCAAAAAAGAAGTTCCGATCACAACTTCTTTTCTTCGGTATCTCTGCGCCGGCTTCTGTGAAACAACCTTCAGCTTCATCCTCTGGATAAAACAAGCGGTAAGAGGTAAGCTTTATCACTGAACTGATGCTTTATTTGAGCCATCGTGACCATCAGCATATATATATCATTTATATCGCAGAATTTTGACTGCAGTGGTGGTGCGGCAAAAAACAAGAATTAAGGACTAAATACTGGTTCACACTTGTTTCTTTGAAATTATTGAAAATGGTTAAATTGATTGACTTTTAATGATACTACTTCACTTGCTCCAAAAATCGATAAATTGATTCATAATTCTTTCCTAATGTAACATAACTTTGCACATATTTTTAACTTTTGATACTTGATGAAATTTTGCCATGAAAATCTCTGAAACAATTTTTTGTCTATTTTAATGATATAGTATTTTTTTAATCATATCAATAACTTTTATGAGTCTGCATATATTTTGGATAACTGATCTGCATTTGCCATGTTGATTTCTGAAATAGTTATTTTTACATAATTATTAAGTAATTCATCTTAGTACTGTGCTTTATTGATATTTTATGATTCTAAATTCTGTCTGATAAAAGCCAGGAACTGGATAACGATAAATCATGTAATAAAATGATTACGGTAGAACAGGGGTGGGATTATATAAGTTCGCTTCCTTCCACTCCCTTTCAAGCAATATTTATTAATATGTCTAATTATCCTAAGTTTGATTAATTATTGTATGAATGTATAACTGATGATTGTATTGCTTTTGTGTATTCTTATTTGTTTGCTTGAAATAAACCATTTCAAATCAAATCAAACCATGGTATAAGCGGGTTAATGGCCTTCGAAGTATGCATTATCACTTTTCAAAAACGCATGTTTGAATTTTCGAAACTGCCCAACACCAAGGCTTCCACGGCGTGCGTTAAAAAGTGATACATACTTTGTCGGCCATTAACCCTTAATTAGACTCTTGTTGCTTGTGTGTCTGTGTGAATGCACTTTACTGTCTTTCAACTAAATTACATTGATTTTTTTTATCTCATGCCCAGAAAGTTACAAAAAGAAAACGTTCACGTTTTTTCTTCCTCCTTTCAGTATTTCAAACTTAAGCCAGCCTCACACAGATCATGTGTATGGAAGCGATTCTGTAGCATAAATAAAAAGCAAAGTCAAAACCAGAAATGCTTTTTCATTTTCAAAATGAAGCTGCATTTTTTGACTCAAAAATATAATGAAAAAGCAATCCACCAAAATGCTTTTTCTTTTCCTTCCTCAACACAGCTTATTCTGTCACTTAAATAAAATTAAAATTAAAATGGTATTTGACATTTCATTTTCAAGACGTTCTCTGGTAAATGTGTAGCATAATTCATTTAGAAATGTTTAATTTGTCGTTTAAAATAGATTAATAGAAATGCTTTTTAATTTTCAAAATGAAGCTGCATTTTTTGACTCAAAATTTAAAAGAAAAAGCAATATACCAAAGTGCTTTATCATTTTATACTTCAACCCAGCTTTTTCTGTCACTTAATTAAAATGATAAAGAAAATGGTATTTGACATTTCATTTTAAAAAAGGTCCACGGTAAATGTGTAGCAAAATTCATTTAGAAATGTCTAATTTGACAATTAAAATGGATTAACAGAAATGCTTTTTAATTTTCAAAATGTAGCTGCATTTTTTGACTCAAAATTAAAAAGAAAAAGCAATATTTCAAAATGCTTTTTCATTTTATACTTAAAACCGCTTATTCTGTGTCATAATTAAAACGAAAATGCCAAATTAGACATTTCTAAATGAATTATGCTACACATTTACCAGAGAACGTCTTGAAAATGAAATGTCAAATACCATTTTCATTATCATTTTAATTAAGTGACAGAATAAGCTGTGTTGAGGAAGGAAAAGAAAATGCATTCTGGTGGATTACTTTTTCATTTTATTTTTGAGTCAAAAAATGCAGCTTCATTTTGAAAATGAAAAAGCATTTCTGATTTTGACTTTGCTTTTTATTAATGCTACAGAATTGCTTCCATACATGTGAACTGAAGATGGCCAGTTTAGCCTTCGTCAACAATTCTGTTCATGAATTCTTTGGCCAGTCTTTCAAGCAGCAACTATGAAATGGAAGGTACCCTTTTTGGACTCCCTGATTCATTTTGGGAGGCAGATATGTCACTATCTAAAGTATCGGTCTAAACAGTCTAAGAAGCTATAGTAAAAACGGAAGTGGGCCTGGCCGTCCTTAAGTTGTTTTAGAATCAGAGTCAGAATCCATTATTGTCATAATAATAATTCAATGAAATTGTAGCAGCCTTGGAGTGGTAAAAAATACTTTAAATAATCAAAATATGTACAAGAAATAATTAAATACAACTATGAAAATAAAATAACATAAGGTGGAGTGCAAAAAAGTGCAGCATAATAAGTATTGTGTGTAGAGGAGATGAAAAGTCAGTTATTGCACAGAAAGTCAGTTATTCTTTAGTTATATTGACCTCGACTGCTGAGAGTCCTTCTAAGATGCTATAGACATTCATCACCATCACCAAAGTTTCTCCGTCTGTTCTATTTCCGATCCAATACCTTAGTCACGTGCACCTGTTTGGGGGTTTCATGTTTTGGGTTGTCTGTGCCCGTAGAGGGTGGTAGAGAGGTCGGCTGCATCTTAAAGAGAGCGCAGGTATGTCTTATGGTTCAGGTGACCACCTTATGGTACGTCATAAAAATGGACCGTACCATGCTGTACTACAGAGGTAGGGCAGTCCACCTCTGATCGGAGGACCGCAGGTGCAGCTCCCGCCCTGTGATGGATGTTTTGTTCACCATGTTTCAAAGTGTCTTTGGGTAAGACTCTGAACCCCACATCATCATTATAGGTTGGTGCCAGAGTTCAGCAGTGAAGCCATTATGTGTGTGTGAATGGGTGAATAGGACTGTGACTTTAATGCGCTTTGTGCCCTCTAAGAAGGTAGTAAAACATCAAATAAGTTTAAGCCATTTACCGTTGTTGTCCGAGTGATAAGTGTATCAGGAAGTATTTGTAAGGATAATGGAAGTTGCTTGTACTTATGACGTACAGGTGATGCTGTCGTACGATGTCATCTGCTCATTAGTGAGATGTGAGTACTGGCTCTTATCTGACTGCACACAAGTCCTGCACGCACTGGGTGTGTTCAGGTGATAGGTACCTGTAGGATGCCCACACAAACTACACTCTGTCCAATTTCCTAGTTTCTTAACAGTCAAGAGGGCTCCTTGCGCAATGTACAGGTTTTAGGAGGTTGAAAAACCAAAAAAATCCACATGACTTGCCTGTGTCTCACCTACTTCACCCTTATTTACCCTTATTTGTTGTTTAAGTGTTTGCTACGACCTGTCACCCGCATGATACCTGTGGAGAAAATGTGCATGAACATTTTCCCTCTATAGCAGGGATGTCGAAGTCAAATACACTGAGGGCCAAAAAAACAAATTGGCTATAAGCCGAGGGCCGGACTGGTTCAATGTTTATTAAAACATATTGAAATGGTTGCACGTAGCTTATTGAACCAAGACCTAACATAATGTATCATTTAATGAATGATTAAATTAATAATTAAATGAATAATCGGGAAAACATTTTTCAGCAGGCACACAGACAAGAACAAACTGCCTTCAAAGAAAAATCACATGTCCTGTATATTAAATGAATAAAGTAATATTTTCTTATGGCTCTGTCAGTAAGTTAAAGAGAAAACATTTTCAACGGGCAAACAGCAAAAAAGCAATTTTCCTTCAAAAACAAAAATGTTCCTTATATCAAGATAAATGCATAAATGAAACTGCATGCACTATAAATATTATAAATATTATGCTGCTCTATTATCCTACCAATTACTGCTTCAAATAGTAAAATGAGAAAATATAGAATAAATCAAATCAGTTGTATTCTTTCTCATGGCTCTTAACTGCAATTTCCCCTGAGTCCATTAACTGAAAAATAAATATAAATAAATAAAATAAAATAAAATGCAAAAATATATGGCACACAGACAAAACAATACGTCCTTCAAAGAAAAATCCCATTTCTTGTAGAAACAAATGTAAAAATTTAACTGAATTAAAAACTAAAAATATGTTAATGCTCTGTGATGCTCACTTGTCTGAGGATGAGCCTGATACTTGGTGGTGTCTCATCTTTTGTACAAGTTCATCAATGTTCGGGGTAAGGCTCTGAGCTGAGGAAATCTTCCGGATTGAGTGAAGGTGCTGATCAGTAAGACGGCTCCTGTGTGATGTTTTGTTTAGCTTCATCAAAGAGAACAGTCGTTCACACAGGTATGTGCTGCCAAACATAGAGAGCGTCTGAGCAGATTGGATGCGCAGCTCGGCTATTGTGTCGGGGATGAATGATGAAGCAGAGGTCCGCTTGCTGCGCTGCGGTGAGTTCGCGGGTTACCGTTGCATTATGGGAAACGTAGTATTGTTGCGTGCAAAACACTAGCGGGCGGCTACAGCCTGCGGGCCGGTTCTAATACTAATCAAATACCATCCCGGGGGCCATAGATAACTCATTCGCGGGCCGGATTCTGCCCGCGGGCCTTGACTTTGACATATGTGCTCTATAGGCTATGACCTTAATATTTCATGTGGACAACCTGCATGCCCCGAAAAGATTTGCCCAGTTTTCACCCAAACGCAACCCGTATCCAACCGTAAGCATACGGCTTTAGCATGTATATACAGTATGTCACTACTGAAGTTACTAACTTGCCTCACTTTTGTCTTTCAACAGTCATCCCAGTGTCTTTGTTTTCAGGTTGTCTTTGCTCTGATCCCGATACAGACCCTCTATACGGATAGTCGGTCTGCTTGAGGTTTCTCTCTTTCCATGGATTCATAGGAAGTGCAGTCATCTCTTTCATGAAAACACTTATAGCTTTTATGTAATCTTTTGGACAACACATAGACCATTAATAAAATACGGGAAAGATAATTTGGTCTTATCCAACTGATTTGGATCACATTGGGTTATAACAGTCATACAAAATCTCCAGCGTAATCTGAAGTCGCTGCGATTTTGATTAACATATTTGTTTTGGAGGCAATAGTCTCTCAGAATAGAGTAGAGCCTTCTCTCAAGCTTTGCTGGTAGCAGAATTGTGATTTAGATGAAGCAGCGACTCAGCTTTGGACAGTTTAATCTCCACGGCGTTGTCTCATCTGTGTTTTTAATTTCAGATAGATGCTGGGAGTTGTCATGTAAATCCCACCGGGCCCAAATGTCTGTTTCTACACTGACAGAATGAATGAGTATTGGCACCAGAGGACGCACACTTATCTCTACATGATTATCTGGAGGGCAGAAGTATTTTTAAACCCCCTAGCTGTTGTTGCTTTAAAAAGATTCAGTCTGCTCAGTTCTGAAAAGCAAAAGCTCAATTAGAGGTGTGTGTTTTCATATGTCTGCTGCAGATAACTGCTGTCATTCCACATTGTTGCTCTGATCACGCAGTCTGTCATCAGAGGAGAGGAAAGCGACCAAAGACAGAGGCGTGGAAATGGATGCTTCCCATCAACCTTCAGCTGATTACACTGTTGTCAGATTTTCAGATTCATTTGTTCTATACATTGACACAAAAAACCCAGAGAAGCGGGGGGAAAAATATTTATAAAAGGAGAAAATTGGAACAGAATTAGCAGATCATTTGGCGAAGAAAGAAAAAAAAAAAATTAGCGGAGATTAAAAGATGTTTAGTTCTCTTTCTTTAAAACGGGGACAAAAAGATCAGAAAGATAAAGGAACAAGAGTACATTTCACTGAGACTAATGAGAAGATAAGGTTGGAATAAAAGAGAAGAGGACAAATGCAAAGTAGAAGGCTTGTGACTGAAGAAAACAACTGAATTTCAGATGGTACCAAGAGAAATATATCCATTTTTCTGTTTAAGCCAGTATAGGGATCACACAGGTATGATGTATAAATTGTACTCTGAATATTTTAGTGTTAATGCCTGATTTATGATAACACAAGGTATCAGAGAAGCACTAAAGATTTTAATGAGTTTTCATCCAAAGTCTGAAAATAATTGCTTTCAAATTAAATGTGTGCCTTCATTCATTCACAGACTAACTGAAAAATTGTTTTTCAGTAAAGAGCAAAGCTTTGAACAAATGTTACTGGGATTTTCATGGTCAGGATGAGAGTTTTTGTTGTTGTCTGCTCTTTATTAAGAACATGACCACTGGTTCCAACCGAGGTGAACGGACAGCTCACCAGTCTGTTGCAGGGCTGCAATCACACACACACATTCACACTCACGCCTTTGGACAATTTAGAGTGACAACTTAACCTATGAAGCATGTTTTTGGATGGTGGGAGGAAGCCGGAGTCCCTGGAGAAAACCCACGCATGCATGGGATGGTGATTGAACGCCGAAGACAAAGCTCACCGCTTTGTGTTCCGGTGATCTTCCAGGGAAGTGACATTGAAATAGTCGACAGTTTCAAGGACCTGGGTGTCCACCCCAACAACAAACTGGACTGGTCCCACGGCACAGATGACTTGTACAGGAGGGGCCAAAGGTGCTTTAGAGTGTGCAGACCTCTGCTCAGAACCTTTTAAGTCTCTTTGGTTAACTCTGCCTGTCTCTATGCTGTTGTCTGCTGTAGAGCAAGAAGAAGAAACTGAATAAGCTGGTCAAGGGGCCCGCTCTGTACTGGGCTGCTCGCTGGACTCTATGGAAGAGGTGGGTGAGAGGAGAATGTGGACCAAACTCAGATCCATCATGGACATCAGCTCTCACTCACTGTCATTGACTCTGTAGGGACTGAGGAGCTCCTTCAGTGACACACTCAGACAAAGGCAGTGTGCAAATGAGCCACTGCAGGTCTTTCATTCCCACCACAATTAGACTGCATAACTCATCTGCATGACCAGGTTATCAAAATTTGCACATTTGCACATATGTACACAATTATTTATGCATCCATTTGTATTTGTTTGTTTGATTTGAAATGTAGTGAGCTGAAATCATCCCTTATTTTTTCTTTGGGCTGCCATGATAAATAAAGTTTAATTCAATTCAGGATTGTGAGTATTGATTGGTCTTTATTAAGGAGCATGGTTATCTATTCATGTGTACAAAGAGTTTTGTAATTGTTATTAGAGATCTAGTACGTCAGGATCTTTGTGTTTTCTTGTTGCTTGATTTAACTTAACTTTTTGTTGACATTGTGGCTTTGATTTTTATCCACTAACAACAAAGGCTGAGCGCCAAGAGGCCGTACTTCTGCGTGCGGATAAAAAAGTGCACTGCAGGCGAAAAAGAACAGGTCCATTGGTGAGATGGTTTCTGATGTTATTGACATGTGTTTCCAAGCTGAAGACTGAAATGAGAGTGCTCTCTGCAGATGAAAGCAATGGAGGAAAAGGAAATGGAAAAGTTTCCCACATAGTCGGTATTGAACGTCTTCCTGTGGCCAATTAAATGTGAAAAATTCCAAAACCAATCATGCATCAAAAGAAAATGCATCAAAAGAAAACCCTTAACTTTTATTTCATATCTCTTAAAAAATATTTCCCAACAGAGATAGAAAGATGATTTGACTCAATTTTGAACATCCCAAGCAAAACAGATGACTCAGCCAAACCTTATGAATTAATTCTGGAGCTCACTGGACGTCTCTGTTGCCATGGTTACAAGAATACTAGTGCGCTTCCTTCCATCTCCACCCGCTGATGCCAACCTTTAGAGGACAAATTCTTCTGACCACTCACAAACATTGCTGATCCTCCTGAAGCTGCTAGCTGTTGCTTGGTAGCAGTTGATGTGAAGCAAATTGATGTCAACACAGTTGCCCCCCCCTCTGTATTCAAAAACTGCTGTACGCAAATTTTTTGGAGAACAAAGTGTGGAAGTTCACACAGACTGCAGCATCTACAGTGATTTGGGGGGGGGGCTTCAACACAAGCAACAAAACAACCAGGAAAGACTTCCTGATGCCGCTTATGGACACATCACAGCTACATCTGAAACTTAAGGACTTCGTATGACGTTTGTTCCAGACCTCCCATAATTATATTTGAATCCATTTGTGCCCTTTTTAGAAAAAAAATACCCCAACAGAGAAGTAAAAGTTGTGGGGAAAGGCCATCTTTCATACAAAAATTAGATTTACGGTTTAACCAGAAACAGTTCCTGGCATTCTTACATCAGTGCCGATTGAGTTTCTCCTGATTCTGGTTCCAGCTTTTTTTTTTGGCAAATCCTTTCTAGATTGAAGGAAGAATGATGGTCTGTTCTGGTTAAAATTATTTAATTTAATTTTTGTTTCAGTTCTGAATTTCATCCATTTCCTTTTCAGGGTCATGGGGATGCTGGAGCTCTTCCAGCTGCTATTGGTATTTGTTTGTTTTTTACTATTCATCCTTCGCCGGTCCGTCAGAGCAATTCTGATGATCAAACCTTCCAAATAGGTGGATTTTGACAACTTCTGTTTTTGAGACTTGTCACAGCATGAACAAACACTTTTCAAAATAAAGCATTAGTTTTAAAAATGTTTGGCTAAATGCAGATACTTTCTATCCAAACGAGCAGAAAAATACTAAAACACAGGAATGATCTGTGGTATATAGCTGCAACATCTGTCATTTTTCAACACAATATTTTTGTTTGTATACACAAAGTTTTAGGATTGAAAGGTTTAATACCTTTTAAACACATCTGCATTTGTCCAGAAATATGGAAAAAGGTTTGGTTTGAAGGTCCCATGCAAAAATTTTATTATAGAAAAAATGAAATGTTTCCTTTGTTTAGATCATTTGAATAAAGGTGATTTATTTTTACATAAACAAAGGATTGACAGCTTACCGATATCAATACATTTCTCCCTCTGTGCGTTTAGACAAACCCTTAGTTCATGCACTTCTACACTTAAATGTCCATCCATCTGCTCATCCATCGATGCTGTTACTTTGTTCCTTCATTGCCTTACAGCTTCAGCCATCTGTCCGACCTGCCATCCATCAGCTGCTTCTTTACCCATTCTAACGCCTGCTCTGCCCCTTTTGTCGAGTTAATGACCCTCTCCCCCTCATTTCCCATGTCTGTCTGCTGTGTGTAAGAGTGTATGTGTGTGTGTCGGTGTGTGTGTGTGTGTGGTCTGACTAATTTCTGGTGTCTGTCTGAGTCAGGGCATGTCAGGGCTTCCAAAGACGGCACCATGAAAATGAAGGACGCAAGGCAGCCTAAATGGATGTGGACAGAGGACACAGAGCATGCTCAGAGTGAGTCTGTGTGTCAGTGTGGGGCAGCGGGTTGAAGGAAAGGGTCAGTCTGACTTGCAGCTCACTAAAATAAAAAAACATGCTCTCACAGAGTCGCTGATAGATGGGCTGGGAGGTTTTGTGTGTGTGCGTGTGCGTGTGTAGACTTTGTTTCCAGATTGATGCAGACTCGCACTGATGGATTTTCTCTGTGTTTTTTTTTTTCTGAGTTGTATGTATTGTCGCTTTGTGTATTCAGACTGGGGAATTCCTTTAAAGTGACACAACTTTTATGATTTGATCTCAAATAAGCTCTTATTCTGACCAGGACATTGGCTTGTGAACACACTCACTTGTTAACCCTTTAACACCGGAGATGTCGGCAGCATCACCTAAATAGCACACGCTCTTTGACAACTCTTTAACTGTGTAAACACGTCACTGCTGTGAAGTGTTGCAAATCAGCGCAAAGATGCTTTTCTCTGCCTCATCTGCTGGAATAGCATTCATTTGTTAATGTTTTGGCTGCTGTAAATTGCTGGCTCCCAAAATGATCAAACAAAAACCAAATTTATTAAATTACCTTTAAAAGCCCTAAAGAACATTGTTGTTGGGTTCTCCAGAGATAAAGGGTTAAACTAAGCGAGTGGTGTTGTGTGTTGTAGTAGTTATTCAGTCAATTTACAACTGTCATCTAATATGGTAATACAGCACGCGCAAAACTTTATTGAAATTCAAAATAGTCGAAAAACACAATTTTGCAATTACACTGTTTTCATTAAATCACAAGTCATTCAAAAACAAGGTGACATACTGTATGTGAACAGTATTTTGATTGACAGCAAATTTCTGCCATGGCACTAGCGCTCATCATCATCATCTATCAAAGGAGACGTCGGCGTCTTCTTCAGGCTGTGGAGCAGTGAGCTCCTTACATGTGGGAGGGGCTACGGATGAACCCATTTTGGCACATGAGACGCTCAACTTTTGATGAGCTGTGTGACGCTCTGGGACCCCTGATGGCGCGCGCTATGCAGTGACTGAGGCAGCCAGATCCTAACAAGAAGTGCATCGCCATTGCTATCTACAAACTGGCTAACTGTGGTCATGTGACTCATTTAATTTGTAAAAAAAAAGTGTTTCCATTACAGTTTTGCAAAATATGTCAATTTCGATACGACTGAAAAACCACCACCTCCAAGTGCAGAATCTTTTTTTTTCGATAAATGCAAGTCATTTCGAAACTGTCATTTGGCTAATTAACTATTGCAAATCCAATTTGCGCAATTTCATAGTCAATGGAAATACAGCTACTGAGGTGGGAGGAGCTACTGAAATTAAACAAGTGACACAAAGAAAGTGTTCTGCTTTGGTAAATCTGCCCACGAATATAAAGTTTTTTCTTTTTAGTGTAGCTCTTGTACGTTTTCCCAATCTCTCTGATATTTTTAGGAAGTGGAAATGTGTGATGTTTCCTCTGGGAAGTTGGTAAACACAGGGCCGATATTATAACTTTAGAGCTTACATTACAAAAGTGTCTCATGTTAATTTACAAGAACAATCTTTTGAGTCACCTTTTACATTAATTGGTCTGTTGTTTAATGTTTACTAATTGTTGTGTAATTACATGCAGCAGCATAACACTAATTGACACTGGCCCTGCATGCTTTTCCTCAGTTAGTTTGAATGAACAAAGGTCAATCCCAATATCATTTGAAAACTGTCCCTCCTCAGAGGTTGAGTACACCAGATGAACTATTCCTGCTCCAGGATGACATCAGTTCTTTCAGAACCACAGGAGTTTGGTTTCAGGTCCCACTGAGACTGCACAGGCCTCAGTTAGTGTAGCTGTGTGGGTATTGTGTGTTTGTGTTGGCTGTGTTCCTCGATGAATCCTGTTCAGTCTGACATTAAGTGTCGTTCAGGTTGAGAAATGAATTACCCTGCAGGGCGGTAAGCACACTCATTCATCACTCCCTTACACACACATGCACACACACACACACAAACACACACCAACTTGCAATAGTCATTGTGTTGCAGCAGCAGCCAGTCTGCAGAAAGACTGTCACACTTTTTATCCTGAGCTACATTTTTACCCAAATGGATGAATTTTACACACAGAGAACTTCTAGTTTCATAAGTTTGAGGTTTTAAAAGTGATGAATAAATAAAAGCATTAAGGTTTATTTAACATCATTAACATTTACATGCGAAAAGTAAAAAAAAAAAAGTCCAGGCACTGGCCTGCTTTTTGTTGTACGTCTAGGAGAAAGAAAAACAACAACAACAACACATTTCCATATATAACCATAGCTCTCTGCGCAGTATCTTAGCTGTTCCTAGCACTGCGCTTTTCTGGACTGAGAGGTCTGAGGTCTTTCCAGGTATCTGTTGTAGCCAGTCCTCCAGCTTGGGGGTTACTGCCCCGAGTGCTCCAATTACCACAGGCACCACTGTCACCTTCACTTTCCGGGCTTTCTCCAGTTCTTCTCTGAGTCCCTGGTATTTCTCCAGTTTCTCATGTTCCTTCTTCCTGATGTTCCCATCGCTTGGCACTGCCACATCCACCACAACGGCTTTCCTCTGTTCTTTATCCACCACTACAATGTCTGGTTGGTTCACCATTACCATTCTATCCATCTGGATCTGGAAGTCCCACAGGATCTTTGCCCTCTCATTCTCTACCACCTTCGGAGGTGTTTCCCATTTTGACCTTGGGGTTTCCAGTTCATATTCTGCACACACGTTCCTGTATATTATTCCAGCCACTTTTTTTTTTTTTTTAACATGTCCTGTCCAACAGCTGGGCAGACAGATGAGAGCTGAGGGCCTCTTGTGTTGGACATATTTTACTTTAACAAGAGGGGTTATTAATCTTCAGACAAACCAAAGGTATGTCTGAATAAACCCCTTTTGTAATTGAGTCCAAACTTTATTAATTTCAATCATGTCTGAAAATCTTTGGTGTTGGACCTACGGTGGCCCTGAAGTGCAAACCATTCAACAAATCACTCGATACAAAAACATTTTTAAGATCACAGCAACAATTTAAAAAGCGTATTACATTTTAGAAAACAAAACAAAATTTCAGAAACCAAAACATAAAAAAGAAAAAAGAAAAAAAGATTTCAGAAAACAAAATTAATTTCCAGAAAAAAAAGAAATATTACAAAATGAAAACATTTCAGAAAAAAAATTAATTTCCAGAAAACAAAATGAAATAAAAAAAATGAAAACATTTCAGAAAAACAAAATGAAATATTAAAAAATGAAAAACATTTCAGAAAAAAAATGAAATATTAAAAAATGAAAAACATTTCAGAACACAGAATGAATTTCCAGAAACAAAACGAAATCTTCAAAAATGAAAAACATTTCCAAACCGGAAGAAGCAGGTACTATGGGACAACGCTGATTGGATGATGATGTTTGTCGATCATTTGAACTGAAAAGTATTTTAAATGAAGCGACGACGGATTTTATCGTCCAAACAACAATGTACCATGATAATTCCCGTATTTCCCATTTACATATTAAATCAAAAATGCAGCAAACAGATAATGAAGGTTTAAATTATTTTTTGAATATTTCGTCTGAAGCAGAACGGTCACCCGGAAGTAGTTTGTGTGGATGACGTCCGTTCTGCAGGTAAACAAAGAAAGGGACGATAAAACGTTAACATAAACTTTAATCTTTGAATATTTAGTGGATGTGATGACAGAACGCACGCAGAAATATCAACACCAACCAGGTTTACAAATGTTTCGAAATGTCGTGAGAGGATTCTGTCTAAAGCAGCAGCTGCGAAGAAACGGGTGTTAAAGACGGCGCACATCAGCAAATGCAGTCCCGCCATCCACTGATAAGGTATGGAGGCACATTTGTTTGATCTAATAAATGTAGCGTTAAACGTGATTTCTAGGCGGGTGTTTACAGACAGATCCAAGATCCTTCAGTCATTCGTTAATGACAGGTTACCTCATCAGCTGGAGAGGGGGGGTCACGTGGGCAGGATTCTCAGACAGGTGTACCAGCAGCATAAATCAGCAAAACTGTCAGGTAAACTGCAGCAGTTTGTGTCTCAGAATAACATTTATGAATGCTTCTTATTCACACTATTAAGATCTGTGACTTTAGATTGTGTCAGTGCACAGAAACATGACAGTAAATGACTGGATGTGCACATCATCAGACACGTCCAGGTGTGTAACTAAAGGTGGCAAAGTCTGTAGTGTAAAATAAATCTTTAAAAAAAACGTTTTAGTCTTTCAGGCAGAGGAGGAATACCAAATTGTTTTAGAATGTATTTTTTATAAGACTGAAATAATGTATTTTATTCTGAGTTTGGTGTTTTGACCCCTCCCTAATGAATTTCTGGTTTAACCCATTTTCTCCTCATTTTGATGAACTCAACTTTTTCCTGAATGAAAGATGAACGGCAGCTGATGTTTTTCTGTCAGGGATTTTTAATTTATTAATTTATCTCCGTCAGGGATTTCAAGAGCTGGAGCTGGAGTCCAGTGCAGAGGAAGCTGCAAGCATGTACAACTGGGGTCCCTTACCTGTGCATCTTCCTCTGGATGTGATGCTGAGCAGCAATGTGGACAAACCTTCCCTCACATGACTCTTTTTGATATAGTTGTTAAGCACAAACAGACTTTTCCCAGATGCATTTTTTCCTCTAATAAATGTGACTGACAGGTACGCTGAGTAAATGCTGAATGTAAACGTAACATTTGATTGACTGCATGAAGAAGCCCATAAAGGAAAATCCACAACTGTTTCTTTGTTTCTTTTATTGAATAACGTATTCATGTTAAGTTTTCAATAAATATACTGCATTGCTATGAAACAAATTTGTTTATTTTCATATCCATTATTACAATCCTCACGTCAGCATTCAGTTTTTTCATTGACACAGAAACATTTCTAAACAACAGCTTTGAAAATCAAACATCATCTTTGTTAATAAAGCTTTAAAACCTAAAATGGTAAACATGGAAAAACTCCTAAATGAAGCTAGCCTAATATGAACATTTTAAACTGGAGTTTTGCTTAAAGGAACATTAAGTTGTTTGGAGTTGTACAAGTGTTTGATGCGATTCCTCAGATGTGATTTCCAGATCATCAGCCGGACACTAAAGCCAGGAATTGTGCTTCGTTTTTCACTCCCCACTGCATCATTTACAACTAATCAGGCTTATGCAGCAGGTTAAAGACGTTTTTTTAAAGGACCTGCAATTTAAAAAAAAAATTAGATATTAAGGTTAAATAATATTTATTGATTACATTGCACATAAATCATGGTGACTTGCCTGTACACTGCACAATGATCTGAATGACTTTAGTCTTTTTGTATTCCCATGTAGAGCTGCCATCTGTTCTTCTGCAGCACAAACCTTTCTGGAACTTCGCTTTGAGAAACTTCACCTGCAGAAATATCACATGTTAATTCAATTAAGTATTTTATAAACTTTAAAGTTCATTTTTAAGTTTCAGTATATGTGTATATGCATGGTTCAAAAATATACAATGCACTTAAATATTATTTCCCATAAGAACTTGTTTACTGATTTCAGTCTTAAAGTCGATTTTTAGCAACACTGATGCCATATAATTACTGTAATTACTGTATAAATCACAGAATCAGGCTGGCTCGGAGCTTTTTCTCTCATGTTGTCACCGAAAACGGGAACGGCTATCATGTGAAGACGGTTCGTCTCCATCGGGTTCTTTTTGCGCATGCGCAAGATAAAAAGAAATTATCTTTTCAAAGCAGCACTTTAACATCCTAAAATTAACATCCTTAGAGACATGTGACTGACAAAAGAAAAGATCACAGAATTGATTCTTACCTAAAGATGATTGACAGCGTGAACCTCGCAGCCGTAGACATTAGCGCACAGCGTTCAAAGTAAAAGTGCTCACAAACTACTTCCGGGTGACCGTGTGTCAGGCGAAATGTTAAAAAAATAATTTTAAAGTTCATTAACAGTTTGCTGCATTTTTTATTTGATATATAAATGGGAAATACGTGGATTATTATAGTACATTGTTGTTTGGACGATAAAATCCGTCATTGCTTCATTTAAAGTACTTTTCAGTTCAAATGATTGACAAAAATCATCATCCAATCAGCGTTGTCCCATAGTACCTGCCTCTTCCGGTTTGGAAATGTTTTTCATTTTTGAAGATTTCGTTTTGTTTTCTGGAAATTCATTCTGTGTTCTGAAATGTTTTTCATTTTTTAATATTTCTTTTTTTTCTGCAATGTTTTTCATTTTTTAATATTTCATTTTTTTTCTGGATTTTTTTTTTTCTGAAATGTTTTCATTTTTTAATATTTCTTTTTTTCCTGGAAATTAATTTTGTTTTCTGAAATGTTGTTTTTTTTTGTCATTTTTGTTTTTCAAGTTTTGGTTTCTGAAATTTTGTTTTGTTTTCTAAAATGTAATGCTGCTTTTTAAAAATTATTATTTTTTTTTAATTGTTGTTGTGATCTTAAAAATGTTTTTGTATCGAGTGATTTGTTGAATGCTTTGCACTTCAGGGCCACCGTATGGACCGGACGGAAAAGGAAAGAGGGGAAGAAAAGAGAGGGACGTTAGAGAGAGGGGGGGTAGGGGGTGATAATAGGAGGGGAAGGGGGATAAGACCATGAAGCAGCATAAAGCAACAAGTTTACTGGTTGTTAATCATTATGGTAAGGTTCAAATGTAGAAAAAAAAAAAAAAAAAAAAAGGGGCGGAGCCTGTCCACACACACACTCAAATGTTATAAACACACCTGCTAGCTGCAAAAATGTCCACCTGTCGACATGTACACAAAACAGATAGTGTTCACACGCATACTTATGCCTTAAAACCAACTAGTGTGAAATATTTCAGTCATTCAGTCATGCAAACTGTTAGTGCAAAGGTGAGCTAACACCAGTGCTCAGGTGAGTGTTTTTGTTCTTCTAAAATGGATGGTGGAACGTGAAAAGAAGGAGGGAGAGTGCCCAGCCATCCCCACCCCAAGGACCCCACCGCAGCAGCAGCGGCAGCTGGAATCCCCCCAACGCCACACGGGAACCGGCAGGGAACAACCGCCGCCCGGGCGACCAAGCTCGCCACCCAGGCCAGGGCCAGCAGGGCCGCCGCAAGGCCCCCAGAGCCAGAGGCCAGGGACGCACGGAGGGAAAGAGAGCGCCGCCCCAGCTCAACCAGGAGAGCAGCCCCCCGCCGCGCCGGGAGAACCCAACGCAGGGCCCCACCGGAGAAGGACGCCCACAGCCCCAAACGAGCACCCCACCACCACCCAGGAGTTCCGGGCATCCCCCCGCCCCAACCCCAGGTACGAGCCAGGACCCCCCAAGGGAGACCCGCTCCGCACTCCAGGCAGCCACCCGCCCGACCCACGGTTGGTCCAGGGAGGAGCGAGGCAGGGGCCCGCCGCCCCCGCCCAGGAGGGGGGAACCCCGGGGAAAAAAGAGGGCCCACAAGGGTGTTGTAAATATGGCCCGACCAGGCTCGGCCACAGTTAGAAATTTGGCGGGGCCCAGCACTCAGGAGCAAGGACCAGAACCCACCCCCCAGGGACCAGACACCCCCGGCTCAGATGTAATGTGAACCCCCCCCACCGCGCGGAGAGAGCACCGCCGGGCCCAGGAAGCCGGCACCCCGGGGACACGGCCGCCGCTGCAAAGGGGCCCGTACCCCCCACCAGGGAAGAGGCAGGGGACAGACGGACCCAGGTCCCACCTTCCTTGCAAAATGTGTGTGCGTGTATGTGTGTTTGAAAGGGTGTGTGTGTGCATGTGTGTGTGTTTATGTTGGGATGTATATATTGAGGGGGGAGGGGTGTGTGTACTAAGGGGGGTGCAGTTAAAATTGGCGGGTAGGGCACTAAGGGGACATCTCCTGATTACTCACAGTGACGTCCCCTCACCCTCCCCACCAAGGGGCCCTAAATGTCTAAGGTGCGGTTAAAATTGGCGGGTAGGGTGCTAGGAGGACATCCGCTGCTTGCTGGCAGTGATGTCCAAGCACCCCCCCTACCAAGGGCCCTACATGTCTAAGGTGCAAATAAAACCGAAAGAGGGGGGGCCCACTCCATACGGCAACCACAGGAGGGGGGCCACTGCCTAGTAAACCCCCCCCTAAGGCTCATCGCAGGCTAAGCCCCCCACCCCCTCACCCTATTATGAGGTTATATGAGGAAGGGGGTAAGTTGGGGACAGATGATAGACTGTCCCCCGGTGGTCAAACAGCTGTCCCCCCCCCCCCCCAGCAAGGGGGCCAGGCCCACCCAGCCCCGGGGTCCCACCCCCGGAGGCGCAGACACCCCAGGCCCAGCACCACCACCCCCACACAGAGAGAGAGGAGCCAGCAAGCGCCGCCCCCCCCCCCGGAGCAAGCCCAGGCCCCCACCCCCAAACGCCGGCCCTAGAAGAGCTCTGGTCAGGCCTCGATGGGACCGAGGCAGCCAACCGGCCGGGGAAACCGCCAATGGCCTCAGCGGAGACCCCGACCCGTCAACCCCCCCTGCCCCGTACCAATAGTGCCCCCCCCCTCCCCCAGAATGCCCCCCCACAGGACAGGGCCGACAAGACCCCCACCCCAACCCCCCCCCCCCCCCCCAGACCCCGCAGCCGAAGCGGATGACACCCAGAGCGACCGGGGGCCCCAAGAAGGTTGCCCCGTCCCGCCCCAGAGCCAGGGAAGGGCCGATCCCAGCCCCAGGTGTAGATGGGAAGCCCATCCAGCGCCGCTGGGCCCCCCCCCCGAGCAGCGCCCTCCGCCAACCCCCCCCAGCACAGGCAAAGGGACCACCCCCCCAAGCCAAGCCAGACCACCACCCCACCCCCCCACCACGCACCCCCACACCCAAGCCCAGAGGACCACGCAGCGCCACAGGCCGCCCCACCCAGGCGCCGGACCCGACCCCCCGACCAACAGAGCCCCCACCACCCCCGGCCAGGCACCGGAGGCCCCGACCCCCACCCCGGCCCACGGCAGAAGGGCAAGGAGCAGCGACGACCATGCCCCCCCCACCCCCTAAGTCACGGAGTTAGCTATGGGAGACCAGAGAGACCGAATTCTTTCAAAGTTACTTGAACTTTGGGCTGACATTTTTTCCAAGCTGATATGATCAAGCAGCAGATTTCTGTGTTGACTTATATTTATATTTTTTTTGCTTTTCCAATTTATTAAAATAGTTTTTTTAGCAATGCAAAGAGTTATGAAAATGATAGAGCCTAATCTTCCTTCTACATCGATGGCACTCATGTCACCAAGCACACAAAGTGACGGTGAAGCTGTGATTGAAACCTTAAGCCAGACTGATAGATCGGCACATACCTGCTGCCAGAGAGCCTGGACAGGCGTGCAGAACCATAGTGCATGCATGTAATTGTCGGGTAGATTACTGTCACAGTGCTGACAAATGTCTGAGTTACTGAGACCCATCTTGAACATCCTCTGTCCAGTGTAGTAAATTCTGTGAAGAGTTTTGAAATGGATTAGCTTCAGATTTGGACTTTTTGTCATTTTAAAGGTGTTTAGACAAAGTTCTGACCAAAAACTTTCATCTGTGCTGATGCTCAAATCCGCATCCCATTTTGTTGTCGGAAGTGAAATATTGTTATCTAAATTACATAAAAGTTTGTATATTTTGGAGAGAGTTTTATTCATTGAGAAATTGATCAGAGTGGTAACTACATCTGGTAGCTTTAAATCGTTGTCTCTGTATTTAAACTTTTTAGTAATAATTGATTTAAGTTGCTGATATTCCAAGAAGTTATATATTCCATGTTTGTCTTGAAGTTCCTGGGGAGTTATGAATCTTCTGAATGCTCTTCCAGCCACTTGATTGTGGCGCTCCATGTATGCTTTCCCTGGCAGCATCTTACACCCTGCAGTTATGTGCTGGATTGTTTCAGGCGCCTCTTTGCACAGCCTACACCTTGGGTCTTGTCTGGTGTGGTAGATCTACACCTTGGGTCTTGTCTGGTGTGGTAGATCTACACCTTGGGTCTTGTCTGGTGTGGTAGATCTACACCTTGGGTCTTGTCTGGTGTGGTAGATCTACACCTTGGGTCTTGTCTGGTGTTGTAGATCTACACCTTGGGTCTTGTCTGGTGTTGTAGATCTACACCTTGGGTCTTGTCTGGTGTGGTAGATCTACACCTTGGGTCTTGTCTGGTGTTGTAGATCTACACCTTGGGTCTTGTCTGGTGTGGTAGATCTGAGCCTCTATGGCTCTGGTGCTCAGGGCTTGTTCCTGAGCTGCCAGGATGAGCGCTTCAGTGCTGTCCTGTAGGCCAGCCCTTTCTAGCCATTGGTAGGACTTTTTGATATCAACCACTTCAGTTTATGGTCAAACTCAGGAATCATTTTGTTACTTGACTTAGTCACATGATAAAAAAATAGCTTTGTAGGTGTTTGTGAAGGGAAATCTTTTTTACCTTTACTTGTATGTAGCTGAATTTTTTCAGATGACAGAGGTGACTGGGTTATGGTTAACTTTAGCTTGCACATCCATCCAGCGTAAAGCGGGAAGACAATAAGACTGCAGAGCTGTAGGAATCCGCAGCACAGGGCCATTTGTCTTTGTGTCGATAGTATTGACAGCATGAGGGCCTGCTAGGAGTCTTAAGAGAAAATCAACACTGCACAGTAAACAGGATTTATGTCCAAATTGTTTTCTAACTAAACTGAGAAGCTGCAGTATCGAGTTTGTATTCATCCTAGTTAAGCTGGCTGTCTGGCAGAGTTGCTTTGCTTTATAAAATGAACCGTTTCTTGATGTTTTTTTTTTGCCTGCCTTGCTCCCTGCCTGTGTCTGCCTGCCTGCCTGCCTGCCTGCCTGCCGCTAGAGTTGGCCTCAGCAGCGTGTCTGCGTTTCGCCACGAAAACAAACAACATCCAAACTTATGCAAAGATGGATGCATGTTGTTTATATGAAAGGAAAGAGTTTAACCGATCACCACTAGCTCCATGTGTGTTGGCCTGGGGGCGGAGCTGGCAGTGCAGACTTTTCCTGGAGGGGGCGGTTCCTTACTTTGTGATGTCACAATGTGAGGACCCGCTCGTTTTTGTGGATTGGGAGGGGCTGGTGTTCAGAGAGCAGGTTTTTTGGGGGAATATTCAAAAATGTGTGAATGGATCAAAATACAACTTTGGGGTGTTTTTTTGTGTGGACTAAACATTATAATACATTAAAAACTCAAAAAGTTAATTTTGCATGATATAGACCCTTTAAATTAATCTTTCCTCTTATCCGCTCTCATTTTCAGTTAGTAAAAGCAGGTTTTCAGTGGAACAGCAGACATGTACTGAACAAGCTCCCATGGGTGTGGGCCAGTATATTAGGCTGAGTCTGAGTCCCTGCATTCATCTGATGCAGAAGCTTACATTTGGTTTCAGTTTCCACGAAACAGAGATTTGAATCTCCAACATTCCCAAGGATTGTGAACATAAGATTATCTTGTGTTTTCCTTTAGATTTTACCCGTCAGCTCTCAAGAGGTTTCCTTCTTGTTAAAACTGATGATTAGTGACTTCATTGACTCTATTGTATGAAATGGGGTGAGCACTCTTAGCTTTAATTACAACAGAAATTCTAACTTTTTCAGAATATCTGCTCTAAAGGAAAAATGCAGCAGAATGTTAAAAAAACAGTTTTACATTTCTGCAATGTAAGAACACCTTTCTGGTGGATACAAGCTGTCCACAAGTGAAAAACTGACAAACCTCTACGGGACAAGCAGGCAACCCTGCAATTCTAGATCGTAGAGCGCTTAGTGAGCCCATATAGCCACTTTTTTTTTTTTTCTTCGGGTATGCTGTGGGTGACAGATCATGACAAACGAGTGAAGTAGATTTTCAACCCCCCTCAAGTCATGCGGTCGTGAGTGCTGTACATGTGATGAGTGTGGGTCACCTGTGAGGAGCCTGACTGACAGAAATTAGGGAGTTAGACCTTCAGAGTGTCATTTGTGTATACGAGCGCTTACGAATCCCGTGCACACCCGTGTTTGCCCATTCGCTCGGGGTCAGTGAGACGCTAGTACTTGCACCAAACTAACAACTAAACTGTGGCTTAAGGGCACCGTACAACAGAGTCATCTGTTTGTCATAAGCATTTGCAGCCTACATTAGCATTAAGAATACTTCATGTTCTGTTGTGACCATTTCTTGTCTTTTCAGTTTCTTCTTCCCAGCTCTAGGTTTCCCAGCCTGCCCCAGAAGCACCTGATTGAGGAGGGTTTAAAAGGCCCTTTTTGGCTCCTCTCTTCCCCTTCTCCCATGGCTTGCAGCCACACCAGCAGGATGACTCATGCTTGTCACGGCAGCCTTTTTCCCTCCCCAGATATTTGTTGTTAGCGTTTCCACACTAGTGGGAATAAACCTGGTTGCTTTGTACTTTAAGCTCTTGGTTGAGTCTTTTATGTTGTACCCACCGAGCCTGGATGTGACACTTCACAATACACTTACCACACGCAAAACAATGGTAGGTGTCATTTTAATGACATCCTTTAAGGTGGCTGTATAAGCCTCAAGGGAACTGCAAGACACACCTGCGCTCCCCTTAAGATGCAGTTGCTCCTTGCTATGACCCTCCACAGGCCTGGACAACCCAAGAACCTGCAGCACACCTACAGGTGGATGTGATTAAGGCTTAACCAACCTCCACATTTACTCAACTGAAAGATTTCAGACAGGAGGTCAATTGGATGTTAGCATAAACACTCCTAAAACACACCCCATGTTGAAGAAACCAAGAAGAAAGCTTTTGTTTCTTCTGCAAGCAACACGAAAACTCTCATTATTTTTCCCTTAGGTCATTTAAATGAACATGCTCGATATTTACATCACCTATAGTATTAATGCCATGCTGTCAAAATAGGGTTGTCAGGATTTTGTCTTCGTGCCCCTTTTATGGTTCTCCTGAATTCCTGTACACTGATTTTGTTCATGCTGCTCTTCTGTCTTTGGCGAAAAGAAAGTCTAAGGGGCCATTCGATTGGCTGAAAGCGAGCACGCCTGCTTTGCTGATGAGTTTGACAGATTAATTAGCCAATGGTGACATTAGTTGACCTGCAGCGTGAAGGGAGTCTCAATAACCACCGTAGAAAAATCTCTCACAAATGTGGGGAGATTCACAAATGAGAGCGGAACTGTGAGTTCATATCACAAGCGTTCCTAAAAAATGTTTGTGAAGCATCTATTGTGAATTTCTGAAAAAGCTATTGTGAATTTTTAAAAATGTATTGTTTTTTTGGTGAAACACAGTGTGCACATTTGTGAAAAAACACTTATTGTGCATGTGTGAAACATTTCGTGTGCATTTGTGAAACACAACGTGTGTATTTGTGAAACAGGTTGTGTACATTTCTGATTATTGAGACTTAATTAACTCCATACATCCAGGTAAATAATTATTGACATGTTTAACAAGAGATTTTAGGATTCATCAACAAGATTTCATTCAAAGTCAACTTCCCTGCGAGAGTCTGCAGAAGATTCTTCTCTGCTGAAGGTGCAAACATGCTGCTATAACTTTTGAAATCCCTCAAAATTTAATTGAGAGGATTAAAATTAACAGTTAGATAGTAGTGCGGAGAAGGCATGAGTGGACTTTTTGTTCAGCTGAAACCCAGCACCCATCACCCCCTCCTCACCGTTCGCTCCATTTAGCTGAAGCCACCAGCTACATGAATACCCACGAAGAAGCAGAAGCTCTGCCAGCAACTCCATTACCAGCTGCCCTCTGCCTGCTCTGCATCATCTCACCCGTCAAGCTTCTCCTTGCTCATATCTCTGATCACCTAACTTCATATACTGAAGCAGTAATCAGTATAATCTGTAAGCTTTAGGTACAATTTTAAAAATGCACCGTCAATTGGAGTAAGGAGCTTTTTTTTTTTCCTCAGAGAGATCTCTGTGAGATGCAGTCATCAAGTGCTGAGTAATGATTCCTGTCTTCCATAATTTCATGCTTGGATGCATTTTTTTTTTTTTTTTTAGTTTTTATAGTTTCTGCAGAGCGGCAGGAGTTAATCAGAAATTCACCTCTGAGTTGTGGGCGGGACTGTTGATGCAGAGTAAAGGTTCCTTTTACCTATCTGTTTACCTTCTTTCCCAGTGGCTTACAGTTTAGTTAGTTAGCAGGGCAACATAAATGGCAGCTATATCGTAGCCATCCAGCCGTCCAGTTTAAATCCAGATTCTAGCCTAGGCGAGGAAAACAAAGACAATATGGATCTATTTCTCTGCATCAGAAAGGGGCGGAGCAGGGAGCTTGTAGCTCGCCCAGCGTATAAGTCACAAATACAATCTTTTTCAAACTGCCTTTTTTCATCTGCTTCTGATTCACAGCAATTTGAAAAAAGAAATATTCAAAAATGCAACTTTAAGCATTACTCCATATACATGCTCCAACATCCTAAACGTTTAAAACACTAAAGTGGGTCTTTAAATTAAACGTTTGTGACCTTCTAATGCTCCCTTCTAATGATTCCTGTATAAATTGCTTCAGGTTTACAGTCATTCTTTAAACATTTTGTCTGTCATTGATCGAATTCTCCCGACTACTGCCAAAAAGCATAACGTCAGGATTCCTAAACCTTTTTTGAGAAGCCTTCTGCTTTCTAAACTCTGCAGCCAGAGTTCTGCTGATGGTTAACGTTTCCCTTCATTCACTGCACTCGCGTTTTGACCAAAGACACCACATATTTCTCTTGAATTTCTTTTTGTCCCTCCTGCAGCTGCTCCTCCCCTTCCAGTCAGAAGGGGAGTTTTTTCTGAGGCTCCCTGTTGGCTGATTAGGAGAACAAAGTCCCGCCTCCTCCTCTTCTTCTCTCCCTCTGTGCTTCAGAGTGAGGGAGGAGGAAGAGGGTGAGTGAAAGTGGAGAGGCAGGCAGGCAGTCAGACGTGTTGCAACAGATGGCCTCAGCATTAACGGCCCAGCAGCTGTTGCAACGAGGAACTCTGCTGGACTGAGAAGTAGAGGAGGGAAAGTCTTTGGAGAAACTCTCTGTCGTCTGCAGGCTTCCTTTACAGACAGAAAAGTACAACATGCCAGAGTGTGCAGAAGTTGTTCTGTTTTTTCCTTTGGAATTGCCAAAAGAAGCAACAATTGCATGAAGATCCAAACGTTCATCTTCCAGCCCCCGTTCTCCTTCTGCCCCCCAGCTGGGTGTCAAAGAGGAGAACACCTGCTGGGAGAGAGGAGAAGCTGAAGGAGGCCGCAGAAGGTAGGGTGAGACAGAGAGACGGTGGGGCTGCACTCGTCAGTCTAGTCTGCAGCATGCAGGTTGTTTCACGTGTTGCTTAAGTTTGTGTTTATTGCTTCCTGCTCTCTGAGCACGTGGGAGTGTGTTTGAGCTGCACAACACTGAGGTCAGTCAGGAGGAGGGAGGACAGAAGGAAGGGAGTTGGATGGAGGAAGGGACGAAAGTAGGGGAGGGGGAGAGTGAAGGCAGCAGTTCCACCCAGTTCTCCACATTGTAATATTATTTGACTTTTTTACATTTTTGACAAAGGTCTTCTGTGGGCAACAGGAACACACACTTGTGCTGGACCTACTACCTTTGTGGGGACTTGGCATTATGCTTTCTACTCTGCTATGACATCATTGTAACTGTAACTCTAAGAACTAAGTTTTGACTGTCAAGAAGAAACTTTTACCTGTCAAGTGGGAGGTGTCCTAAGCCCTGCCCCCCACAGGTGTAAATAAAAACGAACACACACAAGAAAACATGCAAACAAAGCTGTGAAACGTGTTGGAAAAATCAATTCTTGCTGTATTATGAAATGGTTTTATGCTCTAAAGTTCAGAAAGACGACTCATTAAGAGTTTCTGGTCAAATAAAATTAATTTTGCCCCCACCAGAGACAGAATTTAGTTCTGCTGGTGAGTTTCTGACACTGATGTTTAGAAACAAGGAGTGCTTCATCTAAGTGCAGACCAGACGGTTTGACTTTGAGACAGGAAATGGCACCGGTTGGTGCGATTAAGTAAGGCTTTCGGAGGGAAACCGGCTTTCAGGAGAAAGCAGTCTACATTTTTACACGCAGGAGAGTTGCCAGGTTTCCATTATTGTAAGTCATCTCTTATTTTCTCCAGCTGCTTCTGTGTTTAGAAAGTTGAGTGCTGAGTGTCAGCAGGTTCTGTCATGCTAATGTGTGAAAGCTGATTTCACTGGCAGTGATCGGCAAATTTACATGTGTGAAACCCGCACACCACCATGCATTGGAGGGGAATACATTTGATCTCATAGTCCTTGTTGCTCTGATCGTTCTTGTTCTTGCACCACTTACCTGCTTGCAGAGATGCGTTTAAGACTGAGTACATCCTGACATCATTTGAGTGACAACACTTCAGAACACATGACTCTGGGAACTCTGTCCTGTGCATGAACAAAGCATATTTATGAGGACATTCTGTTATGACCACGAGTTGCAGGCATATCAACTAAAGGCTCTTTCTAAGCATTAAGTGGAGAATATTCCAGGTGTGTTGTCGTTGTTGTTCACCTTTTGGCTTAGGGGTCCACACAGCAAATCAGCTTCAACTGATTCACACAGGTGGAGAATTTGTACGCAGGATGGCACAACACTGTATTTTCACGGCACAGGGAAACCCAGATAGACAGCACCGTGAAGGGTGCTAAGGACCCCCATTGGATTTTAGCTCATTGCACGCCCTGAGAAGCAAACCTGCAGCATTTCTATCAACAAGTTATTTCAACAAGCTGACCACAAGCTGGTTACTCTTGTGACAGTGGATAATCTAAAGGATCTAACAGACCTCTAACTGTTCGGTTCTCCTTTAAACACCTGAAATCAAAGGATGACACTGCTTACTCAGCTCTGCTTTGACTCAACATCTGAATGACGGTTGGACTTCAGGTAAAATATATGCCTTTTACACCTTTGTATCTAAAGAAAACCTGCAGAGCTGCAGGAAGTTCTGTCACAGAAGGTGTTGAATGATGTAAGACAATGTTGTACCTGTGAACACCGTATTCTACACATCAACGTTTACAAAAACAACAAGTGCATTCTTTAGAATGTTGTTCATGGGTCTAAATCTAAATCAGTAAAGAAGTAGACTTTAACAAATCTAACAGAATTATATGTCAGAGCTCAGTTGTGTCCTTTCTTGTACTTTGAATGGTGAAGCGCTCTAGTGGCATTCTGAACTTCTCTAGTTTCTTTGGTTTTGAACAAAGTCAAATCTTGTTGTTTACTTTTAAACTTAAAAAAATCCTCACAACTATTAAGATTTTTCAAATAATTTACATTTCTTATAGTTCAGTCAATAAAAAAATATCGTTGAACACAAAAAAAAACAGTATGAACTTAAGAATTACACTACAGTACATAGAAAAAAGTGTAGCCTTGCAATATGCTTTTCCTTAGATGTTTGTGTCACAAAAGTTTGGGTAATTTTGGGGCTTTATTAAAGGTAGTTGTAACAGGTTCTGTGTTCTTAGATTATGGTGGTTGTGTGGAAATTCCCTCCAATCATTAACCAAATTATAAAGATGGATTAGCCTTAAAGCAAGTGACTAATGTTAAGGTGGATAAACCGAGCTAGTTATTGTGGCTCTGAAAAAACAAACAGTAAAACCTACAAAAAATGTGGAACAACTTGGTCAGTTGTGGTTAAAAGTAACACAACTGTAAACTGAAAAACTGATAATAACTGAAAGTGAAAGTCTTATTGACAGCCTAATGATCAATAATGAAGATAGTGAAAAAACACAATGTAATAACAGTAATTTATTACCTTTTTTGCAACACATAAAACACTAGACTGATATGATACCGCTAAAAATGTTGCTGTGACTAGGCCAACTCCCAACCACGTTACTAGCATGTAACAAAAAATCAGTTTTACCCAAACACTATTGATGACATTGACTTGAGCCGGATGACTATCTTGCTTCATCCAGATATGTTTCCTCCTCTATGTGGGTTGTTATCCTCTCAAAGATGTATAATTTTATAATTTACTTCTTTGGATTTAAAAATGATCATTTCCATGTGTCGGACTCTGAACACACCCTCTCAACTCAGCTCTTCCCTGAATCAGTTTTTCCATAAATCCTTGTTGCTCTTTATGGCCTTTCTGGGATGACAGGCCCTTTGTAAAGCTGGTTCTTTTTTTGTCCGTAACCATTTAACCCTTGTGCTATCTTAGATGACCCCCCCTTACTTTGACGTGTTCTCCCTACCATGACAAAGGTGGATAAAGGTGGAAAGATTTCATGTAATCCATGGACACCAGTGAAGATCACAAATCATTGAAGAAAAAAGGTTCAGTGCACTGTCTAGTGGGTCTAGATGACCCAACTCCCAACGTTAAAGTGCCCAGGACAGCCCAAGGGTTACATGAACTCTTCCGATTCAATGCTAGGAAGTTATGCAACATGAAACACGCAAGACTAAATCTTGGCTTGAATCAGATCAGATCACATTTTTAAGCCGTGTTCTGAGATTATGTGGTGTGCCGACGCTTTGCATCACCACAACACACCCAGATGCAAAGCTAGTCTCCTCTATTTTTTTTGACAGTTTCAATTATTTTTCTAGAGTAAAAAATATGTAATAATTCAGGAATCACTATAAATAGGCCACTGGCAGTCCAGAAGTGAATAGAAGAATAATTACCACCAGTATCGAATAAAGCTGCCAAAATGTATGTACAGGTCTAGGAGAGCAGAACTGTGGACATTTACTATAACTATGGTGTCCACAAATGAAAACTGTGCTGAGGCAGCAAATATAAACTTTATTTTTAGAGTTTAACCCAAAATACCTGTTAGAGGACGGAAATAATGAGAAAGGCACATTGATTTTTTCCACAGATTTCAAACTTTTTTTGCTTTTCCCAGATCCTCCGTAGCTTTGCTGCTGTCGTGCCTCGTAAAGGTCTGCTTGTCTGAGGGGCCGAAATAATAATGTAGTCCTTCTTTTGTGCATGAAGTGTGCATGAAGTCTTCCTGTTAGGTTACAAGCCTTTCCTCTGTATTTTATTGACATAATGGAAACATGAGCATGTTGCTGGCGGACAACTTTCTTCTTCTCTAATGTACTTTTTCTGCGACACAGTGGGATTATTTGCAGTTTATGAGACAGACATTGCTGCCCGATGACCTTTGACCTGATGACGTTCTCTGCATGTTTGTGTTTCTGTGGTTCCCGTGTTGTGGCGCTCTGCAGCTCTTCGTCATGTGACTGTTTCTCCTCGTGTCCCAGATTTAGTTCAGCTTTTGGTTTTAGTCTCTTTGTTTGCAGAAAAACAAATCCTGGAAATGGAAAATGTTTTGCAAAGCGTGTCTAATTAGAAACAAAAAAAAACAAAACTACACCTATTTATTTATAGAGGAAAGAAGGAGGTCTGTTATTAGATACGAAGGGAACAATATGTGAAACGTTGCTTGACATTCTTTCCGGTAAAGACATAAAAAGTGTTTTTGTGAAACTAAACCACTGGTTGTACTTGTAAAGATGCTGCTCTTGTTTTTCCAGTTCTGTTTTTTCTTGGTTTGTGTTTTTTTTTTACCCTGTCTCAGTCATACCAGGTAAAAGTTGTTATTTATACTCAACTGTCTGTCTTCGGTCAATCATCGTTGGTGTATTTAAGTGTCTGTTTTTCAGTTAATCTTGGTCCCCTTTTTTGTCACAGTTGTTGCTCAAGTTTAACATTAAAACATTATAAACATTAAAGTTCCAGCCAAATGCCGGATTTCCTGCAGTCCTGCAGTTCCAGACAGAGTGAACTGGTTAATGTGGATTAAAAACTTGGGAGTCCAGAACTGGCTTTGAGGGACTTATCTGAATCTGACAGACATTAACGATTTACCGAAGGGGTTTTTCTGAAAAATAAAGTTCCTTTAAACTATGTCATCCTGTCTGTGAATTCCAGTATAATGTTCAGAGCTGTATATAATGTATAAGCTGGAACCCTAATTTATGTCTATGAACACTCTCATTCATCCAGGTTGGTTCCATCGGTTCCATTCCAACAACCCCAATTTATGTCAAAAATACACAAAAAAACACAAATAAATACTTCAAATCAATGAAACGATGTGTCCCATATTCTATAATGGACTAAAGTTTTGAATTGAATTCTAGTAATAAATACTTTTCCATGATATTCAATTTTTGGGGGATATAGTCTGAATGTTAATCTAGGTATTAAACATACATTTAAATATAGGACTAAATTTTTCCTCTCCCTTATTACTCTACTTAATTTTCTGCTTGAATTTTTATAATTTTAGTTTTCCTGTTACAGTTTTTTCATATCCTGACCTGTTTTTGCATTAAGCACTGAAGTAGCTGTGTGGTGTAAAGTGCCCTTCTATTGTACATTGAAATGAATCTTTTCTGTTAGTGACCCTGATGTTTCTAAGAAAGATATGTCAGCATAGATTTTCTTGGTTTGTTGATCCTCTGTGAAAGATTCCACTGGAGCAGGAGTGTCCAATCCCCTGTTCTTCACCTTCCTTTAACTGCATGCCGCACTCATTTGGCTGGCATTGTAAATTACTAGACTCTGGAATGTCGAAGTAGGTTCACTCAAGTTTCAGCTGCTGCCGCATTTATTTATGTGGTTTAAAATGTCAATCCAAAACAGTCCTGGCTGTCCTAAGTTAAATTGAATTCCATAAGTGCCTGTCAGTTTGCCTGGATATACCTACAGATTGTGTTAACATGTCCTCAGAATGACAAAGACAACAAACATGCATCATTGTCATTCACAGTCATTGTGTCAGGCCTAGCATTAGAGGACCTACCTTTAACTTAATAAAGTCTTATGTCATTAAGTCTACTTTTCATTCATCCATCTTTAGAACCTGTTGTTTCCCTTTTGGGGTGACAGGATTGCTGTAGCTAGCCAAGCTACTTTAAGACAAAGAAAGCCTGAACAGGTTGCCAGGTTGTTGCAGGGCCACACACTGTCATACACAGTTAAGGGCAATTCAGGGACACTATTGATCACAGCAATGACTTTTAACTTATGAAGCATGATTTTGTGGGAGGAACCTGGAGAACACCCTCACATGCGTAGCGAGAACAAGCAAACTCATCACAGGATGGTCCCAGCTGGGATTTGAACCAGGGTCTTCCTTTGTGAGGCAAGAGCAGTGTCCACTACGCTACCATGCAGCCCCAAGCCTGCCTTGATGTGTCCCAACTTGTTTTTTGTAGAAAGGTCAAAAGTCACAATGTCAACAAAAGTACATAGGCACAGACCTTGACTCTGACTTAATTCAAGCAAAAAGATCGGTAAAAAAAACACAATTTCTTAACAAATATCTCATCCTTAGTTCTTTGCAACAAGATCTACTTCAGTGAAATTCTGACACAGCATACACGAAATAAACATCACAATATATATAGGAACCTCTATTCAATGTGGCTGCAGGTCCTGTGTAATCTTCATTTATTTTAACCTTTATTTATCCCAGGAAAATCCAGTGAAAGCAACATCCTTTTACCTAAGACCACCTGAATCATTTTGCATTCAGAATGACAGCTGCTTAGTTGAACCCTGGAGAAAACAAGGTCAAGAGCTTTGCCAAAGGGCACAACAGTGGCAAAACAAAGGTGGCACTGACATCTGCTATGGTTTAATTCTGCTGGTCCTGGGACTCAAACTATCAACCCCCTTGCCACGACTCCACAAGTTACATTTTTGGACAAAACAAAATTCTGACTAAACAGCTGATTCAGCACAGAAATGAAGGAAAACCTTATTCGATGGTCTTTAGAATTTTGATAGGAAATGTTTTATTTTGGACAGAAACATCCTGTTTGGATGTATAGGGAGTTAGATGAGCCTCAGCTGGAGGAAGTACAAACATACTTGTCAGCTGATTCAGCTGAGTCCAAAGTTAGTGCTGTGGCAATACGGCTGGGTGAACCCTTGAGCTCGTCACAGCCTGCAGAGACCACACATGCTTTAGCAGCTTTAAAACTTTTTCCTGGCATAAACATTACAAAAAAAAACATTTGATTCGGTTGGTGGAGAAACTCATCAATCACTGCTCTGCCGATAGAAGAGGGGACGACTCCTCCAGCTTTGTTGGATGGCAATGTTCCCTTCCACCACATCTCTATACCAGTTTCATTGTTTTGACCTTTCACAGATGTTCAACGTGAATTTACGTCCATTAGTGTTTCCAGTAAGGATTTCACTGAACATGAAGGAATGACTCAAAACTGTTCCATCTCCTCTGGAAGGAGATGGATGAAGATCTGACCTCTCTGTGCAAACAAGTTCCTTGCCCTGAATTCATCCAGATATGTCTTTATCAATACATGTGGTGAAGCACTTTTACTGTCCTAACAATAAGAGATTTTACCTACCAGTGTCAAGTAGCACCACACCACAAACTTTGCCTGTTAGTGTTACCTGATTGTTGGCGTGCGTCACACCACTTAATAGACACTTGGCATTCAACTTGGTGCAGTGAGGTTTACTTGCATTTGCATCAGGTGTATGTGCTCCCATAAAAGTGTAGGTTGAACTCCTCATCTACCATGACCGTATGTGGTTTACAACCACACCCATGTGAATGTCAGGGAATTCTGTAAAGCCTTAATCACATGCACCCGTAAGTATGTGCATAAACATCACAGAGCGGTTTACAACCTTGTTACAATGTGCGGGCCGCCTGCCTCCTCCTGACAGGTTTGGCTATATTTTCACGCAGACAGCTTGGATCCACCCAGAAGGCTAGCTGTGACTGTGGTCTAAGATGTTCTGTGGTCTCCTGCCACAAGCCAGACGCTTTGTTTTATGATGTTCCAGAACTTTCCTTTTTTCCAATGATACTTCTTACAGTTGGCACTGGAAAATCTATCTGAGATTTAACAAGCTATTAAAGATGGCACCTTGGAAAACAGTATGAAATAAGAAATCACCAGGCTTTTCAGGAAGACTTAGTTTGTTTTACTGTTTTTGTCTGTTCATGATAAAAAAAAAAAAAAAAGTTTCAAGTTAAAGTTTAAACAATACTTCAAAACATGGGTTCTGCTCATGGTCCCAAGCAGTTCTTAAAGTCCCACTCCAATCATTTTTTGATCTATTTTCAAAGCCTTCCCAGTGGTCCTTTAATAATTATTATGCAATTGTTAGCCTAAATTAAAAACCTGTGTCATTTTCTAGGACATAGTTTCTGCAGACTTTCTGCAGAGCAGAAGTTGTTCATCAGAAATTCACCTCTGATTTTTGGGTGCAATTGAAGTAAGCCACTCTGTTCCGCTAGCTTACAGCCCCTCACAACCTCAACCTAGCATTTGCAGTGTAATAAAAGTAGTGAGCAATATTGGAGCCATCCAGCTGTACAGTTTTGAACCAGATGGCAGCTCATGCGAGGAAAAGAAAGACCTACAATAATCTATTTGTCCACAAGTTGTCATGATTTGTATCACGTAGCAGACCAAGATACTGGAACCCGGAAGAAAACTCAGACGTAGTATAGATAACAAACTGGATTTATATTTCCAGATGGGGAAAGTAAGAGAGTCTTTAGAGATAGCTTGTAATGACAGCAGTCTTGCCGTAGTTGAAGTTTCGTCGTGGCTGGATACGAAACAAAGCGAGAGTCGTGGCGTGGCGGCTCTGGGCGAGGATTGTTCCAGGTGGACACTTGTGGAAATGGACCTGGAAGCGAGGTGACAAACAAGGTAAATGATGAAAATGGCGTATACTTATACAGCGCTTTTCTACCTTCAAGGCCCAAAGCGCCTTACAGTCACAGACCCATTCACCCAGTCACACACACATACACACACTGGTGGCGGCTCCGCTGCCGAACACTCGCGCCAACCTTCCACCAGAGGCAAGGTGAGGTTTAGTGTCTTGCTCAAAGACACTTCGACACATATGCAAGGTGGGAATCGAACCTGCATTGTTACGATCATGGGTCGACCGCCCTACTGCTACACCACGGCCGTAACATGAAAAAACTTGACGACAAGATTAAACATGGTGACCAGACTAAGCACCGTTAGGAGCAACGAACTGGCGATGAATACTGGGGCTGGAACTCCTTAACCCTTGTGCAATCCTGGGCACTTTAACGTTGGGAGTTGGGTCATCTAGACCCACTAGACAGTGCTCTGAACCTTTTTTCTTCAATGATTTGTGATCTTCACTGGTGTCCATGGATTACATGAAATCTTTCCACCTTTATCCACGTTTGTCATGGTAGGGAGAACACGTCAATGGAAGGGGGGGGTCATCTAAGATAGCACAAGGGTTAAGTAGGTTGGTAGTAGATGAGGTGAGTGTCCACAGCTGGTTTCAATGATGAGAGCAGAGCAGAGAGGGGAGGGGGAGGAGAGACTGCCAGAGGCACCATGACACAAGTGGCATCTTGTCTGCTCCTGATTTATCAAAAAATTATTACAGAAATACTCAGAAATGCAGTTTTAATCTTAATTTTCTTTATTTATGTCCTCCCTCATTAGAACATTTCACATGAACATGTTAAAACCTCCAAAACGCCAATTTCATTGGAGTGGGTGTTTACAGACACAACAGTTGTGCCATGTTGTGTTGGGTCTTTACTTCACCTGCTCTTCACCATGTAAATGCTATCACCACGGAAACACCAGAGGTGCCCTTTTGTTCCACCATACAGACCATAGTAGGAAAAAATGAAATATGAATTCAACTCTTGAAGACTTCATTTTCTGTGTGCCCACAAGCCTCCTCTCCATGTTTTAATGGATGTTGAAGCAAAAAGTGAGTGCATTGCACAGTTGTACTGTGGGTCTGAAACAAGGATACCTGTACCTGAGCCTGGGTGGTTGTGATTAATGTGAACCCTGAAAAAGTGAAAGTTGAACTTGGCAAAAAGAAAGCATGCTATGGGATCATATGGTACCAAAATGGCTACTGTTACGTTGATCTTGTAAAAAAACTAATTGAGTTAAGTGAAATAACCTGAACACCATTAAGAAAGTGAAAGTAACATGCCCAGATTCCTGAGAAAAACTTTGACTAACTTTGATCTAAACTTTAATCCCTTTATCCCAAATGAAAGTTACTGCACAAAAAGAGTGCTGAATGATTACAATTTATCTGCTAGTCAGCACATTCACGCCACACTTAATACCCTTTTTTTTAAACATGCAGCATTGAACTTTTTGTGCATTTTAAAGTTTTCCATAATGTTATGAAGCAGACGTAGAGGAATTCATCAAGTCAAAAAGGCTCCTGTCTTAGATGGAAACGAAAGTGTGCGTGTGCATGCATGTGTGTGAATGTGTGTGTCTGCACGTCATGCCCACTTGTGTTGGGTCAGTGGGTTCACATGTAGAGATGTAAAGAACAGCAGGGGCTCTCTGTTTCATAGAAACACACACGGTTCAGTGTTTGCCTGTGTCTGTCAGTGCCTCTGCAGCCAATTCCAGTTGGCATTAGGTTTTCATTTGCTTTCTGGCTGACATTAAGAACTCCCATTCAGATGGCATAAAAATGTACGTTACCTCTGCAGGATTTATGAAGACGGGCTCAGAGCGCGCACAGCTATGGTTCTTGCAAGTTTCTGCAGAGAAAATGGGACTTGTGCACATGCAGGCTGAGGATGCTTTAGGAGCACTTACTAATTAAAAGTCTTTGCATGAAGCTGTCGCATTTTCTGTATTTGATGACATGAACTGGCTTTACCTATCTTTGCTATCTAGACTGTCATCTTTACACAGTGGGTTGTCAGCAACACGATCTGGCATGCTAAAACTGCAAGCTCACAAACAGGATATCCTGCATGCCAGTTCCTCTAAAGGAGCAGAAAAAGCTGACAGTGATGCACTATTTGTTGGAAATGAACCCATCAGACAGTGCAACACTTCAAACATTGCCTCTAACCCATTTTGGACTCAACTTGCTGTGAGGCCAATGGTTAAAATGTTTACATTATTATTTGTTTAACCCATTTCAAGGTTTTATTGAAATCCAGACATTTTCAAAGGTTAAACGCAACGACTCAATAGAAATAAACCTAATTAGTGAGTGAAGGTGTCTCTTTTTCCGAGTGTTTGTCATGTTTTGCCGCCCACGTAACACACAAAGAAGGGTTTTCCCAGCATTATCAAGGTTAAAAATCCCGTATTAACCAGCAGTGCTTGAGATTTTTGTTTCCATTTCTAGTTCTGCTTTTATTTTGCAACACTCAAAAAATAATTATTACTCTTCTGCATTACTTGTAGAAATAAACATTTTTCGAAGGAAGAGAAACACAATAGTTTAAACAATTTGAAAAAAGCATTTCCTCTTTAAAGATTTATAAAGAGGAAATGTTTTATTAACAACAGAATTACCTTATGGCTAATTCTGCAGCAGAAAAATATGGCTGTGGTGCTTTGCAACATTGACATGGCTGTTATAAAGACCAACACGTAGATCACCAACCCCAAGGAAGAACATCCAAAAACACTGATGAGCGATGCTGGACATGATCACCAACGTTTGATGCACATTGCCTCTCCTGAAAGAGCTCCACACCTGAAAACAGCTCCACAGTACGATTTTCATTTCACTCATCCTACTGTTGACCTCAAGTCTCCAGTTAAATCACTGAGATCCTCCAAACCTGGGACCATATTGTTTTTGTTCGCTTTAGCAACATTTCAATGCACAATTTGATTATCTTATTAAATAATATTGATTAATATTTTTATAAGAAAGTTTGGTCAAAGAGACAACATTTTGTTTTTGATTTACTGTTAATGTGTGCATTTATATTTGTATAAAGGCCTTTAGTTTTTAATTTTGAACTTGTCTGTAAAACACTTTGTGTTGTGTTTGCATGAGAAATGCTTTATAAATAAAGTTTAATGTCAAATATTACTTCTAATGAAAACTGAAGATAACTGACCATTGAGATCTTGCGTTTCTGGAGTTCCGGTGTTAGACCTCAGTCTTAGTCTTTTGTATTGAGTTTTTATTTGGTTAATAGTTTAAAGCTTTAATCTTTAATGCTTTGTTCTAGATGTGCCAGATTTCCATACATGCCAGGGAATCCAATTCTGGTCCTCAAGAGATGGTTTTCTGCTGTTTTGTAGGATATCTGACCTAATGCTGATTATTTAAGGTGCTTTTTCAACAATGCAAATGAAGGCCAGGGGCAAATGGAAAAATATGTAGTGACTGCAGATGAATAACTCGCAAGAAATGCAAAACCCAGCAGTCTGGGTAATGGTTTCTTAAAATAATCTCTTTAGGTTGGCTGGAAGTCATGATTAATACAGTCTTTTACATGGGAGACAGAGTTTAGAGAGAAAAACTAAAAACGTCATCCATTAACATGGCAGGCCCACTGACATTAATCTGCAGAAAGAACAGGTCTGAAGGCTGAATTATGGTCAGACACTGAGGCTTGGATGGAACTTGGACTGGCAGCAGAAGAATGCTAGAATGTGAAGGAAATCAACAACAAACCCGCACCGGAGTCTAGACCTGTAGAACAATGTGTTCGGAAGGGAGCAGGTGAGGAACATGAGCTCGATAGAAGAGGATGAGAGTATGAAAACATAAGAGGTGAGGGAGATCAGGAGGCAGTACAGTAAAATGACAAAATAATTCAGACACTAGCCCTCAAAGGCTGCAATTGGACACTCCTGTATGACGGGAAAGGTTTGATCTGTAGGCAGGCCAGAGCACCACCTGGACTCGTACTGATAAAAGCATGTTGTTTATTTACTGCAGGTTTTTTTTGTATTGTGGCGCTGAAACACACTATAATATAAATACAGCATTATATAATAAAGATGTTTTCTACTTTCCCCCTAACTCACAGACTTTTGACAGAGCCCTCTGATGATGTTATGCACTTTAGGAGATGAAATTGGCAAAGCCTTTACCGTTTGACATGGAGTAAAATTGTTTTTCTTTCTTCCAAGTTCCACAAGTTTCCTATACACTCTTTCATTGGTTAGAGAGTTTATGGCATATTCTACATCAGTCTGACCCTAAGACATCCCTTTTTAGAGCTAAACATGTAACAGACATTATCAATGACGTCTTAAACACCGCATTTTAAGCTCCAGTGTTAATGTTCTTTGATTTACCGTAACTCCTTAACCATTTTTGATGCAATTAACTAAATTCCAACGGATTCTGATCCTGAAAAAAGAAGGGCCACACAATGTAATTAACCATGCGTATAAGGAATAATCCGTGAATCCTTTTATATTCCTGCAACCTAACCTGATCGATCTGTATGAAGCAAGTTATCAATCAAATCAACCCATAAAAAATAATTTAAAAATGAAATAATCATTTACATCAATAGTAAAAAATATTTGGATTGAGACACAGTAGGTTTAGTTTACTATAAAGTAGAAATGACCAATCACAGCAGACAACACACGTGATGACAGCAGAAACGGATCAGTGCATCATTCTAGTCCAATGTCTGGAAACACTTTGAATTTAGCAGTCATGTGACCATCCAGTGTCTAGAATTTTCTAAGAATGTTCCATTTGGATTCTTTGGATGTGGAAAAACTAAAATGGACTGAACTTTAGGAAACTAAAATGTGAATAGATTTGACATTCATTCTTGTTTACTTTTTTGTTTGGACACATATTTCATTTACACTTGATGATCTTGAAGAAATCCAAGAATCTGGAAAACTTCATTGTTCAGTAGCAGGAATTTCTCTCTGAGTCTCACTGGTTGACGTTTTGGATAAAGATGTCCTGAATCCATTTTAGGTCAGTGAATCAGATCGTTCAAAATGAACCAATATCGATTACGGTATGAATGGTGTCGTCAACCACAAATCACGATGCGAATAAAATCGTTATTAAGACGTATCGTTTCAACCCTAACAATTAATGCATAGATTTAATCTGCTTCAGAATCATTTGGAACTCCATTAATTCTGTAAACTATTAACCCTTGTGCTATCTTAGGTGACCCCACCCTTACATTGACATGTTCTCCCTACCATGATAAAGGTGGATAAAGGTGGAAAGATTTCATGTAATCCATGGACACCAGTGAAGATCACAAATCATTGAAGAAAAAAGGTTCAGAGCACTGTCTAGTTGGTCTAGATCAGTGTTTTTCAACCAGTGTGCCGCGGCACACTAGTGTGCCGTGGGAAATTGTCCTCATTACCTGATTTAACAACATTTTCCATCTCCAGGATTTCAGCTCTTTGTTCATCCAAACAGGTCCTGATAAAACACTAAGAAATTAGCTATATGAAAGATCATAAAATACTTAAAATACTTTTTTCTTGTGATTATTTGATATTATTAAAGACATTTTGATAAGAATGATGGTACCTCGATTTAGCAGCAACTAAAGCCATTTTCTGAAAAGTCCCGCCCCTTTAACTGTCTCCACCAATCATTCTTGGATTCTTAATCACATGTCATCAGTCTGACCAATCAAAAGTGGTTAAAGTCTTCAATTCCTTGCTCTGAATTCTGCTGATAAAGTCGCTCAGTTCTACCAAAAACACCAGCTAAAGCTCGTCTTTAGCGGTGTAACTTTCCACATAATCCGGTGTCAGACCGTGGAAAAAGTGAAGAAAACCATGAAGCTCAGAGACGCTAGTCTTTTTTGCGTTCGGCTGATTATTTAACTACATCTCCCATGATGCATTGGGTTAAAAGTGACAGCGTGAGCGTGTCGGCGCACAACGAGTCTCTCCTCTTAACGTCTTGAAACAACAGCGAACACAAATCAAAAAGTTTTTAAATCTTCTTACTTAACTTTTTTAAAATCTTTTTTTTTTTTAATGCTGGTGTGCCGCGGGATTTTTGTCAAGGTTAAAGTGTGCCGTGGCTCAAAAAAGGTTGAAAAACACTGGTCTAGATGACCCAACTCCCAATGTTAAAGTGCCTAGGATAGCACAAGGGTTAAAGACTCACAGTAGTTCATAGAGTGTGTTTTGTTTTTGTCTCGTTACAAATAATTTGAGACTTTTCTTGGCATCAAAGTTCAAATTGGATAAGTTAGTGAAGATGTTGAGGAAGCTTGCAGACTTTCACAGCCAAATGACTAACAGCAGACATTACCACAACACGGAAGCCGTCAGATGAATCAATAGAAAGAACTCCTTTTAGAAAGTGGAAGACATATTTCAGTGATAAATGCATAAAAATGTGAACAAACTCAGTAATACGTTTTTTAATTGTACTGTAAAAAGAAAAATCCAAGAAATACACAGTTGTGGCAGGGATGAAGAGAAACTTCTTGTCTTCTGAATGTAAGGTTTATTCTCTTGTGCCAAAAACACAAAGGCAGGCACATCACCTTATGTGTATGGACGATCAGACCCCACCCTTAGGAACTGAGACCTGTTGGGGGTGAAGCTCAAAGGTAATGGTAACACCACAGCATTTAGTCAGCATTTATCAGTAGAATTCTTTGTTTTGAAATGGCATAAAGCCTGCCTTCCCCCCAAGTGGCCAGGATAGTATGGCTTTTCATCTCTGCCATAAAGTGAAAGGGCGTAAAGACAACTGAGCGGGAGTATTCAGGAACTAAGTGAGTGAAGCTTACAACCGCATAGGCGCAATTCTTACCGAGCGACCCCGCATTTTACAACTGCACGCCTGCAATCCTAACTGAGCGGTGATCCTGCATGGTCAATTCTCCTTCGGCCAATCAGAACAACCAGAACGGTTGCTGCCCCCAAGTGCCAAACACACCCCTGAATACCGCCCCCCAAGTGACAAAACGCCCCCTTAACACTGAGCGCAAATCCAAGCAACCGCGCAAAGGAGAATTGACCGCGCAGGATCACCGCTCAGTTAGGATTGCAGGCGTGCAGTTGTAAAATGCGGGGTCGCTCGATTAGAATTGCGCCTATGCGGTTGTAAGGTTCACTCACTCAGTTCCTGAATACTCCCGCTCAGTTGTCTTTACGCCCTTTCACTTTATGGCAGAGATGAAACGCCATAGAAAAGGTTCTGACAGCCCTGTGACCCCGAAAAGACAAAAACAGCTTAGAAGAGGAATGAATGACTGAAATAGCGAAACAGGGTTTGAACAAAATCAGCACAGTGTTCACAGATGGTAAGGACATTGGGTTGATTTAAAAAAAGCAAGTATTTATGGTATATATATACGACGGAGCTTCAGGGCCTCGTCATGACGAGAAAAAACTTGACACTTTGGCCAGAATTTTTTTTCCTCACCGTGGCCCTAAAACTCCGTCGTATATATATCCTGATATTTAGCGGTTACTTTTCTGATGAATGAAACAATGGAATGAATATACTGGTGCTTATTATATGTATTTCAATTGGGTTTAAAAAGATACTCAGACCTTTGGTTCTTAAGATAATCATTTATGTTGATGAAGTACCTCACACGTGTGTGTTAACGTGTGTTTTAAGGGGGATTTTCTTCACTGCCCATCATTGCCCCATGCCTACACCTATACATAAACCTCAGGACTTAAATTGTCCTTTACAGCTAAATAGACAGTTAGCAGTCTTCTGTTTCTATCTCAGACTAGTTATGATTACATCCCATCTGCTGTTCGTCCCAAAGCCTTGTCTTTGCTTCCTCTCTGAGATGGAATTGGATAAAATTGATAATCATTACAGACTGCTGCTTTGGAGCAGCCTGACCTTCAGCAAAAGACGATGAGGAGGATGTAGGGAGCCAGAAGGAAAAAGAGCTGCAGAGGTTTTAGGTTTTCAATTCTTCATTGTGGAGGCTTTAGAATAATGGTTTCTAGTTGCTCTTCCACTGTGGAAAAACTACCATTGAGCCACAGAGACATTGCAGCTTTTTCAGTCAAATTTAATTTAATGCAGTTTCTTTGTCAAGCAACACATAAACAACTGAGTGCATCTTAACACACTACTCAATGCAAAAAACAAAAGTATTGATCATTGCTAGTTGAGCTGTCAACATTATTGTATTTTCTCCACTTAACCCTTGTGCTATCTTAGATGACCCCACCCTTACATTGACGTGTTCTCCCTACCATGACAAAGGTGGATAAAGGTGAAGAGGGTGTCTATCAAATGCTGCCATCAACTGCAATGTTGCCTTCATTTAAAATAGTTGTGTCTTACTTACCTCATTCATTGATACAGAGTAAACATGTGTTTTAATAATGTTTATTATTAGTTAAAGAAAGCAATAGTTTGTTGATCCACATTTAGTTATCATATTTCATGGTGGATATTTCTTCCAAAATAGGCCATACAGGAAACAACTTGTGGATTTTGTTTCTTTGCAACAAACTTTTGTTTCATCCTCTGGACAAAACGAGCAGTTAAATGGTGAACTTTCCCTCGGAAATGATGTCTTGTGTCACCGTTTACCTCGTATACCACTTTGTCCACTGTGGCAGAGAGAGGTGGGTGAAGGCCCAGTAACCGTTACCATGACAGTGCATCACACCGTGTATCACACAGTCTGTTGTGAAAAACGCTTTCAATGTAAACAAAAAAAAAACAGCTTAAAAAAATAAGTATTTGATTTAATAATTAGTTGTTCCTCAAGTGACCTTGGTATAAGCGGTGTAATGCCCTTTGAGGGGTCCTTTATTGGAAATGACTGGACTCGTCCATTGCACAGCATAGGATGGTTTCTCTGGGTCACATGTGTCAAACTCAAGGCGCGCGGGCCAAACGTGGCCCTCCATGTCATTTTATGTGGCCTGCAAGAGCATAAAAGTTTTTAATTTTCTTAAATAAAAAATTAAAATTGGTGTCTATTTATTTATATCTATGGGGAATTGGACTTGAATTATTGAATTGGGCAACTATACATTGGGAGTTAAACACTGTCCACGTAACCTAATCTGACAGATTCAAATTTAAAAGGATTCATGCTAAAGTAACAAGCAAACATATGTTGTCTATGCAACTGTAATTGTCACTTTAAAAGTTAAGGTAAATAAATGAGTAATTTAACATTAAGGAGTAGTTACATTTATTTTTTATTAGATTTAGTTACATGTATAAGTGATATCTGGCCCTTTGAGGACAACCACTATGCTAAAGTGGCCCTCAGTGAAAAGGAGTTTGACACCCCTGCTCTAGGTTGTCTGTTCATTTCTGATAATGAACACCTCATTGGTCATTAATTCCTTGAATTGAACTTATAGCTCTCACTTGGGCGGGGATAAATATGGATAAATATCAGTGTCTGCATCGTGCCTTGAGCAGACATATCTTTGTAAATATGTTAATGAGTCCAAATGGAGGGCTTTACGTGATTTCATTGTGTCACAGCAGAACAGCAGCAGTCAGATGGAAATGCACACAGATTGCAGAGAGGAACTAAACTCTGCAGCATTGTCTCCAGGAGACCCGCTCATCGGGTCATTGTGTGTGTGTGCCCACTGGGGTGTATGTCTGCAGGCTTCCATTAGCTGTGACATGCTAAGTAGAAATAGAGCAGGGTGATTCAGACTGACAGAACAAGGTGAAGGAGGAAGCGAAGCGAGATTCAGATGAAGGTCACAAAAGACTTCTGTGTCTCAGAGGGGGAACCTGTTGGTGTTCGTGACGGTGGATACCAGCATCGCAGTAAATGACACTATCCCAAAAATAACAGTCCAGCTATGCTTTCCTCCTGACCTCCAAGATCAGCGACACACCTGAGGCCTATGTACTCATTAAATGTGAGTTTCTACAACCACACTTTAGGTTTCATTGGAGATTTTTCGATCATTATGACATCCAGCCATCTTTTTTCGTAAATGGTAGTGAGATTAAGACCGGTCCCCTTCTGCTGGTTCCTGTTAAAAGCCTTGCTGCAGAGTTCTGGACAAGCTGGAGATGTGCAACAGTATCTTTGTTAGGACAGGTAAAAAAAATGCAATAATCTAAACCAGAGCAATAAACTAAATGAGCTTTGCAGATCTTGTTATGTGCCTCTGTGCAAATACGGTCCTCTGTTGCATTATTGAACGTTTGAAAGATAGCCTCTATAGCGCACACAGCCACCATTAATGAACCTTCTAAATTATTATAGCCAAGATTCAAATATCTAACAAACGTATCTGTGCCCAGTATGTTTGCCCCAGATCACAGCTTGTTTTCTTCCTAAATCTGCTTCCTTGACAAATGTGTAAATACACCTGAACTCTGACAAAACAAAGAAATTATGACTAACAGCACCCCACGCTCAAAGAAAGAAGTGAGCCAATGAGAGGTCAGGAAGGCAGCATACTAAAAAAAGCCCACACCACACAAAAAAGGGTGTTAGTCATTGTAATGTTAAACATTTGTTTGTAGTTGTTTATAAATTCATGAATTCTTAAAATTAGCCAATTTTCCTTTCCAGCAACACTGCCCCTATAAAGATCCAGTTAAAACAGTCTGGCAATTAAGAAAACAATTAAAAGATTCAAAAGGAATTGGACTAAAACCTTTTCTTTAATCAAATTTTTTCTACAATAAATGAATAATGCTGTTTCCTCTTTCTTTGTCCTTCAGACATCCAGGTTTGGAATTGGTGCTTTAGAATAAACTGGACAGTGAAGTGTGAAAGCAAACCAAGGTGAGGTGTGAACATTTTCAGCAGTTTCTTCCCAATCAGACTAGATCTGCAGTTTAGTCTCCTGTCAGAGCATTCAAAGAAAACGATGACACTCAGGTTAAATAAAACTAACTGTTCTTTACTTTTTTGGGGCGGTAAAGACATGGGTCACTTTTCTTTGGAGAAACGAACCAATTGGTGGTTCTCCGTCCATCCATCCATCTGATTCCAATGAATTCCTTTCAGGGTCACAGGTTGCTGGAGCCTATCCTGGTTAATGTTGGGGCGGCACAGTGTGAACCCTGATCAGGTCCCCCAGTCTGTTTCTGAGCTTGCTGGTTGTGATTGGTGATTTGTATATAATAGGTCAAGTTGTGCTACATGTAGTAGCTCTGCCTTCAGTTTTCTATATGTCTGTTCTGCTTTGGTGAATGCTGGGACTTCAGCTTGGAATCTGCCCACCAGCACATGAGCTTCCTGAAAGGAAAAAATGGAGATGCTGTTGCTGAGGATTATAGGTTTAATCATAAACCAAATCATCTGCTTTGACTGTTTTTGTTTGGGGTGATATTTATTTAAAGTGTGCAGGAAAGATGCGAGGTCAACAGCATTCAGCCAATCATGCGTCACCAGACAGAGCTGTTCCCACATAGCTGTTCCCAGCTAGTGTCACAGGGAAGGAAGGAGGAAAGTAGAGAGGGAGTGGGAAGGAAGGAAAATCGGAGGACATGAAGAAAAGAAACAACAAATGGTTCACAAGGTTTGCAGCGAAGCATGAAATGAGAACTGGAGGATTTTGAGGCACACACAGACACAGGGAAAAAATGACCCTGTCACCTCCTCCTCCTCTTCCTCCTCCGTCACTGTTTCTGACCTGCTGGCGCCTCTGAGTGTGTGTGGAGGCGTCAGCGCAGCATCCGTCAATACCAAGCAGAAACTGAAGACTGACATGCTGATCTTTGGCATTTCTGTGCAGCATGGAATCGCTCTAAACTTTTCTTTTCTTTTCTAAACTTATCTGCACTTGTTTCTTATATATTGGCATTCCTGCTGTTTTACAAGCTGAAAGTCCGTTAAAGTCTTATTGAGAAGTCTGTGACATGCGTTGGTCACATGTCCACACAGAATCTGGGTCTCTGCAGCTCTGTGGAAAGCACTTGGCTTTTCCCAATGCAGTCAGCTGAGTTTGCAGCTGCAGCTTTATTTTGCCCATGCAGGCTTTCCTTGACGCTACTGGATCTTGATGATAACACAAATGTATTCTGAGTTATTGATGTTTTGTCTGTATTTAATGATGTTTCACTTATTCTCTGCAATTTATTTTGCTGTGTGAATGGGAAGATTGAAGAACATATGGAAAATTAAAAAAAAAAAGTCAAACTCCTTTGTTTAACCCTCCTTTTATCCTCGGGGTCGATCTGACCCCAATTCGATGTTTGTCTTACAAAAAATTTATAGTTAACCTTTTTCTTTTTACTTAATATTTCATGACTTTTCCTAATTTGATGAGGACAAATGATTACGCATAAAATGATCATGATGATATTTTTTTTCAATGTGCTAAACACAAATTGCATACATTGGTGTTCCTCTGGGGTCAATTTGACCCTAGGCTGTTTTAGCTGTGTAAAACGTCTCTGTCTGTGTGTGTGACCTAACATCCCGTCACCTTCAGGTGCAGAGTTGATACATAACAGGGGAGTGGGGAAAACAACTATTCCCACGAGAACTTTGACATTTCTGGTGGTGAGGTGTGAAATCCTGCCAGAATGAGGAAGCCAATGTAGGCTTGTGAGTTGATCACATCCAAGTCTTTCTAACTACACATGCCTCCCCTCTAAAATTATCATCTCAAGCAAAACATTTTCAATTGATGGTGATATATTTTATGTTATGTATATATATTATAATGTTGAACTGTAACACTTGAAGGTCACTTTACTTTGCTGAACGTCACTTTGCCGCTGCCGCAGACAACAGAACTTCCCCATCGTGGGATAAATAATGTTTTATCTCATCTCTCAAATGAAGAGCTCCAATTATGAGATAACATGAGTGACTGTGTTTCTGGTGGGACACACTATTGGAAGAAATATGTCTGCAAGGAGCATGCACGAACTCTGCACATCCTGTGTACAGTCGTGCAGACTAAAAGCTCGACTCTGGGCATAAAGAACTGTTCCATGTTCTGACTATCTGACTTATGTTCTTATTATGATTTTCCGTTTCCCACAAAAACATAAAAAAACGGGAAAAATAACTCTGCCACTGCCGGTCCCAAGCCCGGATAACAAAAAAGGAGGGGGGGGGGGGGGGGGGGGCTTTATTGTGACTAACCACAAATATGTCACAAAAAGGAGATAAAAATAAGTAAATAAATATGTTCATAAAAGGAAAGGGGGTCACGAACATCAGCCAATATGCTTTATTCTGTAAAAGTCATGAATGTGCACCTAAAATTAGAAAAGATTTGGATAAAAGATATTCAAGATACACTAACTCCTAAACTGAAAGTTTGACCTGATGGTGGCGCTACAGCAAAGGTCATATCATCACCAAAACCAATAGACTTCAAACTCTTGTGGTCATTAATGCTGTCAATAAATTGAGAAGATTTGTATAAAAACCTTTCAAGATACATTCATTATAATTTAAACATTTGGCCTGATGGTGGCGCTAGAGAACAGGTCAACCTACTGATCTGTTCCATTATTAAGGGGTTATTTATTTATTCAGCAAATAAATAATGTGCCTGAATCCAAAAATTGGTTAACAATTTTATGTAAATCATTTTCTGAAGGCAAATATCCCTGGGGTCAAATTGACCCCAAGGGTGAAATGTGTGAGTAATATTTGAGGATAACACGAGGGTTAAGAATTAAAGGAAATCTATGATTTTCTGGGGCTGCATAGTGGTGTGGGGATTAGCACTCGCTCACAGCAAGGTTCAGGTTCCAGGTTCAAATCCTTGCTGGGCTCTTTCTGTGTGGAGTTTGCATGTTCTGCTCATGCATATGTAAAAGTCCAAAAACATGCTTCGCAGGTCAAATGATGACTCTAAATTGCACCAAGTTATCAATGTGTGAGTGTGTGCACCCCTGCAACTGACTGGGCTACACACCCTAACCCTACCAACCCTAACCTTTCCAGGCTATACTCAACAGTTGCTGGGATAGGCTCCAGCAACCCTGTGACTCCCTAAAGTGATTCAAAGGAGAGATTGATGTTTTCTGTGAAAACATTGAGTAAATTCCATGTCCAAAATGTTATTAAAGAATGAGAGGTCTTCTTTTTCATGACCTTCTGTCATGAAATGAAAACATTGATGAAAACCCTTGAGGCTATTTAAGAGAATATCCTTTTTTGGACTGTAATCTCATCATGAAGGTGAACTGCATCATAAGCGTAGTTTAACAAAAAAAAGTTTTCATTTTTAAAGTTCATGGGTTTTTATGATTATGATGATCTGTCAATTTTTCTGATTCAACTTTACACATCACACACATTTTCACCCCTAATAGTGAGGACTTCAAATTTGAAATTCCAATATTACAAGAGAGAAACAAATAATTTAGGATAGATGAGTCTAAAAGCAGGACGTTCATTGGTTAATGTGAAAGCAGACACATTTGTGAAGGTTCTAACTGTAGTGCACCAAAAGGGGCTGTATGTATTTTTTACTGGCGTCTTTAAGTGGAAACAAGTACAGACAGAGAATGTGTGCAGAAATCAGATCCAGGTTCAGGTTCAGGTCCTCAATTTGCATGAAAACCTTCAGCAAGCTCTCATTATGCAGCCAAAACACGTACACTCCGAATGGACCACCAGCTCTGCTAATTGGAGACGTAACACCCCCCCCCCCCCCCTCGTGTCTCGTGGTCTTTCTGTGTCTTTTACTTACACAAACACACATACACAAACGCACACACACACCACACACGCTTTCTCTCACAGAGGACACAGAAGCCCAGTGGGAATTTGAAGCTTGGAGCGAATTGAGAGAGAAGGCAGAAAGTCATTACCTCTCAAACTTGTGTGTGTGTGTGTGTGTGTGTGGATGTGTGCGTGTAATCCCACCATCAGTATGCCACTCAGGATTCTCCACAGGGGGGAGGAAATTGAAGAAAGAGAAAGCGAGGAGAAAGAGTAGAAGGGAGGCGCCGACAGTCCAATATTGAGTTCTTTTGATTACAGATGGTAAATGTGCCATCACTCCCCTCCTCTTCCTCCTCCTCTTCTTCATTGCCTCCTTGCCGCTTCTAACTCTGAAGATCTGAGGCAAACGTGAGAAGAATCACTATCTTTGCTGTGTGTGTGTGTGTGTGTGTGTGGGTGCTACTGTATTTTGGACTGCAGCAGTTTCATTAGCAGCAAAGCTGAGGTCACAGGGATTGGCCCCAACACAGTGTGGCACCTGGAGCTGCTGCTGCTGTTTCACTGAAATCACTTTCTTTCTGCTTTGCCCCCTTGAGTCATGAAGCTCTCTGTTTGAGAAAGTTTTGAGCTGCGTTCATAACAATTTCTCCTCTTTACATTCTCCTGTTTCACCTCGGAACAACCCAGAACCATGAAGAACCTGCCCTCGTGTGTTTTCTGTGACGCTGAGAAGGAGGTCACGTTTGAGCGCCAGCTTTCTACTAAAGCAAAAGTTCCTGCTGCAGGTTCAGCTTCGCTAATTTATCTCACCTATGAAACGGCATCGTTTTCAGTATACGGCATGCTCCCCAATCCAAAAATGTGCAATACTTACCTGTGGTCTGTAAATACTCATGTGTTGTTCTCCTCCCACACTTTGCCTTCATTTATCCACAAAAGGTTCATGTTAATGGAAAATAAATATACAGAAGCAGTGCTGCCAACACCAAATGAGAGCAAATATGACAACAAAGCTAACAATGCACATGCACATAAAATGATTACATGATTATTAGCATGTACCAAGTGGCTTTTCTGTCAGGACCAAAGAGCTTTACAAATCACAGACATTCACACGGTGATGGTGGCAGAGCAGCTTTGCAAGACACAAACCAGGCCACCAGGAGCTGTGAGTAACAATGACATCAAGGAAGAAACAAAAACAGTTAAATTCTGTTCCACTAGTGTGTCTCTGGGATTTACTGTCCACTTGTAAGAGAGTATGAGCGCAAAGTAGAGGCTGATTTACACTGGTCCGTCTATGGTCTCTCTGCAGTGTGTCTCTGTTGCGTTCCTTTGACACAAAAAATTGAATGTTTATTACGTTAATCAGTTTGAATTTTTACATTGCCTTCAGCTCTCCGCTATGCAACGCAGGCTTTATGCAGAACTTCTGTTTCCAGTCCATCAACACATCATTTTTGGGACAAGAAGCTGGAGAAATGGGAAACGGGTTTAAAATGAAACCTTTTGTTGTACTTTCAAATAAAAATGTAAAAAATGTTTTTTTTATATTTACGGTGACATGCCCACACAAAAAAACGAACACAGTGAATTACACCGTTGTTCATTTTCGGCATGGGCAGTGAAAGTTCAATTTTGAAATTACAAAAAGCCAACATAGATTGTGACACAAGACGTGGATTTTATAAGGACTCCAAAAAGAAGGAGCTGGCATGGAGCCTGCTTGCCAACGTTCTGGATTTTCAAAAGAGAACATTTTACACAAATTGATTAGAAAAAAGAAGATCTTTTGACAAAGCAGCCACAAGCAAAGACAGCGGGACGAACTACTCAACACCGGGGTAGCAGGACAAACCAACTCACAGACGCTGGGGGAGTGAGGGGGGACTGATCAGAGACAGTGTAAACTTACTGACAGTCGTCAGACAGACTCCCCACGCAAAGGAGACGCACTAAAGAGAACCAGTGTAAATCACTTTTTTTTTTTTTAAATATCACAGCTCAAAATTAAATTAAAAGAATGAACACATTTTTACAGCACTTACAAATGTTCAAAACTTCCTGGAAGTTACTAGCTGCTTCACAGACCAAGTAGTCTGTTGAACAATCAGACACCAGAATTATTTTTTCACTTCGCGTTGATCGTTATATTCCAGACTTTCACCCACTCCAGCCAGTGGGGGTGGGGTGGGGGGTGGGGGTGGATTTTTGGGATTTTGTGTTTGATTTTCCAGGCCTGTGGAGGGTCATAGAGATGAGCAACTGCATCTTAAGAGGAGCAAAGGTGTGTCTTGCAGTTTCCTTAAACCTTGTGCTATCCTACTTTAACATTGGGAGTTGGGTCATCTAGACCCACTAGACAGTGCTCTGAACCTTTTTTCTTCAATGATTTGTGAACCTCACTGGTGTCCATGGATTACATGAAATCTTTCCACCTTTATCCACCTTTGTCATGCTAGGGAGAACACGTCAATGTGCACAAGGGATAAGGCTCGTACGGCCACCTCAAGGGACGTTGTTAATAATGAAACACAGTATTGTTGAGTGTGTGGTGAGTGTATTGTGAAGTATTCGTAAGGCTTATTGAAGTCCCAAGCACTCATGATATCTGGGTGATGATGTTGTGAGGTGGCTTATGGTCATTGAGATACGAGTACTGGCTGTTTACTGACCCTGCACTATTGCCCCATGCCTGCATGGAACATGCACAGAAGTGCCTTTAGGATGTCCACACAAACAACACTCTGACTGTCTAATTTTCTCATTTCTAACAGTCAGGCTAAAGCAAGGAGTCCACGAGGAGCACATAAAAGTTTGTATGAAATGCCTCCATCTCGCCTGCCTCATTCAGCCCTGCTCACCGTTAAGTGTTGTTTAGGTGTTCCCCATAACCTGCAGCATACCCATGGAAAAAATGTGCAAGGATATTTTTACCGTACAGGCTTACTGAGCAATTTACAATCTTGATATTTCTTGCAGACCACATGCGTTCACTGTAGCTTTGCCCATTTGTTTTGTTCAAACTTAAAAGTCTGCAGATGTTGTTAATTGTGATCAAACATAGACTAGTTACATATCTGACTGAACATTTAACGTTTCCATAGATGTCTTATGCTGTAATAAAACCATGACTCCGGGGAGATGGGAGATAAAGAACAACTACAGAAACCAAGAATCAAAGTCTTTTTCACTTTGACAAAAGAACAGGTTTGACATCTGGAACACTACCAGTACATGTGATTAATGGTTAAAGTTGGCTTACATACCAAGTTCTAGAAAACAGACTTTGAAAGAAGATGAGCTGTGAGAGACACACTTTGACTGTGTGTATGTGTGTGATATTACTGTGTGTGACATTCCTGATTATTGATGCAGACTGAATCCAAACAAAGGAAATCTACAAAGATTTGTTATTTGTTAAAATGGACATTTATTTTTTTGCTTTTCTACTCAGGGTCAGAAAACATAAAGAGTGTCCAAATGTGTTTGAAAGACTGAGCTGTGATCCCATTTTAAAGTATTGCATGAACCTCAACCTGGTTAAAGTAGATATCTGCCTATGTAAAGTCTGTCTGAGGTCATTCCTTCCCACTGTGACCCTGAACATCAGGATAGGGACTACTATGAAAACACATTTCAACCAAACTAAAAAGCTTATATGTGTTTTTACTTTGGTCTTGTGTGATAGTAAAAAAATGCTATAGGTTATTGTATATTAACAATATTTTACAACCACTGGGATGCAGAAACCTGTACTTCTCAGGGAGAACCAAACACGTACTGCCTAAACCACTACAACTGTTTAAGTTGACACAACATTTTTGCGTGCACTTATTTTGAAACCTGCTGTCAGGAAAAATGGCGGTGGGAGTCAGGCTTGTTACCAGCGATGGCTCATGGGAGACTCATATGTTGGCACCTCAGCAGGTCTTTGAGATTCAGATGTTTCAAAACACAACTTCTAACCCCATGATGTGAGGATAGCCCAGTTGTCTGGGTGTTGGTCGGTCTCACAGTAAAACTTGAATTTGCTTCCCAGGTTGTGCAATGAGCTAAAATCCAGTCAGGGACCTTAGGCAAGGCCCTTCGCACTGCTGCCTATCTGTGCTTTGAAAATACAAGGTTGTGTCAAGAAGAGCATTCTGTGTAAAAACTCTCTGCCAAACTACCTGATTCTCTATGGCAACTCCTGATGGGACAAGGTGAACAAGTCAAGTTCTGTTTTGAGTTGTCCCTCTGTGACGGTCACACAGGAGTCAAGCTAACAACCCACAACTGTTTCCATTTCTGTTCATTTTCCTCAGCATGTAAGCGTCAGGTTTTCAGCTTATCCTTGTCAGGCCATCTGTTTTGTCATTCTTTTGCCCCACGTGTTTACCACGTTTACATACTAAATGTCTAAGATTCTGCCAGAATCCTGATCTCCTGCATTTTGGGTCCTGCACCACATTCCTGAAGGAATGACCTGGCCATCCCGTTTACCCTCTGGTTTCCTGTCACAGTCCAAGAATATGCTTTAAAAGGCTAATTGATGATTTCAAATTGTCACTTTGGTTTGTATTTGTGTGTCTTTGGGTGGCCCTTTGACAGGCTGGCAAACTGTCCAGTGCATTCCCCACCTTCCCCCAACAGTAGCTGGGATAGATCCAGCATCTCTGTGACCCCGAAAGGTCGGGCTTAGAAGATGGATGGGTAGATTATTGTGCTTCTCCGAAATGGAACAAAATCCACCATCCCTCCAAATCTGTTTGTGAGAAGTTAAGAAAAGCTTCCTCTCAAGCATTTGGCTCAGGCCCTGATGTCCAGAGTATCCAGCTTGCGTCAATAACCATTTGAAATAAGATTTTTCTCACTTTAAAAGTCCAGTTCACAAACATTCTCAGACCTGTTTCTTGCTACTCTAAAAAGTGAACATTAAAAGGCAAAACAAAAGGAATCTTGCTGCAGATTGATGTTTTACATTGAGTTATTATTGAAGAGTCTTGTAGAAGATAAAGCAGTTAAAGGGTTTCTGTCCAAACTCTGTGGTTCTAAATGAAAATCCAATTCGTTTCCCTGCAGATGATTTGTGGTTTAGCTCCAGCTGACCCGAACTCGCCCACATTCCTCTGACTGTGTGTGCGTGTGCATGTGTCTGTGTGGTCCAGGTACTGCTTGGGCTAAATCAACTCAAAACTGTTTGCCCAGTTTAATTTATTAGGGTGTGTTGGGGCTTTGTAAGCCAGTGTTACAAGTCAGGCTAGATAAATCTGCAGAAAGTGGTTGTAAGTTATCTTTACGTCCTCCAAAGTCGTGGATGCACCAATGTGTGCAGGGTTTGTCTTTCCCATGTGTTGTCCATCACTGAGAAGACACAGAGACGATCTAAAGCACATGGGGCAGACTTTCTAAAATCTTCATTACACAAACGCAAAGTTATTACTTCTCAGGTTTCCGAAATTATTTGAGTCATTGATTGATTTTCAACCTGATTTGTGAGATAATCAAAAGACTGCAGGAATATTTTTTTTTAACCTTTCACCACAGCAAATGCTTTCTTTTAAAAACACCAGATCCAAAAAGACACCATAGTTCCGGACATACACAAACTGACCTCTAGAAAAGTTAGGACTTCCTTTAAAATGTGATGCCTAAGTCGCATTCACCAGTATGGGGGGTTGACCCGGACCGGTACTCTTTTTTTTGGGTTGTCCGGGTTCCATTGAGGGTTGCAGAGAAGAAGGGCTTTAGGTTTGTTTTGCACTTTACTTGAGGCTCATGTGGTCACTTTAAGGGATGTCATGAAAATGATAAGTGATAAGTGTGTCATGCAGTATTCGTAAGTATAATGTCAGATACATCCACTTATGTACAGGTGTTGATGTCAGATGGTGTTCTTATGCAGCACTCTAGTCTTTGCCCATTTTTTGCCAGCAAAAACCCGTATCCACCTGTCAGGGCGGTCGTGACGAAGACATGACACGTCCAGCTACCGCCTGCTATAGGTCAAATGGCTAAAAAACAGGATTATTTACACATTAAGATCTTCAAGCAACTGATTTTGTTCCTTGATATCAGGACTGTAACATGATCAGCTACTGAAAGGTTGTGTCTTGGAATAAAACGAAATGAAATAAAAAGACACTCCAGTATAAAACGGAGAGCCTGATGCAGCGGTGGAGCGGTTCACCTCTGATTGGAGGTTCAGTCCTGATCTGCTCGCCCCACATTCCTGTGGCCTGGTTTGCACCTTGCATGGCAGCTCTGCCTCAGTCCGAGTGAATGTAATGGGCAAAGGGAGTGTGGTTTGGACAGAGCTTTGGTCATCACCCAGAACAATTCTCCTTATGTGGGAGTGGTTTCATCTTGCTGTCTCTGTATGATCTCAGAGCCAAATGTATTGAATCCCCAACTCTTCCATGTTTGATTTTTAGGTCTAATATTTAGATTGTACAGGAACTGAAAGCATGCAGATATTGTCATGATTGTCTGTTTCACATTTTTCCTTGTAAAAGGTTATCTGTAAAGGTTATTTACTTTTTTTAATGTCGAGGATTCCATATTTTGCTAGAAGTGTCTTGACACTGTGTTTCTAACTCAGAAACCTGAAGTAAGATGAACAAACAGTTTAAAGTCCCACTCCAGTCATCTTTTTATCTGTTTTCAAGCTGCATTTTTCATCTGCTCCTGATTCCCAACAATTTGAATGAAGAAATACTCAGAAATGTATTAAATTTAATACACAAATTATTTTACATGTCCTGAGGAGGAATGTGCAACAAAAGATGTTAAAAACACCAAAAACAACATCTTTTGAACGTGTAGAGCAGTTGAAGTTACCATTCTGAGGTGAAGCAGGGAAACTCTAGGCTGCACTGACAGGAAGGTGACTTACTGGGCTTTACAATTCATTCATCACAAGCTTAATGTTACTCCTGCAGGCCTCTATATTAGGTTTTCAGGTTATGTAGTTGTATTTCAGGATTGGGAAAGCCGATCCTTAAGTCTGACTTCTAATGAAGGCCACAGAAAAAGGTCACGGGACCTGCAGGTTTGGGTATTTTACTGTTTCCATCCAGGTCACCTTTCCTGATTCTTTACAATAAGCGGGAGTCACCTGACAGTGGATTAGGCTAAAAATAATAGTATAAGATAGAAGAGCTCTGAAATAAATCCTGGTCTCGTTGAGGTCACAGCTTCTCACAATCTAAAAGTTCCAGCAGCTAAAAAATTAAACAAACAGTAGAATCGTACATCAGCTCTGCTGAAAATCACAGCACGTTGTCTGCAGGACCATACAGCCTCTTCATACAGGTGTGTGGCGTAACTGTGTATACATTGTGTTTATGTGTCCAGTATTGAACCCCCCACAGATATCTCTATAGGTCTATTTCTGTCTCCGAGTGGGCAGGATGGATGCTCTGCCTGGAGGATGGAGAGAGGGATGAAAAAGTAGATGGAGAAGTAAGAGGAGAACAGGCTCCTTGTCTGCTTGTTTTAAGTCGTGTCTTGTGAGTTCTTCCTTCCCGTTCTCCTAAGGACAGCAAATATATGACACAATTATTATTGTAAGTGCGTGTGACATCCATTAAGCTTACGAATGCTTTGTATGAATACTTAGGAATACTTACTGAACACGTGTTCAGTAAACTGCCAGTACTCTGACCTACTAATGACTAGAGTGTGGCGTAAAGACACCACATGACAGCATCAGCCATGGCCATAAGTGTGTGCAAACTTACATTAGCCTTAAGAATACTTAACGATACACTTATCACACGCATGACAATGGTTCCTTCCATTCTCATAGCGTTCCTTAACCCTTGTGCTATTCTAGGCACTTCACCATTGGGAGTTGGGTCATCTAGACCCACTAGACAGTGCTCTGAACCTTTTTTCTTCAATGATTTGTGATCTTCACTGGTGTCCATGGATTACATGAAATCTTTCCACCTTTATCCACCTTTGTCATGGTAGGGAGAACACGTCAATGTAAGGGTGGGGTCATCTAAGATAGCACAAAGGTTAAGGTGGCCTGACGAGCCTTAAGGGAACTGCAGGACCTGCACTTCCCTGAAGTTCCTCTTCCTCCTTGCCCCTCGACGAGCCCGGACAGCCCAAAAACCTGCAGTACCCGTACGGATCCACCCCGCTGTACGGATCCATGTGACTAAGGCTTAACTTGTTACCACATTCAGTACCTCTAATTAGAGAGCACTTGCAGAGAATAGATTGTATAACGTTGGCCCATGGTTGTTGTTTCTTTAGATAAAATGTGGACACAGCAAAGGCCTGATGCAACCACATTAAGACGTGCATGCAGCTGCAGAAAGTGATCTGACTTTCAGAAATGAGAAGATGCTACTGACCACATTTAGGACCTTATCCTGAATAAATGGATATCATTAGTGAGACAGGCGAACTCCCCTATCTGGTATTTCAATCTGGAGTAAGATCAGACTTGAAAAAGCTGCATATGAAATTAGGCTGGTGTAACATGAAATTGAAATAGTCTAGCCTATTTAAAAAAACAAGGGGGATCAGAGGAAAGACATGAGTTGTCACTGTTTTTACAGCTTTGTGATTTCGAGGCCATCGGCTGACAGTCTGAAAAAAAAATCGTATAGCCTGCATGTTTAAACTCTATTAATGTGAATTAAAGGCTGAAAAACTTGACAGTTCCGTTTGTCAAATTATTATAGTATATATTAATATGAATAATACATGAACTGAAATTGAAATGTAGTTGATTTTTGAAGGAGATTACTCACTGTTACCAAACAGGGCCCCTTTGTGTTTGTGCTGCAGGCGTTCCAGCATGACCCTGGTCTAACAGACAGCATGCTGCAATGAATGGCATGGATCAGAAGAGCAGGGTGAAGGTGCAGCTTCTCTGCTGGTGAAGACGCAGCCTGAGGGCCTTGAGAGCACAGAGCTCTGGTGAACTGCTAGGTCAACAGGCTTGGAGGATGGATGAGAAGGAAGGGAAGGGCACCTGAGTCCAGCTGATGGCCGCTGTTTGCAGCAGCCTTCAGCTATTTGGAAAGAGACGGAAGATAAATAAATAAGACGAATGCCCCCTTCTCTGTGGAGGACAAACAACATCTTGCCTGCAGCTCTCCTCTGCTGCTGAATCAGAGAGGGACAACTGCAAATAAATCCTGAGAAAGCCTTCTAGCTTCACTCTAATACTGACTGTTTCAAACAAGTAGATATTTAAAGTTCAGCTTAAAACCCTGCATGTCCAAGATTTACTGATCCTCTTCATGAGTGAATACAGCAAAACACAAAGCTTACGAACTGAGGTTTCTGAAGCGTTCCTTACAAGCTCAAACGTGAAAAAAAATCAAACCGGAGTGTTCAAAGATTCCTATCTTAAACTTGCACATGAATAAGTTGTCTGCATATTTCCATGTGTAAATTATATTTTCAACTCATTTCTGAGTGCAATCTGAATTCTAAAGTTAAGTTGTTCTAAAAAAAATGAAGATTCTTTCAAACATTTACGTTCTGCAGTGAATAAAACCGGATCTCCTGTGATTTGAAAAAGTAGTTTTCTTTGAATTTGAGATCTTTCCTGAATTTTGGTTGATCCATCGGTGGAAGAAGCACTGATCAGGACCCTGTGCTTCACAGAAGGAGAGTCTAAAGACAGGGATGCCCAGTTTAGTTTTAGTAATCAGCCATTGTATTCTGTAACTGATTTTATGTTTTGCACAATTAGAGAAGCCCGTTGAGACGTCTGTGTTGTAATGTTGGGCTAAATAAATAAAATGGAATTGAATTGAATTCTATTCTTTTCCTGGGAGGGTAAATCTGTGGCCTGGACTAAAAGAGTTCAGAAATATTAGAGAAAAACTTGCCGTTTGCTAAATGTCTGTTTGGTAAACATACAGCAGTGATAAATGCATCAAGTTGAAAGAAGCGCTTAGGATACTGTCTTGACTTTCAGCAAGTGTGTTCCTGTTGGTTGCTTTTCCATCTTGACTCAGATCAAACACACATGTGCACAAAAATGTGCTCACGACATTTATATGCATTTGCCAGAAGAGAGGAATAAAAAGACGACTCCTCTGTTTCCTGTCAGCCTTGCCAGCCGCCTGTCACCCAGTGGATTCAGGGTTGCGTTTGTGTGGCTGTGGAGCAGCGTCCGCGTGTTGGTGTGTGCCTGCCAGGCTCAGGCCTTAAGGCCCGTACACTCCGAGACGAATTTCACGCGCGCTTTTCGCCGACGTTTAACGCCTCGTGACTAAACAAAGGGCACCAATGAGAGTGTGCACACCGACGCAAAAAAACGCCACGCGTCAAAGCGTCAAAAAAAAACCCGCCTCGGGTTCGTTTTTTTTTTGACGTGTCGCGTCGAAATCTATTCGACCAATGAGAATGGCGCTTTTGCACACGTGTCTGGAGCCTCTGAAGTTACAGTAAAACACAACTTGGGGGCGCTGAAACATAAAACTGCCTTTCTGAGCACACATACCAGCGAAGAAGATAGACGCCAAGTAGCGTCTACACTGCCGCGAAGAAATAATGACGGACATTCTAAAATATCCCCGAACCAAGCACCAGTTGGAGCTACTGGTGCTTGAAATATTCATGTTTTCTTTGTATTATTCTGACAAGCGCGTAAATACTTGCTCTCTTCTTCTGAGTGAAAAGCGACTTTAAGAAGCGTAAAGTTGCGCAGCGCCACCTTGTGTACAGGAGTATTTCTGTTTACATTAAGCGCCATCTAATGTCAGGGAATGAAATTGCATGTTCGCTCGGCTCATCGTCAGCGAAAATCGCCTGGGTGTGAACACAAAAACGTGGGGAAAAACGCTGGCGAATAACGCCTGGCGAATATTCGTCCCAGTGTGTACGGGCCTTCACTCTGCATCTCTGCTTTGTGAGTTATCCATCTCTTGGCTGTGCCAGAGAAACGCACAGCCTTACCGGGGCACACAGTCACATGCGGTCTCAGATGGAGCAGCAGCAGCTGTTGTTTCCACGGGATCGCTGTCACCATGGCAGCTGATCACCCATAAAGGTGTGTTTGAGCAGAAGAGAATGAAAACCTGTAGCAATATTTCTGATAAAAGTGCATGAAATAAGATTTCAAACACAAGTTTGAAATCCTCAAACCCTGGTGTCAGGGGCGGTTGGACAAATTGAATTGTGGTCCTGGAAAATGGGGCGTGCTGCAGACGAAGCTCAGAGCCTCATGCCAACCCCGTTACCCCCCTGCTTTGTGCACTCTGTTTGAGAGTGATTTGATGCTGGGAGCACTGGAATCCATCAGTGATCCAATGTTTTAATATGTCCTGTTTGTCCTGTATTTTCATTTAATAACTTCTGCTGAAACAAAGTTTGCTGTGGAACAGGAGCTCTTCGCGGTGCTGCTGAAGCGCATGAGCAGAGATGGATGAACCCCAGATTTTCTTTTGGTTGCATTTACACTCAGTGTGAGGCAGAGCGTGTTAATAAACAGACCAAAGGGCCTCACCCTGCTGTCACCAGATTTTACAGAAGGACCTGCTTGATTAGCAAAAAACCTGTCTGTTAAATGCAGCAATGATGACTGTAACTCCTCACAATACGTTCAGATAACATCAAGTTTTAACTGGGGACATTTTCATACATTAGAAAGGACAAGTTGCAGAGTGGTTGGAACATACAGTAAAGACCAAAAGTTTGGACACACCTTCTAATTAAAAGAGTTTTCTTTATATACATAACAAAAAAGTGTGAAACAACTGAAAATGTCATATTGTAGGTTCTTCAGAGTAGCCACCTTTTGCTTTGATTACTGCTTTGCACACTCTTGGCATTCTCTTGATGAGCTTCAAGAGGTAGTCACCTGAAATGGTCTTCCAACAGTCTTGAAGGAGTTCCCAGAATGCTTAGCACTCATTGGCCCTTTTGCCTTCACTCTGCGGTCCAGCTCACCCCAAACCATCTTGATGTGGTTCAGGTTCGGTTACTGTGGAGGCCAAGTCATCTGGTGCAGCCCCCCATCACTCTCTTTCTTGGTCAAATAGCCCTTACACAGCCTGGAGGTGTGTTTGGGGTCATTGTCCTGTTGAAAAATAAATGATGGTCCAACTGAACGCAAACCGGATGGAATAGCATGACGCTGCAAGATGCTGTAGGAACCAGTCTGGTTCAGTATGCCTTCAATTTGGAATAAACCACCAGCAAAGCACCCCCACACCATCACACCTCCTCCTCCATGCTTCACGGCAGGAACCAGGCATGTAGAGTCCATCCGTTCACCTTTTCTGCGTGGCACAAAGACACGTGGTTGAAACATAAAAACCTCCAATTTGGACTCATCAGACCAAAGCACAGATTTCCACTGGTCTCATGTCCATTCCTTGTGTTCTTTAGCCCAAACTAGTCTCTTCTGCTTGTTGCCTTTCTTTAGCAGTGGTTTCCTTGCAGATTTTCTACCATGAAGGCCTGCTTCACACAGTCTCCTTGTAACAGTTGTTGTAGATGTGTCTGCTGCTAGAACTCTGTGTGCCATTGACCTGCTCTCTAATCTGAGCTGCTGTTAACCTGCCATTTCTGAGGCTGCTGACTCGGATGAACTTATCCTCCACAGCAGAGGTGACTCTTGGTCTTCCTTTCCTGGGGCGGTCCGCATGTGAGCCAGTTTCTTTGTAGAGCTTGATAGTTTTTGTGACTGCACTCGGGGACACTTTCAAAGTTTTCCCAATTTTTCGGACTGACTGACCTTCATTTCTTAAAGTAATGATGGCCACTCGTATTTCTGTACTTACCTGCTTTTTTCTTGCCATAATACAAATTCTAACAGTCTATTCAGTAGGACTATCAGCTGTGTATCTACCTGACTTCTGCTCAACACAACTGATGGTCCCAACCCCATTTATAAGGCAAGAAATCCCACTTATTAAACCTGACAGGGCACACCTGTGAAGTGAAAACCATTTCAGGTGACTACCTCTAGAAGGTCATCAAGAGAATTCCAAGAGTGTGCAAAGCAGTAATCAAAGCAAAAGGTGGCTACAATGAAGAACCTACAATATGACATTTTCAGTTGTTTCACACTTTTTTGTTATGTATATAATTCCACATGTGTTAATTCACAGTTTTGATGCCTTCAGTGTGAATCTAAAATTTTCATAGTCATGAAAATAAAGAAAACTCTTTGAATGAGAAAGTGTGTCCAAACTTTTGGTCTGTACTGTATCTGTCATGTTAAAAGTCAAAACAAAAAATGACAAAACTTTATTTACTAAGGCAACCATTTTTTATTCAACTTATAAGCATTTTGCTTCAAAATCAAAGGTTTAACATGAAGGGATAAATAAGCTGCATGAGACTCCGGAGCCTCAGGCTGCACCTCGGGGCTAAACAGTCAACGTATGAAATCAGACAAGAGCTGTCCTTAATTTGGGCGATAAGCATAATCTGCATCTGCAGCTTGAAGAGCAGGAAAAGAACCTTGAACCAGCAATGCAAATGACATGTCATTGCATGTGAACTGGCTTCACATGGCTTTATAGACATGTTATGTACACATGTGCAGGTACAAAGCATAAGAAATGTACTGCTGCCTGGATGGATCAGTTGAGTTGTGATGCTTCCGCTTATCCCAAATGTTTAATGAAGTCTTGACTGAACTTGAGCATTTAGGACAGCTCCATGTATACACAGCATAATATAAAATGCATGCTGTTTGTCCAGTCACCGCTAACATTTAACAGGATGGTGCTGGGGTGGAGGCAGGATCAAAGTCATTGTAAAAGAAAATCTCTGAAAGGGGAAATGTTGCACTCTGTAAATCTATCAATACTGCAGGCCTCAGATATTTCATGAAGCCCTTGGGAAACTGCAAAACACAGTAAACATTTATTACATTGGGAGATTTATATCTTTTGTTTTGGCTATATGTGCAATACAACATAGATTTTGCGTTATTTGAATTAATTTTAGTTTTTCTTTTAGCTCAAACATGAAGTTTTATGTCTTAAGATGAACTGTAAGGTACAGTAAATGTTAATCTTCAGCAACAAGCTGCATGCGTGAACACCTCCAGGTGTTGGGAACAGAAGAAGATCTTTATAAGGGGATACACAAAACGTAGAACTCTGATTGACATTTAAAGTTGTTCAATGACTTGTATATATTTTCATGTGATCCATCTTTGTTTTCCAGGTTTCAATAAAGGCCAATCAGTGAAGCCCTCAGCATCTGCTCAAGGTAACACGCATCTTTACATGCTAGGTTTTGTTGCACTTTATAGGGGCCCAACACATTATCTTCACCTAAACCGTCCATGGTCGATACTTGAAAAAGTTCTGCAGATGCAAAAAAGAAAACCAGTTATTTGCTGCACTGCTGCTTTACAGGAAAATTCCTTCTTTATTTCCTTCCCAGCCTAAATGTTTCCTGTTGAAATGGAAACTTCTGTAGTCATGGAGTGTTTCTTAAAGCTTTTAAGCAAAGTGTTAGTTTTCTGTGAGTTTCTTTTGGTTCACATGCTCTGCAGGGTGGGGTCTTAAAATGTCTGTCATGTCTGTCAGGGCAAAGCTGCAGCTAACTTGCTAATTGGGTATTTGTCCAATCTACTGTGGGTAAACCTCACAAACCAACAAAAGAAAAACACACACATACCCACTCACACACACACACACACACAGGTGCCAGGGACCCTGAGTACAGCCTGCCCGGCTGTCAGAGCCTCAGTCCTTCCCTCACTGCAAAGCTGGATATTGTCCCATTCTTTTTCTCATATTCATTCTTATTGACAGCGTTGGGAGTAGCTAATTACAAAAGTTTTTAATTACTATATTGATTGGGCAACTGATGATGTCCAGTAAGTTTTGTATAACAACAAAATAAGCGTCCAATGTGTTGTTGTTGAAAGAAACCAGACCATGAGGCATTTGGGAACCCAAAATGCCACTAATCCAACTACCCTCCTGTCGTGTTCGGGTCAAATCTGACCGTTTTACAACTTATAATACTCATAAATATTATGTTTTACATCTGATTACCTCAAGACCTTATGATATCCTTCACACTGTGTACTTGAACATATAAAAGTGATGATCACCTATTTCATTCAATTTTGAGTGTTTTAATCAACCTTGTTACACCTGTGGTGTTCCCGGTCAAAAGTGACCGTCATAGGAAATGAATGGGTATCCAGAGTAAATTCATTCAACATACAGAAAACATCCCCATACACACTGCCCCAGCTCACTCACACACTCTCTCACACTCACACACACACACACACCCTCACACACACACACACACACACACACACACAATTTCTTTTGTGGGTACACATGTCTTTCTGCTTATGTGCCGATCCTCTCACGTGAACCAACTTCCTAATGATACAATGTATCATATGTTTACACAGACTAGACAGGTGTCTTTTGAACCCATTTCTTTCCCATGCTTCTGTACCTATCACACGTGAACCACACCTTCCAGACTAATCAATGTATCATATGTTTACACAGACTAGATAGGTGTCTTTTATGTGAACCCATTTCTTTCCCACACTTCTGTACCTATCACACGTGAACCACACCTTCCAGACTAATCAATGTATCATTTTTACATACTATATATAGCTCGATGTTTGCCTTGCATTCCTTTTACTCTGAGCACAATGAGTAGACGACTGAAGCGTTTTTCTGTGGAAGAGGTTCTGGTCCAGGTTCTTGGGCATGATGAAGAGGGCACTGAAATTGAACCAGAGATAGAGGAGGATGTCTCTGAATTGGAAGACATCACAGATTTTGAACCAGACTCTGAGGAGACTGACCAGTCAACAGATGGAGAGGGAAAGGCACTTGAAGAACAGGCACCTGAGGAAACATTTCAGTCCAAAAGTGGACACTTGCTCTGGTCATCATCCCCCCAGGACCGAGGAGGTAGAGCGAGAGTGGAAAACATCATAAAGATGACACCAGGACCAACGCGTTATGCAGCATCTCGTGTGGATGACATCAAGTCCAGCTTCCAACTCTTTTTACCAGAGTCCATTGAGGGAATTATACTTGAGATGACAAATCTGGAGGGGAAGCGTGTGTTTGGGGACACCTGGAGAGAAATCGACCTGGTAGACCTCCAAGCCTACATAGGTCTGTTGATTTTAGCTGGAGTGTTGCCAGAAAAGGAAGCGTTGTGGCCTCTGTGCCCCTAGAGACATCAAAACGAGCCTGACATGCTGCAAATGTAATGCTTATGTTTGCAAGGCCCACTCTGACCTGAGTGTCACATGCCACTCATGTGCATGTATACACACACAAACACACACACACACACACACACACATACCCACACACACCCTGTTGAGTTTGGTGTTTGGTTTTCCATTTATTTTTTGTATTATATGTTCATTTTGTAGTTCATTTTCAGTGCCCAATTGTATTTTCACTGATGTTATTTAATGTTTACATCTACAAATTGTCGTTAGACACTACTTTTAAATGTTGTTCTCAACTAAAGAATGTTTAATAAAAAAATTGGTGGTGAAATTTTTTTTGTGTGCTAATTTAAGACCAGTTAAAACAGACCGGTCAATTTTGACCGGGAACACTAAAGTAGGGGGCTGAATGCGAACACGACCGGAGGGTTAAAAAAAAAAAATTTGTTGCTTGTGGTTGGTTATTTTAAGCTCTGTTGCATTCTCTTGGTTTTAAAACCTTGTTCACAAATGCCCTTACGGGTGGGTACAAGCTGTCTGTGGGTAATAGACGGGCAAACCTGTAGGGGCAGGTGGCCTGCAAGAAATATTAAGATCATAGACCACTTACGTAGTTAGCCCCAAACAGAGAAGATGTTCATGCACATTTTTCTAGGGGCATGCTGTGGTAGCAAGCACCTAAATAACACTAAATATCATTTTTTCAATCCAAATCCTGCGCACTGCACTAGGAGCCCATTACTGTTGGGTCCCGTGTGCACCCTGGAAATTAGGAAATCAGAGCAGAGGTTTGTGTGGTCATCCTATGGACTTTTACTCAGAACTAGCACATGCCAGGTGTGCAGCTTCTTTTTTGCAGTCCGTTAGGAGCCAGTACTCACATCTTACTAATGACTAGAGTATGGTGTGTGGGTGTGGTGTGAGAGCACCGTGCGACAGCATCACCTGCATCACATTATCCCTGCAAATGTCAAAATAAACTAACCACACGCACAACAATGCTACTTTTTGAAATGAGGTTCAAAGTATTTGCAACAGACATCTGCCCTCCCCATAAGATGCAGCCACTCCTCTCTACGACCCCCTACAACCAAAAAACCAAGTACTCTTCTGAGTGTGTTGTGTTGATTCTTCAGAGTTTGGTCTCTTGTTGTTGATGTACACTGGGCACAGTTATTTTAATCTGATAATTATATGTAGTATTTTATTTTTTAGTCTTTCTGAGTCACACAGATCTTATGTTCTTTGTTTTCCTTTTTTAATATTCAAAACCCTGTTTTAGCATTTTAAGAGACTACACTGATCTGCTCCTCTGGTTGGGCTTTCATTTTCACTTTACCAAAAATAATCAGTTTTGTTAGTAATCTACACTATAACATACCTTCGTCAAACCTATGAGAAATACTTGCTGGTACATTTGTCACTTCACATGTCATGCTGTACTTATCAAATAAAAAAATCCAAACAAATCAAATAAAAAATCAAATCATAGTAATGCATAAAATGAATCGCTAATGAATGAATCCACACCAGTGGACCCCCCCTACCCCCATTTTAAAACTAAAATGTCAATGGGCTAAAACATAAGAAGTTAAAACAGATATATAACCAGATAAGCCAATAAATAAACCTTAATAGACAGAAATGAATCAGTAAAAGTGGATAAAAAAATATGAAAAATGATTTAAAAGAGAAGTTACATAAGGAATAAGGTAAGGAATTTAGAAGTAACACAGGACTCAGATAAAACATGATATTAATTAAAACAGTTCTTTCTACAGAAGATCATTTCTGCAGCTTAGGTGCAATAAACGCCTGTTTAGAAAACTGTCCAACATGCTCATTCCACTGCAAGACATCACACCAACACCATCATTATTGGATGTCTTGAAGTTTTATTGGCATGCTTTTTCAAACGTTTTTGTTTGAGATGCAGAAAAGGGATGGGAACAGAACAGCACTGCATTTTTGTGTTTGAGCAGACTCATACTAAACAGATTAACCATGAATTCATCTTATAAGAGCTGTAATATGAGGAGACGAGCAACAATTCTGACAGGCATGCAGTGTTTAACCACTAGTTTGACCCTCAGAACTGCCTTCCAAAATTTCCTTTTAATATGCTCAGCCTGTAGGTTTTCAGTGTTTTCAGCCATTTCCAGTTTTGGTTTTGACTCTGCTTAGCTGTTGAACACCCGTCCACACACGGCACAGGTCATCTCAGCGGCCAAAGACGGACAGTTCCTCTCTAATCGGGTGTTGCTCAAGACTTTGGAAATCTCCAGGCTGGCACAAAACAATACAAAACATCATGTGCTTTATGTGCGGGTGTAGCACAAGACTGGCACGGAGCAGACTGTGTGTGAAGTAATTCTGCTTCACCTGCAAAGCCCACAGCACAGACGCTGACAAGCACACATATTTCCCTTAAGGTACATTTCTGGAGTTTAATTTGAAAATGTATGTACCAGGTCAGTCTTTGAGCAGGAATTTTTATTTTCTTGTAACCCCTTGTGCTATCTTAGATGACCCCACCCTTGCATTGATGTGTTATTCCTACCATGACAAAGGTGGATAAGGGTGGAAAGATTTCATGTAATTCATGGACACCAGTGAAGATCACAAATCATTGAGGAAAAAAGGTTCAGAGCACTGTCTAGTGGGTCTAGATGACCCAACTCCCGATGTTAAAGTGCCTAGGATAGCACAAGGGTTAAACGAAAACCTGTACGCTTATAAGTTTAATTATAAAAAAATATGCAATTTTAGAAAGATCTAATCTACAATTCACCACAAACTGTTACTTTGCAAATTCTGCTGTAAAGCCTCAGGACTTTATTAAGTGTCATGTTGTTGTTTTTCACCTTTTTGTGAGAATCAGCTTTAAAAGATTCGCACACTGATTTTTATGCCGGTTGCCCTTCCTGACAAAACCCTGTACTTTATCCGAGCTGGGGATGGGCACAGGGAGACCCAGACATGGGCCTGGTTGTGGCGTGAAGAGTCTTGCCTTCAGGACCCACACTGGATTGCGTTCCCTGGGAATCGAACCCTGATTTCCTGCGTACTGGTCCAGAACCCAGCTAACTGATTAGTTCATGCTGAACAGAGGCTAGGATGAAGCTGTTCAGATGAGAGTGACATCCTGCTGTTGACTTTTTTTCCCATCAGTTTGAGTCGAGCTGCTGTGAGGGAAACAGAGAAGCATCTCTTAGCCTGTCCGTCCCTCCCCTCCATCTGCCTCGCTGCTCATTATTCAGCTGAGCTGCCAGATTAAAACAGTTCATTATTCAGCAGGTCATTTCTGCAGCTCAGGTGTTCACTTCCATTTGACCTTTCCTTTCTATTCTTCTGTTCTTTCTCTCCATTGCTTTGTTCAAGCTTTAAAGCTGCCAGCAGGTTTGGTCAAACTTTGCTGTCTGAAGATGTCAAAGAATCATGCGAGTCTTTGAGCATCAACATGTTTCTGTCAGTCATTAAGCAACTGAACTCAAAAAAGATCTTCAAAGGGATTTTAGGATTTTGGCCAAACACCTGGTGACTTTTTTGGTTTTGAAACATACATTTTCTTTGTAAAAGCGCAAGTTTGATTCCTTTTGATACTTTCACTCTGACTAATAAGACGAGGACAACTGTAGTTCAGTTGGATCTGGAAAGTTAGAAAAAGACAACAAGAAACTTCCACTAGAAGATCAGGTCAGAACCAACTACAGCCAAGCTGCTTTTAGCTGCAATGCATCATTGGAACAAAGGAATGAAGGAGTTCAGATGCCCCCCCCCCCCCACACCCCCCCCCCCCCATTTGGATCCAGACATAAAACTTTGCTTTATGTCAAGAGCCATGACCCCGCCCGTTTCCTGGCTCTCCCTGACTACCAAAACCGACTGACTCAGTCCGGATGTGGACTCACCTGAGTCCACATCCGGACTCAGCAACAAGCATCAGCAACAAGCCGGTCAGGGAAAACTGAAAAATTGGAAGGGCTGTGGATCTCGAAGATGAGGGTTGGCCAACCCTGCAGTAGACGAATCTGTAGTAGAGACATTTTTGTTTTCTATTTTTTATTGTTTCTTGCCATGTGGCCAAAGCTTGTTTTGTATCTGTGAAGGACTTGTGCCTGAAAGTGAGATGCAATTAGCTGCTGTGCTTATTTGTAATTTCTTTTACTTCTTTGGAACACTGAACAGCAGATTTTGCTCCTTCACTGCAGTTTTTTATCTTTGATGTTGAGAAAGTTTTAGAAGAAAGTCAACCACAGTCGTGTCTCAGATGTGATTTCCATCTCAGATGGTAGACTTTATTTTATTCAGTGAATATTACCCAATCCCGGGAGGGAGGCAGAGATTTTAATATACATGAGAGGTGTACAAATGGAGGGGTATTGAACAGATGAGTGGTGGTGTAAATGAAGTGGTGGGTGGAGCCTGTAGTCCAATTTGGATGGGTGAGACAAAGGACAGGATGTGCAAATGAGGTTCAGTGTTCAGTGGATGGTTCTCTCCTCTCATCCTCTTCATGTAGCGGTGATGAATGCGTCAACACACGGCAGGTTGTCTGCATCTCTCCAGGGGTTTTACAGCACCAAACAAAAGAAACCACATGCCACTCATTCACCGTACTTTCCTCCACGTTTTTGTCAGCACACCGTCTTCAAAGGGAAGATATTGATTCCCCTTTTACCACTTTCCACAGTGTTTGCTCTTCCCTTTTAGAGCAATGCTTCTTCAGAACAAGCAGCTGAAGCAAAGGTCGTGTGGTGTTCGATGTGCTGAGTGAATCTAATAAAGTTTGTCTTTAACGTTTTGGAAGGTGGATTGATTTGCATGATATTTAGTGGGATTTAGACAATGGAGAAGGCACAATCAATCAAGTGCCAACATGTACCTATTGTCCCTGAAAGGACATTTAAATCCCACACTGTTTTCAGCTTTCTGATCCTTATGACATATCTGTGATTTGTTTGGTCAAAACTCCAAAAAGACAGAATACCACCCTTCCTATCAGAACTTTATGATATCAGAACACTTTTTTTTTACTTTTACTTGGCTGGTCCGACACCAGAGAGGCAAATTCTGTATTGCTTTGTGGTGAAATGATGATAAGGGATCTTTGAATCCTTGAATTCCTTACAGCTTGATTCATAATTTTACAAGGGGTGCAGTAGGACGCCTCTTTATCTGTAGTAAAAGAAGAATCACATCTCTCATAGTTCTCCATTTTCTTAGCAGTGCACCTCAGGCCTACGCACATTTGCAGCACACTGCAAGGCTGTTTCGAAAGATGCTAAAACTAGGATGTGAAGGTTACATTTCTGAAGCTTCTCTGATGTGAAACCAGAAACCTATGTCATCTAGGGAGGCAGATGCTGTGTCATTTCATCATAAGTTATAATAATAAACCTGATGGCATGCTGTGTCAGTGCAGTCATGAGGTGTAGTTGATAGTATACTGACTACCATGACGGTGGTCACACTAGTAAAGAAGCACTGCAGTTACAAAAACGTTCAGTTTACTGAGATCCAACATCAAATGTTGACCACTTTTAACCCTTGGGGTCTAGATGACCCCACTCCCAATGTTAAAGTAGGATAGCACAAGGGTTACAGGTACTGAAAACCTAAAAGCTCAGCTTACCCCCCCTTTAAAAGGAAATTGCATTAAAATCCTGATAATGAGGGTTTTGTTTTAAATGTTCAATTAAATATAAATAAGAACAATAGTGAGATAAAGTGCATGAATCAGCTGTGTTTCCGATGGGTGGAGGTGATGACTGTGAATCAAATCTCAGTCTGCACCGGGTTTGTCTCCCTGTTCTGTAGCAACTGATTATCTTCAAACGGTTGTACTGAGATCTAATTTGTCTTTGTTCATTTTCATGCAAACTAGGTGAAGGCAGGGTTGAAGTCTTGTCCAAATCATCTTTTGATTTGTGGTAAAAGCATTTCCAGGGGTCTTCTAATTATTATTATGGCGTTTTTAGCTAAATCAAAAAACGTATGCTGTTTTCTCAGACATAGTTTCTGCAGAGCAGCAGGAGCTAATCAGAAATTCACTTGGGAGCAGTGTAGGCCTCCTCCCCCTTCCTGTCACCCATCTGTTTACACTCTCCCACTAGCTTACAGTCACTCACAACTCCAAGCTAACAGTAGCGTTGCAAAAAAAATGGGAGCAACATCGTAGCTATACATCCGTAGAGTTTAGATCCAGATTCCAGGTCAACGATTTGAATAAAGGAAATGAAATACTCAAAAATGCATTTTGATCTTAATTTTCTTTCTAAATGTCGTCCATCATCAGAAAAATGCAACAAGAACATGTTAAAAACACCAAAAACGCCATTTTCATTGGAGTGGGTCTTTAAATGTTAAAGTGCAAGTGTGGTCCTTTAATGTTTATGTTAATGCTAGCTTCTTTAGAACACAAACATAACCTAAATCCTCAAGGGAATTGATTAGCAAGACAATTAATTGTAACTTAAAGCCCTGCCTTAAATGTCTTTATTTTTACAGATATCCAGCTGCTTTTTTAAATTATATAGAAGACTATATGAATGTTTCATATAAATAGTGTTGCATTAATAACAAAGAAGATTTACTTGATGCACATACAGTAAAAAATTTTGAAAAATAACTAAGCTTGATGACAACAAAACTCCACATAAATAGATTAGAGTATTTTCAGAACAAAACAGTTGTTCCTCCTTTCATTTGTACATATTTTAATTTATTCCAAAAGTTCACATGAGAAAGGAAAGGAGTTTTTTTAAAACACCAGATTGTGCAGCAATATTGGTTACAATTGTGTTTTTGAAAAGAACAAATAAAAGACGGTGAAAACGTATTTACTGTACCATTTGGACATGGTCAGCAACAATACTCTGATAGGCTGTGGTGGTATATTTGCTGACCATGTCCATCCCTTAATGACCACAGTGAACCATCTTCTGATGTTTACTTCCAGCAGGATAAGACACCATGTCATAAAGCTGGAATCATCTCAGACTGGTTTCTTGAACATGACAATGAGTTCACTGGACTCAAATGGTCTCCACAGTCACCTGATCTCAACCAAATGGAGAACCTTTGGGATGTGGTGGAACAGGAGATCAGCATCATGGATGTTCAGCCCACAAATCTGCAGCTACTGTGTGATGCCGTCATGTCAATGTGGACCAAACTCTCTGAGGAATGTTTCCAGTACCTTGTTGAATCTGTGCCACCAAGGATTAAAGCAGTTCTGAAGGAATATCCAACCCGGTACTAGCAAGGTGAACCTAATAAATTGCATGGAAGCGTGCTTGCAAATGAAAAACAAATATCAAGTTCATCTGCATGAACTGACTGCTAATGAGATGTTTGGAACTTCAAACACACAATATCTGAAAGGATGTAGCTGCTGTAAATTTAGAAAAAAACAGTGATAACGTTTTCATCGTCTTTTATTTGTGCTTTTCAAAAACACAATTAGTACTAAGAGGCCCAAAGTGTGCCAAGAAAATATCTCCCACACCATGACACCACCACCACCAGCTTTAACCGTTGATACAAGCCAAGATGGATCCATGCTTTCATGTTGTTGACGCCAAATTCTGACCCTACCATCTGAAGGTAGCAGCAGAAATGGAGACTCATCAGACCAGACAACATTTTTCAATCTTCTATTGTCCAGTTCTGTTGAGTCTGTGTGAATTGTAGCCTCAGTTTCCTGTTCTTAGCTGAAAGGAGTGACACCCGGTGTGGTTTCCTGCTTCTGTAGACCATCTGCCTCCAGGTTGGACGTGTTGTGCGTTCAGAGATGCTCCGCCCACAGAACTGCCACTTACTGGATATTTTCTCTTTTTCTGACCTTTCTCTGTAAACCCTAGAGATGGTTGTGGGTGAAAATGCCAGTAGATCAGCAGTTTCTGAAATCCTCAGACCAGCCTGTCTGGCACCAACAACCATGCTACATTCAAAGTCCATTCAATCACCTTTCTTCCTCATTCTGGTGCTCAGTTTGAACTGCAGCAGATCATCTGGACCATGTCTACACAACTAAATGCATCGAGTTCCTGCCATGTGATTGGCTGATCAGAAATTTGCATTAATGAGCAGTTGGACAGGTACCTAATAAAGCTGCCGGTGAGTGTAGACTTGTGTTTTACTGCAGAAGTTTCAGGTTCATTTCTGAGTGCTTACCAGTATATGACTGTCAGTGGAGAGAGAGAGAGAACACAAAGAGGAGAGAAACAGCTTCAGAGTTTAAAGATGAAAAACAAAACAAAAGTGAGGCTGTTGATTAAACCAAAATCTGAACTGTTTGCTGTTAATTTAGTCAACCACAAGGAGACAGTATTTTTAACAAAGAACATGGATCCACCCTTCTCCCCCAAAGAAATGTGTGTGAAGTTGGGGGGTAAGCACCCCTAAACAAGTAATCTTACAGTCACTCCTGCTAAAACCCCAAATAAGGACTTTAAAGTGGTGTGTGCACTGTGCAGGCAAATATTTAAGCAGGACTTGACTACTAAGGCAGATGTGTAAGAAATGAAAGTCACAAAGTCTACATTTTAAAAGGGGGTTTAGTGCTCTACAGATGTGTACATCACTGCAGAAGTGCATGGAGAGTAGAGAGTGTGCACATGGAACAAAAGTGCTGCTGGAAGAAAGGAAACGGTCTATTGCCCTTAACACTGGAGACGTCGCCTGCGACACCTAAGTAACACACGTTCTTTGACATACTGTAAATCCTCGACCGTTTATGTGATCAACGGGAATCTGCAGATTCTGACGCGGGAAAAGCAACTTTTCTCCGGGACAGAATCAGCTGATTCAAGTTAAGTGCATCAACACTTCACTGCTCCGAAGAGTTGCATTTCAGTACAAAACTGCTTTTCTCTGCCTCCGAATCCTTTGGAATTATGGTAATTGCGTAAACGTCAGTCAGAAGTTCCTTTGCTATTTCGCAGATCACCTTTCACGGTCTTGCTGTTTTGCAGATTTCTTTACAGCGTTCACTCCGTACTGTGTCTTCTGTACAGAGATGCTGCACATGCAATTTGACAGAGTTAAGTAAATCCTCGATCAAGGCGAATCTTTGTTTTCACTCTATAAAACTATAACGTTATTTCTATGAAGGTTTGAGCTTCGAGAGTTTAAACAAGAGAGAAACGTTTTAAAATGTTCATGTCTGTCCGAGAAAAGTGGATAAAGTGTGTAGTGAGGGGCTGTACAGCCTAAATATATCTGTAATCTCACTCCACAGAATTCAACTATTGCAGGTTATTTATGGAACGTATCCCCCACGATAAACGAGGGAAGACTCTAGTCAGAAGAGTTCCAGTGTTTAGAGGGTTAAAGCTGATCTGAGATGGTCCGAACACAGCTGTAAGGCATATGACAGCAGTGACAGAAGCGCTGCCTGCTCCCTCCTCCTATAATTCCACAACAGCACAGGAACGTTTTCTATTACGTTACCAAAAACAATGAGGCCACCTGTTTTTTTTCTGGGTTTGCGTGACGGTTATCACATGACAACCGTCAGATGACTCAACACACTGTTAATTGTGAAAGGGGCCTCACACAGTCATTGAATTGCTTTAAGCGTCCCGCTGAATTGAATTAAAGGTTAAACTTTAGAAGAACCAAGACGAGAAGCTTATAGTTATTTAGTGTTTAACTTTTGACATTTCGATAAGCAAAACTGTTAACCCTTTACAGAAAATAGCATTAAAACAGCTTTCTGTAGAAGAGATTTCATCTGAACGTGTTTGGCAGTGGTTTCAAGTGCCGAAGTGAACATAGTGAAGACGAGGTCTCTGGAGATGTGCAAAGCGAAACAGCAGAAGCCTGAAAGTGTGATGTGCTTTCACATTGGACCATCATGAGGCTGCTCGTGTCGCTTTCATCAATAAAGCAGAGGAGTTCATTTGACATGACGAGAGGCATCACTCTACTGCTTCTTCTGCAGATAAATCATTCATTCATGGAGCTGAGTGTCAGTTTAAACATTGCATAATATAAATCATGAACTATGGAGTTCTGCTTTGCAAATCAGGTCTGGTCAAAGGTGGGAGGTCAGAGTAGTGGTGGCGTGTAGAGGAGGGCAGAAAGGGTGAGTTGCGCCTGCGGCCCATACATACGGCCCTGCGGCTTTGATTTGCATTGTTTCTTGTTCTTTTTTTTTGCAGAGGTGTTTCTTTTTATTTGTTGTGTTAATTTTATTAGCAACATCATTTCTTTTTATTTTCTGTGATGTTTTTTGTTTTTTGCTTCCACACTTTTTTTTGCTGTGATGTCATGTCTGACAACCGTAAAAGTCCAAGTGTTTCAAAAAACGAAGAACCAAATTCTTGAACGATAACCTGAGAGTCTGATGTTTTTTTTTTTACCTGTCCTGTCCAGCAACTGAGCAAACAGATGAGAGCTGAACTCTTGTGTTGCACAGAGTTTGGTGTTGCAACAGGGGCTAATGGATCTTCTGACACACGAGGGGTATATTTGTATAAACTGATGCTAGATGACTTTAGGTTGCTGCTGCCTTAATCTGTTGAATCAGAGAGACACTACAAAAAATTAACAAGAAAAATAAGACGGAAATCCAAGACAAAGCGTGTGGCTGCTAAGTGTCAGCTTCTTATTTTTTTAGTCTATCTGCTGTTTTGAAATGCTTGCTAATAAAGCTTTGCAGAATATTCCGGTATTAGTACCTGTGCTTTAAAAGAACAACTTGTGCGCTTGAAATCCTGAGGTGAGTCTGAAAAAAAGAGAACAGGAGGTGAAAAAGAGACAAATGTATTTAGCCAGAGGAGGGGATAGAGGAATAGAGGGAGCGGAAAGAGAGAGAGAGAGGTTTATAAAGATGAACAGAGAGAGGGAGAGACAGAGGGAGGAGAACAGCAGCAGCGGCAGCAGCAGCAGATCAGCTGCTGTTCCTAGCAGAGGACTGCAGCTGTCGAAGGGAAGTAGCCGCTACCACAAGGATCACTGCGATGTCTGCCACCATGGCAACAGCTAGTGGGAGCTGAGCTAAGAAGCAGAAAACTGACGGTTTGGTGCCGTGGCCAACGAGCAAGGCAGCTAGCCAGGTGTCGGGCTTCTTTAAACAAAAAAAGAAGAAGTGATGGAGACTAAGCTCAAAGATTTATTTAAAAATCATTTTTGAGGAAGTCAGAAAGTTGGAGGAAGGAAACGTGAGGGACGTGTATCTCTGCTCTGTCAGCTCAGTGTTCCGCAGGTTTGTGTGATTTTTGTCTTCTCTTTTCTGTTGGACCAACTTCCTCTTTTTAATTCACCTAAATAAAGTAAGTGCTTTTCCCTGCTATTTTACAAAGACCTTCCATGGCTTGAGAAGTAACATACTTGATTGGAGCTCAAAGTTAAACTGACAGTGTTAACTTGAAACTAATATTTGCTGCTGTACGCTCACTCCCAAAGCTCGATGTGAATGACTTACTGAAGTACCATAGCTGAGGAAACCACAATCCCTCTAGATGTTGAAGACGAGTGAGAGTGGCTCTAAGGGAGCCTCAACTGGATTTGCTGCAGGTTACATTTTTGGAGAGTGAAGTTAAGTTAAAGTCTCTGCGCTCATGGCTCACAGATCCGTTACAGGATCTTAGAATTTACTTCAACTAATTCTTGAAGAGGCTGTCTGTGGGAGGGGCAGAGTCACTGGCTGCAGCATTACCTGGTACTTAGCAGGCAGAAAGCGACAGTGGAGAGAAACAACTCTCTGTAAAAGAAATATTTAGGAAGAAACTTTAGCTGAACCAGTTGGAGCCTGAAAAGACAGGAAAGTGACGTGCAAGTGTTAAAACACAGGAGCATCTTTTGAAGGACAAAATGAATAAGTTAATACCTACGGAAGTGAGAGAACAGGATGAACACAGAATTAGCTAAACGTCTGGTAGAATACAGAAGAGGTATGAAAGCAGCTGCAACATGTAAAGGGAGGAAAACAGACTAAATCATAATCCCTTTAACATGTGTAACAAGGCAGAAAAAATTTCTCTTTTTTTGTTTTTAAGATTCAAAACTTCTTAAGGAGCCGGTATTTGACAAACCAGAAGAAACAGAAACGTCAGAAACATTTTGGATGAAACAGAAAAAATGTGCTGTTTCTTTTCCCACTTCCCCTAATCTGTGTTTTTTTCTTTGAAGCAATGAAACTCTTAGGTTGACATTTTTAGAGGTTCTGCTGAAGGTTTCAGTGCCCACTCAGACCTCAGTAAAAAACAGAGCAACATGTGTTGGAAGAAAAAAAAGTGCATAAGAGTCATTTTAGGTGATCTGAAGTAAGGAATCTAAGCACTCTGTGCAGTTATGGCTTGTAGTGTTTTAGCAGTGAAAAAAACTCATTCTGGTCAACAAAGGACATCACACAATTATTGTGAGTCAGAGGCGATGTGGCAGAAGCATCCTAAGATAGTCTTGAAAAGTGCATTTACACTGACAGGAAAGGGCTTCACCAGGCTATAATGTCATAGACACTTCTGGCAATTTTGAAATATCACCCAAACTTTGCTGCGGATCTCTGACTAAATATGAGACTGAGTGACTCCTCCCCCTGGCCTTCAAACAGGAAGTACCTGCCGGCTCCGAGAAGCCAAAATTCCATAGACTTCTATAGAGAAATAAACAGCTGTTACTCGGTTATTCTATTGATTAGAAGAACCATTGTGGATCTGATACCTTTTTTAACATGTTTTTAAAAATCCTCTTTTTCTTCCTAATATTTTTTCTGTAGTAAACGTCATTCAAGCTATAAACTGACCAATCAGAGGCCTCAATAAAAGTAGTTGGTCTCTAGTCCAACATTTGAAACATTTCATTCACAAATTCTCTCTAGACAGCTTCCAGTGGAAGTGTGTGGACCTCCAACAAGCTCACTCCTGATTGGTGACAGTAGTTGCCATAGAAACAATGACTCAGACCGACTCGAATCAAACGTGGCTAACTGACAATTTCTGGTTCCAATATGGCGACGTCTGTGTCTCGAAAACATTGCGACTGAATTGACTTCACTTAGTTTGAGGCAGAAGCAAGTCATTTTCTATGGGTGACGTCACACTCAACTCACTTGGTCCAGTTCTCATGTACAGTCATTGGCGTGGATCAAGAAGTTGACCTTTAGTCCAGTTAGGAAGAAAAGTTTGGGTTTCATGGATGTGAACAAAAGATGGTAAATTACCCAGACAGAGTGCTTCGTTAGTGAAAAAGAAAAGTCCCAGGACAAATCAGAGGAAGCTTAAATCCCAAAACAACCTGAAATATCTTGTAGGTCTTTGTGGTGGAGTGAACAGGTTCCTGTAGATTTATGATAACTAGAGAAGCAGATGGAAATATTCTTATGTGCTTCTTCAACTTCAATGCGTAAAGAAACTTTTTTCCCATAGGGGCTGAATTAACCTGGGCCACTGTGAAGCAGAGGCCGATCGGTCAATTGCTGATCACAAGGTCGCAGATTCAGATCCCACCTTGCCTGCCTGTGTGTCGAAGTGTCCTTGAGCAAAGCACTGGACCAACTTATAGGTTGGCAGCAGAGCCGTCATCAGTGTGTGAATGGAACTGTGAAGTGCTTTGGGCCGTAATCATAGTCATTTATAAGTATTCGCAACAAGTATTAAGATTAGCATTAGTATTAAGTTAACGAATATTAATATCGTTCTTCAACAACAAGTCACTGAAATAAATATCCTCGTTTGTTCTGGTTTTCCAGATGTGAGCATTAGTTATGTGCATGATATGAGAGAAGAGGCTCCTTGTGTCTAAAGTTTCCCCTTCCGCTGAAAACAGAGCTCCTATTTGTGGGAAAATAACCTCACATGACACGTTTTGGCTCTAATTTCATTTGTTCTTTAACAGCCAATAGGGGAAACGCTCAAAAGCTGCATTTTATTCACAGAATGCTGTTGGACAGATTTCGGCTTTAATATTTACGACTGGGAGTCTCTGAAATAAGTACGGCAGTGTCTGGTGGTTTTACATTATTATTTAATCAATAATGTGTTGTAATTATGTAAGGACTGACATCTGTGAATTGGCTTCCAGTCAAGTATTTGATAAATGATACTCAGGTGTGTTTAAATATGACCTGGTTGTCTTTTTCTGTCCCTGGTCTTGGTTGGAGTTTGTTACGGGTTTTGGGTAATGACTCCACTTAGCTAGATCTAGAAAATGGTGGATTTTTTTTGGCGGTTTGGTCAGCTTCAGTCCATGTGTCACTGCTATAAGTGCTGTGAACACCAACCGAATCAGGTGAAATTGTGGGTGTGGTCCATCTGACACAGAAATGTGGGATCACGTAAGTGTGAAAACAACTAAAGTTTAATTTGTCAAACAACAACTGCATCATATAATTGAATATGATTATTGTGAGAACACGAAGAATCTGCTTAAAACAAAAACCTTTTACACACTGCACACTACGGACAGAGTCAGGAGTCTGAGTTTAAACTAAACCCAAGCTCTCAGTCTTGGAGTAGGACTGCAGACTCAGCGTTATCACCTGGCACACTGCAGCCATGCGTGGAGAGTCTGAGCCTCCAGCGTCACATTGTTCCATTGTTGATCGATATTTGTCACTGAAACCACTTTGATCCAGCAATCCTCAGCCCAAGACTGCTTTTCTCTTAAAACTGGAAGCGTTTTTTCTCCCTCGTAAGGTTTTGAGTAGCTTTTTCACTATTGCTTTTTGGAATCTAACATCCTTCAACTTATTGTATTAGCTCTCGAACAAAAACCTTCTACTAATGGTTTACATTTATTTTGCTTCAAAACAAACTATTACCACAAGAAGTTTCATTGTTTGTTTCTTATATCATGGTGTTTGATTAGAAAATGTAGAGTTTAGCAGAACCTCTGATTAAGGTGATACTCAGAATTTCTGGTTTCAGGAAGGCTAATCAGTGTAAACTAACTCTAGAATAAATAAAACACACGCAAACAGGAGAAAGCCATCATCAGTGGAGCTCAGATTCATGGATTAACCATTGCAACCACAAAAACCCAACATGTCAGCGGAAGAGTTCACGTTTCAGCAACGACAAGGGACACGCAGCCAGATTGTTGCTGCTGAAATGAACTCATGAGATGAATTAAAAAAATAATGTACATATAATGTACACGCTGTTATGTGACTTTAAGACAGTCTGAATGACCAAAAGCACAGCTGTAGCAGATGGTGTTAACCCTCTACACATGTACAGGGCCCTAGTTTGGCAGAATTATCTGCTGCGGTAACAGAACCCAAAATATGATGCCCATGCATGAGAACTATTTGGGTCTGAAGGGGTTAAATAGAAAACTCTTAAAGCCTAACGGTCAATGTGACTAAATTGAAATGATAAATGCTGTTCTGTGATCAAATACATCAAGCATACTTCTTGCAATGAAATGTCTTAATGTCTGAAGAGGTGATCTCCATCCACCTCCAAATGGACTCTGCATGATGTGCTTACAGCGGGAATGTAAACTGGTTCCGATCTGGGCAGACTTTAGACAACATTAACCTTTTTGAGACTAGGAAGGTACCACAGTGGGGAAGATCCAGATGAGCAGTCAAACACAGCTAATAGAGAAACCACTAAATATGTGGCGGTATTTCCCCATGATTGGTGAAAAGATAAATGAGGCGGTTGAAGACCTGAGGAGTGAAGAAGCTGTGATTGAGTCCAGCTGGGTTCCCAAACCAGCATCTGTACAAACTTCCTGCTCTGACTGATGTTTCTGTGTGTGGGATATAAAGTTATGAGTCGTTCGATTTGCTTTTTTTCTGAAAAATGTGGAGAGTAGAATTTGTCAGATGAAAGCTCCACTATATGCGTTACCATGGAAACTCCTGCAGTGCTCAGATTTTGTTTTAAATGAGCCACTTTTCTGGGTCTTCACCTTTAACCTCTGAAACATTGAGTCCCTCCGTATGTGAAAACAGCTAAATGCAAATGAGCCGATGGGACAGCATTACTACATTTCTCTTCACCAGCATATTTCGTGTAAGCCACTTGGCAGGCGGTTGCATCAGCTGGAAGGCCTGGCCGTGTCTCGTGAATTTATCTGAGCAGATAGACGTGTTTGAGAGAGGAGAGCCAGATCAGGATGACATGCTGTCTCTGGGGCATTACAGGCGTTTATGGTCTCTGCTCAGGAGAGCACTGTGGCACTATAACGTGCTGAATACATTTGATAATCAAAGAGCAGATGCTCCAACCGTGTGTGGGTTGAACATGGGTTCATTAAGGTGCATCCTTAAATGATTCATCGTTTCTGTTCCACTTAGGTGTAAAACAGCCGCGTGGTTTCACGTCCAAGCAGACATGAGTTTGGTCTACCTTTAGAACATCCATTACACCATTTAAGTGCAAACAAGATCCAAGAAACAAAAGGGTTACTGACCTGACCTCTCCTAGTCAGAACCGTTGACTGTGAATGAGAACTGGACTGAGCCCCCCCCTCCCCGCGTTCTGTGCAAGAAGTACCTGCTGGCTCCAAGAAGCCAAAATCCTATAGACTTCTAGAGAGAAATAAACAGCTGTTACTCAGTCATTCTATCGGTCAGAAGAACCATTCTGGATCTGATAAATTTTTAACATGTTCTTGATAATCCTCTTTTTTTTCCTGATATTTTTTTTCTTTAGCACCACTGACCAGTCAGATGCCTCAATAAAAGTATGTGGTCTCACATTGAATATTCCAAAAGTATGATTGACAGATTCTCCTGAGTCAGCTTAAATAATAATAACAAGAATAATAATACATTTTATTTATTAGACGCCTTTCTGACATCATCTGACTACAACATGCTGAGGCAAAGGTCTAAAGTAATACATGTCTGTATCACGAAAAAAAATGTGAAACTGACTTCATGTAGTTCCAGCTGGAAGGAAGCCATTTTCCATGGATGATGTCACACTCACTCAGTCCAGTTCTCATGCACAGTCAATGGTCAGAAAAGACGAGGTGGTAAGAGTATATTGTTCATTTTGCAGCAAGAATACAGATAATAAGACTGTGAGTGTCTTTTTAACCCTTGTGCTATCTTAGATGACCCCACCCTTACTTTGAGGTGTTCTCCCTACCATGACAAAGGTGGATAAAGGTGGAAAGATTTCATGTAATCCATGGACACCAGTGAAGATCACAAATCAATGAAGAAAAAAGGTTCAGAGCACTGTCTAGTGGGTCTAGATGACCCAACTCCCAATGTTAAAGTGCCTAGGATAGCACAAAGGTTAAGTACAAACCTCCCTTCGAAGTTAAAGATGTTGTGTGTTGTTAAACATTTTCACATCCCTTTCCTGGACACTTGACCTTTTTCCACTTGACTCTTCTAATCAGCCCAGCAGGGCCCTGATCACAAGTCACAGTTATTCAAATTAGTGTCTTTAGACAAAGTATAAAAATAAAGCATACAGTGCAGGACATGCTGGGTTCAGACAGCAGCGGTGGGTGCTGAAGCCTGCTATTTTGCCAGCACACCCTGTTCTCTCATGTTCTAATTGGCCGGACACACCTGATTCAGCTGATCAGCCATGAGTCTTCTTCTTCCTCTTTCGGCTTTTCCCATCAGGGGTCGCCACAGCGAACAAGTCGCATGGTAAACTTGGCAATGTTTTACGCCGGATGGCCTTCCTGACGCAACCTTCTCAAACCGGGCTTGGGACCGGCACAGAGGTAGAGAAGGGAACAGGGAGCAGCCCGGAGTCGAACCCTGGTTTCACGGACGGAAGACGCCGCAAACCAGCACGAGCTAAACCGGCAGCAATTTGATGGCAAACCTGCAGACACAGAGGCCCTTGACCTCTGGAGTTCCTTACTTCTGATCTCCAAATGTTTTCAGCAATAATAAGCAGTAAAGATTTTGTCGAAGCAGTAAAGGTATGGATTGTGATGTTTATAGATACAGATTCCTCTTTTTTTCTTCTTCAACACATTGATAACAAAACGCAGCTCTGTCGTTGCTGCTGGCTGTGTTTTCTGGGTGATGCCAAGGTCTAAATTTTCAGTGTTCTCCGCACACAGATGCAAATATAACATAAAACCAACTATCGGGAATCGAGAGCTGCAGCTGTATTTTACAGCTCTGTGACTGTCAGAGGAAAGGACATTCTGCTGTTTCGTTCTCAGGTGTTCATCAAAGCTGTGAGTTAAAACCTTTTACAGATACATTCAGAACAGATGTGGTCGTGTAATTAACATCCAAAGTAAATGTTTTGGAGTCCATTAACGGTGTGAGGAGAGACGTTAATGTGTCTCATGAATTTGAGTTGCGGGTGTTTGCCAGGAATGATGAGGCTGTCGGGACGTACTGCTCGCTCTGATGGGGGAACAAGCAGCTGGCACCGGGACATTGAAGTTCCCCTCAGATCTTCATCTGTCTCACAGAACACAGTTCACCACAGAGAGCAGTCTCTCAATGAACTCCCCATTATTGTTTATTTTTGTGTAGTTTGTATTGTTTTAGAATAAGAAGATTTGTATCCCTCTGTGCTTTGGAATTCATTTACAGCAGCACTTCAGAAGCATGCACCCCTGGATTTTGGAATAAAAAGAAGCACAGTTGATTCCATTCACACTCAGTGTTAACATCAGGTTTGACACATGCGTACCAGAGGGTGGTAAATGTGTGAATGGGCCCTCGGGGTCTCTTTCTTTGGCTTCTTTTATGCAGCTTTTGTGTAATAACGGTACAGTCTTTTTTCCCCAAAGCCTTCCAACTAGAGGTGTAACGGATCATTTTAACAATGATTCATATCATAATTCGTTGATGCTGATAACTGAGTTTTGTTCAATTTGAACGATCCGATTCTCTGACCTAAAATGGATTCAGGACGTATTTATCCAAAACTTCCATCAATGAGACTCAGAGAGAAATTCCTGGTACTAAACAAAACAGGTGAAGTTTTCCAGATTCTTGGATTTCTTCCAGATCATCAAGTGGAAATGAAATATGTCTCCAAACAAACAAGTAAACAAGAATGAATGTCAAATCCATTCACATTTTAGATTCCTAAAGTTCAGTCAAATGTTGTTTTTCAACTTTCAAAGAATCCAAAGGGAACATTCTAAGAACATTCTAGCAATTTGAGTCAGACAGATTGATCTGGTTGGGTTTTAGGAATAAAAATCTATTCATTGAATAAGTGGATTAATCGTTACACCATGTAGCTGGTTAGAGTGCTGCTGATCAAAAGATGACGAGTCTGACGAAAGAATACCACTCATATCAAATTTACGTTGACTGTCAGAGAGTCCTGGTGTTGTTGTAAATATAAAGTTGACACTGCACAGATTTTAAATATCTGTGTGTCTGTTTCCCAGCAAAGACTGAATACACAAAAATGGTATCAGGTTCAGAGACTAAAGTAAAGGTGTGCAGACACAGGTGGGTGGGTCTAAATGTTGGAGACCAATTCTCTCACTAATCATTACTGAGTGCATGTTAGATTGCGTTTGCCATTTTTTGGGGTTTCCCAATATGTAATTCCAAAATCCAGTGCCCTGGAATATTCCCAGAAGTCTTAGCGAAAAACCAGTGTGGATTGATGTTCGCCAGATTACCACAAAAAGTAATTTATAGCAGTAGTGCGTATGTATCCACATTCCATTAGGACATTGGATAGTCCTTTACTAGAAGTTAGGGAGAAGTGAAGGAAATCAGACACGTCCATCATGAGCGCAAAGAAAAACTGGAGACAAAGCTCTAAAAGTGGATTAGAGTGACTTTGTCCTTTTGCTTCTGCTTGGTGTTCTTTGACGGCTTGTGCCTGATCGTGGAGCACAGTGGACTCAGGCAAGCGGAAAAATGAAAGTTTGCTCACTTTTTTACAATATTCATTGTATTCAAGTGTTTTATGAGCTTTGTTTTTGTGTACTCAATATAAGTTCTTCTACAAGGTGCCTTCTTTTGTACTGAGCTCGTAACACATGTTACGTCTGTCTGTCTTCACCTTTCAAGCATCACCTGCCTGCGGTTTCTTTCTGTGATTACCGCTGAAGGTGATTTGGTGACAGGAATATTTGACGTAACGGGTCATTTCATAAAGCACAACAAAGAGGCTTTTCTCTACGAGCAGTGTGTAATCCGCTGCTGTTCACAGCCCTTTAACATGAGAGCCTCTTTTCTTTGATTACTGTCACATTTGCATAACCCTCCTGCTGTTAGCCCACACACACTTCTGCTGTGAAACTAATAGGATTAGCCTTCTGATTCACAACACAAAAGACTGCTGTTAGTGCCTTTGTCTGCCACTGCTCCTATGTTTTAGGTATTTTAGCCACCAAGGCTTTCTCCAATAGTTAACATAAGCATAAATCTTTTAGCACATTTTTGTTTTGTTGCAATTTGAAGACAGTAATAGTTGATAATAATTTTTTATAAATGCAAAGTAAACGCTGCCATTTATAATAAGAACCTGTTAGCCATTGGTTTTCTGCTAGGAAATCACACATTAAAACCTACATCAAGGAATACAGAGACGCTGAGGAAAAGACAGGGAGCAGAGCTGCAGGTAGAGATGAAGATGCTGAGGTCCTCTTTGGGAGGGACCAGAATGGATCAGGAATGAGGACATCAGAGGAGCAGATCATGGTACAAATTTTGGGGATCAAGTCAGAGAGGAATGAGATGGTTCAGACATGTCCAGAGGACAGACGGTGACTCTATTGGTGGAAGGATGCTGAGTCTAGAGCTGCCAGAGGTCTAGAGGAAGACCAAAGAGGAGGTTTCTGGATGCAGTGAAGGTAGCTGCTGTTACAGGATGCAGAAGACAGGTGTAGATGGAGGAAGCTGATTGGATCTGGTGACCCCTGAAGGAAAAAACCCAAAAGAAAAGAAGACGATCAAAGCATAATTTATGCAGAAACTATCAAGCTCTTATTTTTTGTTTCAAAAACAGCTGACCTCAGGCTGCTTCACGAGCATCACGTCTAACCTTATAACTGCAGAGATGTCACCACATTTAACCCTTGTGCTACCTTAGATGACCCCACCCTTACATTGACGTGTTCTCCCTACCATGACAAAGGTGGATAAAGGTGGAAAGATTTCATGTAATCCATGGACACCAGTGAAGATCACAAATCATTGAGGAAAAAAGGTTCAGAGCACTGTCTAGTGGGTCTACATGACCCAACTCCCAATGTTATAGTGCCCAAGATAGCACAAGGGTTAAACAAAACACACCCTGACATAACTCACTCTTCAACCGTTTCCATGATCAGCGTGAATCTGCTGATTCCGACATGGGAAAAAGGTTTTTTTTCATATCGGCTTTGCACTGAAATTCACATAAACTGTTGCAGATGCAAGACTTCTTTTCTCTGCTTCAGAGTTAGCTGATATTACGCTCATTGTGTGAAACGGTTGAAGAGTTACGGTGATTAAAAAAATGTAAACACTGGCACAAAAGCTCTGGAGTTAAAGGGTTAATATCAGGTAAAAATAGTGTTGCATTGTTAAAGTCTCAGATTTGTTTTAGTTTTACTGGACATCATTTCAGGCTGCAAAGGTCAGACATAATGGGAACATTTTTGCACGGAAACTCATCCCAAATGGTAAAAAATGTGGCAGACTTTTGTGGTCATACCACCTCTGCAAATTACTGAGCTTGTGTGCCTAAAAAAAAGCATCTGATCAGTTCTATACAAACGAAACCTTTCATTTGTTACCCCAAAGGAAAGTTGTTCAGATGTAAAATTGATGTAACTTCGTGGCAGCTTGAAACAAACTCTTCTACAAATATCCAATCAGGACTTGCTCTTGAACCCATTGACTGTGAGAACTGCATTGAGTGTGACATCAACCATAGAAAACGACTTACTTGACTGAATTAAAGTTTAATCCAATTCAGTGGTCATTTCTTCCACAACACGTACGCCTCCATGTTGGAGCCAAACAATGTCAGTCAGCAGTGATTGGTCCGAGAGGGTCTGAGTCAATGCTTCTGTTACAACCACTCTTTTATTGAAGCATCTGATTGGTTAGTTTATCATTTGAATAACTTGCACTACAAAAAACAATTTCATAAAAAATAAATCAGGATTATCAAGAACAAATGAAGAATCCAGAATTCAGGGGCGGCTGAATTCCCTAAGAGGGATCCGCTTTCTCAGCATCCCTCCTGCTGCCGGACTTGGCTTTGGGAGCCTGTGGAAAAGGCCTGGTTTTCCTTCTTTGGTCTTCTTTTCAGCTATGGTTTTGTCTTAGTAGTGTACCTCTGGTTTAAGCTCCACCATTGGTTGTGTTATTGATTGCAGAATAGTGCCTGTAAATTAAATGTTTTTTTTCCCTTTACTAAATATCATCTTTAACCCCATTGCGTTCAATCCCACACCTGTCCATCTAATAAACGGCAGTCCGTCAGTCTAAACCCTACCGGCTTCAATTTATTCTTTACGTTGCCTATTCTCTCCCTCCCCCTGGGATGGGACGTAACAAACATCTTTTTAAAAGTTTTCAGATTAAAAATGTTTATTTTGACCAATAGAATGACTGAGTAACAGCTGAATATTTCTCTCTTTTTTTTTACTTGTCCTGTCCAACAGCTGAGCACACCGATAGGAGCTGAAGGCCTCTTGTGTTGGACAGATTTTTATTTCTCTTTATGTCTCTATAGCAGTCTATGGGATTTTGGCTTCTTGGTGCCAGCAGGTACTTCCTTTTTGGAACGTGAAGGGGGAGGGGTCACTCAGTCCAATTCTTTTATACAGTCACTTCTTCAGTCTCATGTCTGACATTCAATTCATTCTGGGATCTGATTATCTGTGTCCCCTTCAGGGGCTGAGATCCTGCAGGGGAAGCCAGTGACGGCCCTGACATTGTGCAGCGCAAGGCCATGGCAAGACAACGTTTCCTCTTCCTGCTCTTCTTGGTGACTCTTGGCCACGCACAGTTCCAGCCTGGAGGTCGATTGAAGCCCCGCTTGCAGAGGGACAGACGCAACATCCGACCGAACATCATCCTCGTTCTGACTGATGACCAGGACCTGGAGCTGGGTGACTGAAACACAGCTATCAGTTTAAGCATCTCTGCTGCTATCAATATGGGGCCCAAACCGAACCTGTTGCACTACTTTTGTTACACTGAATATTATATTTTGTGACAAAGCCAAGTACACCATTTAAATTCATTTGTGCTCAGCGGGGTCGGTGAAATTTCTGACTTTACCTCTGTGTGTAGGTTCCATGCAGGCAATGAATAAGACTCGCCGCATTATGGAAGAGGGAGGGACGTCCTTCTCCAATGCCTTTGTGACCACGCCCATGTGCTGTCCGTCACGTTCAAGCATGCTCACTGGAAAGTACGTTTCCATCTGTGCCCACTGTTGCCATGTTCAAGCCTTTGTGGCAAAAATAATTCAATTGCCTGCCAGTCATGACACAGAACGCCACCGCCAGCTGCAGTGAACTCATATCATTGGTTTACATCTCAGATTGTGGAGTGTTCCCGAAAAGCAAGACTCTGGAAATGTCAGCCAAATTAATTTACTTCTAAAATATAAAAATGGATCAGAATACCCATTTTGGAACGATTAAAGTACAAGTGGATCTGACAACAAAACAAACAGCTGAATGAGATTTTAAACAGATGTTGCAACACTGCAGACATGAAGATAAATACAAGTTGAAGCCATTTAAACGATCATTCTTCATCAAAGAATGTTTACAGTGATTACTGTTGGAAGGACTATGTTGCAAGTATGAAATTGTAACTATAATGACCAATGGAGCCCCTTTTGTTATTCTTGGGCAGATTTAAGCATAAAGATTTCTTTCTTTCAATTTTTGAGGGTATTTGTCAAGTCATGGGCTATGAGATACTACACAAACCATAGTTTTCTCTTGTGTTGATCATTTATAAATATATCAACATTTGCTTCACATGCATGAGGTCAGGTCCCAACCAAAATGGCACAGAAGTTCTTGCTTTCTTCTGCTTAATGTTCTTGAAAGATCTTTAAAATGTTGAGGGAGTTTGTGTTGATGCACTGGGAGTCGAATTGCTTGTTTCCTTTTTTTTTGTTTCCCAGGTACGTGCACAATCACAACACCTACACCAACAACGAGAACTGTTCCTCTTTGTCATGGCAGCGACAGCATGAGCCGCGGACCTTCGCAGTTTACCTGAACAACACTGGATACAGGACAGGTGCAGCAACGCACACAGAAACGCTGGATTTTTACAAGTTTTCGTTCTTTTTCTGACAAATAGGAGCCCCAACCCCAAAGAAATGGCTTAGAAAACTGGCTCTTCAGCTGTGCATGTGTTTGCAGCTTTCTTTGGGAAGTACCTGAATGAGTACAACGGCTCATACGTCCCTAACGGCTGGAGGGAGTGGCTTGGCCTGGTGAAGAACAGCCGCTTCTACAACTACACGCTGAGCCGCAATGGAGTTCGGGAGAAACACGGAGCGCGATACCCCGAGGTGAGCGTGTGCTGATACTCACCATTTTCCTCCCAGAGTCCCAGAATATAGTTCATTGGTTCATTGATGAATCTAAATTGTCCCACAGCCACTATGTACATTTTGCACGTATTGCAAGGAGGAAAACTGGTCATACGTGAATATACGTGGAAAAAGTGAGAGAAGTTGTGGTTCTTAACATGACATTTTCACAGATGTGTCACGAATGAACCACGCTAAAACCACAGAAGTACGAATAAAGCATGCAAAGAACATGTAAATCAACGCAGAACATGACCCGTGCAATTCACAAGTGATTCACCCATCAATCAGATAATTTAAAGGTGATATGTTTGCCGTATACGCGATATGGAAATTATACATCTTCGTGTAAAGGGACACATTTGTGTAAATTTAGCGTCAATTACGTACATTTAACATGATCTGTGCACTGTATATGTAATATAAAAGCTATACACAGGTGGTTCATGCGTGAAAAGTCCATTAGACATACGTGGAATGGTCGGGAAAGCCAAAAATGTGCATCATGCAAAAACCACGCACAATTGCGTATTATGTAATAGTTCCATATAAACTATGTAAAATATAGGTAGACTGCATTATTCTCAGCAAACCCAAAATTTTGAGCAACTCAAAATCAAATTTATGTAAACCCTCGACGGAAATCTGCGCACATTGACAAACACTGCACACAAGATACACTTATGCATCACGCATGTATTATAAAAGACCAAATTTTCCTACCAGAATGTGCAAAATGTATGTAGTAGCTGTGTGACACGGCCTTAAGATGTTTTGTGGCCCTGCACAACAATACCTGGGATAGGCTCCAGCAGCGTTGTGACCCCAAGTGGGTTCTGCAGATGGATGGATGGATGGATGGATGGATGGATGGATGGATGGATGGATGGATGGATGGATGGATGAATGTTTTGAGACAGAGAGCCCTTCTAATCCCAGAAAAAATGTCTTTTCATAGAAACCTGGGACGATTATGCACTTTAGTTTCTGGGTCATGCTCTGTACCCTGTCAGTCACTCCAAGTTCATGTTAATCATCCATATGTCTTCTTATGGGTCTGATTTCCGCTCTTCATCGTCAGGTCATCTGATTTTATCTCAATTTCTGTTTCTCCATGTTGCAGTGTACTTACTAAATGTTTAGGTTTGTAACTCCACACTTGGTCTATTGGGCCCCAAATCACCAGTTCTCTACAGGACATGGGTGAACAAACATCTCCACGCTTTGTCACAATTAGGCAGAAACCAGAAATTAACAACAAAAAAAGGGCGTGATGAGTTACATTTTGGAGAAGAAAGAAACCTACGTTGAAAATGTCTGATTTTTTTTGTCCCTTCTTTGGTTGATGCATTCCTGTAACCCTTGTGCTATCCTAGGGACTTTAACATTGGGAGTTGGGTCATGTAGACCCACTAGACAGTGCGTTGAACCTTTTTTCTTCAATGATTTGTGATCATCACTGGTTTCCATGGATTACATGAAATCTTTCCACCTTTATCCACCTTTGTCATGGTAGGGAGAACAGGTCAATGGAAGGGTGGGGTCATCTAAGATAGCACAAGGGATAAAATTAAGGCAGCTAACATTTCTCACTCGCTCTCATGTAAGCTACTGTTATTTCACTTGGAACTGTTTTCTTTGGTTAACTTTATTTTTGTGTTTTACATTTTTCTTTGCCATTTGAGTATGTGCCTTTGTTTCCCTTCACTTTTATGGTTCAGCCCAAAATATTAAAGTTCCTCAATCTAATTCTTTATCTACTGTTATAAAATGTTTCCAAAAAAAGTGGGCCTCAATGTTTTCTATGTTTAACAGGTTTTTACTCCTAAGTTTATGACCTGTCCCCCACAGAAAAAAAAACATTATGAAAGGTGGAGCACCAGATTTCTGGGACATCCAAGAAGCATCCTTAATACACCATGGGGAATCTTTAATGGCAATAGCTGTGACATTTGCAAAGCTACACCAAAAATACTGTAACTTTGAAAGAACCAGAAATTGAAGTATCCCAAAAACCATGTCAGCACAAACTCATGATTAAAATAAAACCATGAAAACAACCAAAGGCCTTCTCCACAATAACCACCATGCTTTGCTGGTTAAAGAATGAATAGAGAGGATGACTGTTGGTGCCCTATGATGGACTTTAACACGTGTCTTTTCCATTTCCTCCAGGGGGCGCTCTTGACAAAACAGATCCAGTTGTTTAATCGGCAGTGTCTTTGCAGTGAAAAGATTGAACCCATTGAAAGGTGTCCAAACAGACATGTTTGTGTTTTTCTGTGCATCTACAGGACTACCTGACCGACCTGATCACAGAGGAGTCCGTTCGCTACTTCCGCTCCTCAAAGCGAGTTTATCCTCACCGCCCGGTTCTGATGGTTCTGAGCCATGCAGCGCCGCATGGACCTGAAGATTCAGCACCGCAGTACAGCGAGGCCTTCCCTAATGCATCGCATCACATGTAGGCCTTAAATACTCACACACGCATGCAAAACAAACCGACTTTTACCTGAAAGACCTACCACGAGGAAAATGCTTTTTTTGGTGTTTTTAACAAGTTCTCGTGGCATTTTTTTGATGGTGGTGGATATCTGTAACGAAATTGAAGCTCAAAAGTGCATTTCTGAGTATTTATGTATTAAAACCGTTGTGAATCGGGAGCAGACAAAGTATATTTGGCTGGGCCAAAAGCTGCCAGTCTTGCCAAATAGAATCACGCCCAATCTAAAAATCACCATAAAGTTCATGAGGGATTAAATAGCTGTAGTCAATCATCCTTTTTTTATTACTTCCTGTTTTATTGAATGTCACATTTTGAGATATTTTTTGGAGATATTCCATCCACAATTTAGCTGTTAGTCAGAGCAAAACATAACATACAGGACTCCCATTGAGCTTCATGAACGACCACTGGAGATCAAACGGGAGCTTGCACCCCAGCCTCCTTTTTTCTCTTAAACATTAAGAACACAAAAGAAAAAACACACACAAAAGAAGGAAAAAAAGCTTAGTGGTAATTTATTATCATGATCAAAGTGGAAATATTTCCTGAATTTGTACTTTTCTTGAATTGAAGTGAAGTATAATATACAAAATGTCCTTGTAAAACATAATAATGAGCAGTTGGACTTTTGAAAACCTGTTCTTCAGAATCTTCTTTTTTTTTTAATGGCCTATTGATAAAACATGCATAACTCATTTAAATATCACCTGTGATTACTCCAGAAACTACTTTGGATTTTCTTAATTTTGAAAACACCAACTGTACAAATCCTACCGCAAACTTTAATACGTTTAGAAATAAGTGATGGATTGTTTCTTTATCAGAAAAGCACCGCTGTTTTTCTCACTTCATGTCTCTTGAGTGCAGCTTTATGTCAGATCCAAACACTAAATTAACATTAGACAAATGTGGAATACATTAACTATTAAATGGAAAGTGAATGTGTCATAGAAAATGTCGACAATGTAAAGCGTAACATTATTAGCATGCGCTGAGTAAACTAATGACAGGAAATCACCCAGTTTACAGGACTGTGAGGTCTGCTGTGAGGTTTCGCTCCATCTTCTGCTTCACCTCACGGCCTGCGCTGTAACTGGACAAGAAATACCCAAAATACATAGATTTTAGGTTAAAAAAAAAGGATTAAAACGATAAATGAACGTTTCATTTAAAGAACAGATTAGTGAACATATTTATTTTATTATTAGTTGCTCACGGAGGCGAGGACGATGACGTGTGTGGTACTGTCTCACATCACGCCTCCCCTGGCCGCATGTCCCTATTTGAAAAGTATTCTGATGAGAAATAAAAAATGCAGAACCAAACGCAAAGCCGCTCAAAGCAAATTCTGAATTCCTGTTGTTAGCAATGGGGTTGGTCTGCACCAACAGTCCCGCCCACAACTCAGAGGTGAACTGCTAATGAACTCATGGCACTCTGCAGAAACTATGTCCTAGAAAACAACACAGTTTTTTGAATTCTGGCTTAAATCGACAAATATGATTAAAAGACCACTGGGAAAACTTTGAAATGGATCAAAGATGATCGGAGTGGAACTTTAAGAAGGATCGTTCTTTTGTTAACTGGCCTGGAGCCTTTTAAAAAAAATGAAGATTACGGAAGAAAACAAGAATAGACAAATAAAACAAGGATACACAAAGCATAACAGTTGGCATGTAAGAGTGGAGACAAACAGGAAGTCTCGAACATCAGTGTGTGTGTACGGACGGCCAGTTCAGCACTGACAAAATATAGAGCAGCTGTAAAACAACTTTGACTGAGAAAGAGTTAAAAAGACGCGTGTCGGCACACAGTCAGACTAAGCCACGGTAATCCAGCCCAACAATGAAGCAGCTTTGTTCTGCTCTGCAGGATAAATCTTTGAGAAACAGGACTGAAACTCACACAAATCTGGATCTGAGCGGGACGCTCTAATCTGATCCACTCAGCAGATGAGGGAAAACCTTGTTCACGTCTCGTCTGTGGCTGGGCTGCAGGCTTTGGTCTGGTGGTGTCATATTTTCTTAGATTTTTCAGAAGCTCTGTGATCTTCTAACTGTAATTTAAGATCACTTTGGGTAAAAAAATGAACAATATAACTTTAAACATGTCCCCTCATTTCTATTAGATTGTATTTTGATGCAGAGGTAGGTGCAGTAAAGTTGCAGGTTCAGTTCCCACTCTGGCTGCTCATGTGCCCCCCCCCCCATTTAGTCAGGTCAGTGCTTTGAACGGCAATGTGTGAATGTCTCTGTTCATGGGTGAATGGGGCAGTGTCTGTAAAGTGCTTTGGGCCTTTTTGAAGAAAGGAAACCTGTGATGTAAGAATCCACCATTTACCTGGAATGTTGCAGCTCTAAGTGTTTCAGAAAAAATAGGGAATCTTTTCATTTTCACACCCTTTTTACAGGTTTTTAGAAATTAAACCAACCAAGAAGTCGTGAAAATGAGGCAAATAAACATCAAGTTTAACTGTTGAGGTATCCAAAAAAGTTGGTTTTCCGATGATGCAGAGAACACTTATTCTGAAAAGGTTCCTGTGCGTCTTGTGTGTGTGTGTGTGTGTTTGCGTGTGTGTGTGTCCATTCATTAATAACACACGGGCCCCTCTCTGGCTGTACTTCATGCAGATGATGCTTTCTGTGTGGATAATGAATGACTCCTATCAGCCAACTCATTTACTCGTCTCCCCTCTCCTCCTCTGCGCTCAGGAGCTACATAATTAACTTTCTGTGTCGGGACAAAAATAGCTGTAAATGTTACTCTGAGCTTGCTTCAGCTGCGCTGCTGCTGTTGACTCAACAGCTGGAGTCTCTTGGCTTCAGCTGGATCTAGATGGACCAAACCGCTGATCACGGTAGAGAGAAGTTGCAGTTTGTTTATGCAGGGCGGTTTGACAGGGCAACCCTATGGGTCTAAGTTCCAACAAGTGGCATCTAGGTGATATTTACCTGAGCGAAACACAATCCCAATCACATAAATTACTCATGAGATTCATTGAGTCCTGAAAAACAAACCCTCCCAAAGCCATGGTTATACATATTAGGGAACGATAAAATTTCTTGTTTGATGCTTAGTCTAAACAAGGGATTCTCAAAATGTGGCCCTCAATAAAAGGAAGCCAGAGCAGGTTCCTTTGAGGAAAAATGTTGCGTTGGCAGGGAGAAAAGGCGCTTTCAAGTTAAGTGAACAAAGACCTATTTTGTCGTACCTCATGGGTTTTGTGCCTTATTGGCAAGCAGGTAAATGCAAATCGTCACTATGTTTCAAATCATAAAAACGATGACAAATTTACAGAAACAATAAGCTCCAACAACTACAGTACAATGAGGCTATGCTGCACAGTAGATAATGTTTCCAACAATGGCTACATCCAGTGAAGCTGTGACAGAAGCTAGTACCTATGTGGCTTTGGAAATGGTCCAGCGTGGCAAGCCCTTAAGTGACGGGGAGTTTGTAAAAAGAATAAATGCTGAAAGTAGCTGACATTGTTTGTCCAGAGCAAAAGAAAAAGTTTGAAGAAATAAGTCTATCAAATGATACAATTACTAGACGAGTAGAAGATCTGGACAGAAACCTCTGACAGCAACTGGAAAACATCTGGAGGGCCTGGTTAACTGTACAAATGACACTTGTTCATTAAAGTTATTAAAAACAACTTTTTCTGTTTATTCATTTTTTTCAACAAAATTGGCCCCCAGTCTAATGTCGAGTTCCTAATTGGCACCTCTGCTACAAAAACTTTGAGAACCCCTGCTCTAAACCTTTGACTGTACATGAGAACTGGACTGAGTGACCCCGCCCCCCTGGCGCTCCAAACAGGAAGTATCTGCTGGATTTAAGAAGCCAAAACTGACCAACCAGATGCCTCAATAAAAGTAGGTGCCCTCACGTCCAACGTTTGAGTTGTTTGATTGACACATTCTCCTGAGCCTGCTTTCAGTGGAAGGGGTGTGGCCTTCTAACACGCTGACTACTGATTGGAGAGACTGGTTGCCATAAAAATGTAGACTAAGACCGACATGGACCAATCACAGCTTACTGAAGACATCTGGTTTCAACATGGCAACAGACATATTGTGGGAAAATGGCGACTGAATTGACTTCATTTAGTTGGAACCGGAAGCGAGGCATTTTCTATGAGTGCAGTTCTGATCACTCTGTCCAGTTCTCTGTTTACAGTCAATGGTCTAAACATAAAACAGAAACTCTGAACTTGTAATTTTTTTAATCAGGTAAACATAATAATATTTAAAATGATAATAATGTTAGCACTTGTTTGTAAAGAACATTCCAGACCCATGACCAGGTAATTCTAAACTATTGAAGTACATCAAAAACAAGTAAAGAAAAGGTCAAAGAAAGAACCAAAGAAAAGCTGTTGCAGCTCACAACCTAAATTCTACAAACTTTCAGACGTTTGAAAGGGAAAGAAACAAAGTCATTCAAATCCTGTGAGCCAACGTTTTTGTTCACAACGCTGATCACAAAACAAACCAACTAGGAAATGTTTTGCTTGTATTCACCAGATGAGCTCATGTCAAACATGATCACTACTTCAGCTTCTAAATAGTGGATTTCAAGATTGGATTTTTTTATTCTCTTCCTTTTTTTACATAGTACAATAAATCAGTTATAATCAAGCTCAAATTGTAGCTCAAACATGAAGGTTGTCAGCATCGGTTCTTCAGTAAGGCTGGTGGCCAAGACATTTTATTTTGCACAAGAACTTAAACAATGTTGAAAGTGCCACAGCTCTGTCCAGATCAGATTACAGAATGATGTGGATTACTTGTTTTGTTTGCTTTCCCATCCAGCACTCCCAGTTACAACTATGCCCCAAACCTGGACAAGCACTGGATCATGCGCTACACCGGGCCGATGAAGCCCATCCACATGGAGTTCACCAATGTGCTGCAGAGGAAGCGTCTGCAGACGCTTCTGTCTGTGGATGACAGCATGGAGAAGGTGAGGAACACAGTCATTCACTGTGTGTTCCACAGATGGGCGGACACGGCTAGAGACAGTAAGCTGTTTAAATATAGGTTAATTATATTCTCTTGCATCATTTTTTGTGTTTTATTTAAGATATTTATTTATTGAACGCACAAATGGATAAATTAGTTTACTCTCTGTCTGGGTAACCTTGTGTCTTTCAATTAAATAATGACATAATTATCAAAGTCACATAAGGTTGTATTTACGATAATGAAATGTTAAAGTGATTGGTTTTACAAAACTAACATGACTTTATAAGAAACATAAGGTAAGGGAAGCTATTATAAGGCACAATTCAAAAACACAAGTTCAAAGTCCTGCAAAACTGTCAATAACAATAATTCATTGTCACATGAAATATTTCTATTAAGCATGAAAGATGGATGTTCTTTGGATATCAAATAATACTAGAAATGAGTTCTCCTTCTTCATCATCTGAGTTGTTGTGCTTGTTGCAGCTATATAACATGCTGACGGAGACGGGAGAGCTGGAGAACACCTACATCATCTATACATCTGACCATGGCTACCACATTGGACAGTTTGGTCTTGTTAAAGGTTAGAGACAAAGCCGACTCCCACCTTCTGAACCTTCTTTAGTCTCCCACGGGAGTTAGTGACACCAAACAGAAAGAGTTTCTGAACAATGGAACCAAGGACTTCTGCCTGATGATTCATGGACTTGGAGCCTTTCACATATTTTTGCTGCCATGTTGATGACATTTCTTCAAAAGTCGTTCCTCGCAATGGTTTTAGAATGATAGATCAAAAGGTTGTTGAGATAAAAGAGTACACCCGAAGCTGTTGACGAAATGAAAAGGCTGGTATTTACAACAATACTTTGTTTTCACAGCATATGATGGGACAAATATGGATAAATACTAGAAAAAACATTCAGGGAGTTATTTGAAGCTTCTTGTGCTGACGAATTTAAATGATTCATAAGCATGATGTGCAAATACATTTTGTGGCCCTTTGTATGTCCTGTGTCAACTTATTCATTTCGTGTGCTTCTGTTGTTCTCCACCTCATATATGCCCTTTGGACCACAGGAACTGCATCAAACTCATTTAGATGACATAGTTCAGAGAGATTTCCATTTGTTCATGTAAATCATTAACACACTAGAGTCTGTCATGGTGTTCCTCAGGGCTCTGTACTTAGATTACACACTTCTACAAGATAACTGTCATCTCCTGATACTCAGCTATACTTATCTATTGTAACAAGACTTGAGTTTTGATTATATTTCAGTACATTCAGATAAAACAAAGGTTGTTATAGGGCCAGAACACCTCAGGAGTTTACTTAGTAACACCAGAATCACAATGGATGTCATTCCTTTGACCTCCACTCCCACCATAACAACAATTTTGAGAAAACCTTTAACTCTGACATAAATTATTTCCACAGAGATATTATATTTTATAAAACTGGAATAAGGCTTTTAATAATAACAATGATTTAAAAAAAACTGAGGTTTACTTTGGATAATACTAACTTAAACCTGAGACAGAGAAAAGGCACAACTGAGCCCAACATAAATTCAAGAAAGCATTCCTAAAGCTAACAAAGTTAGTGGGATCCATACTAAAATGAATGTATTCCTGACATGCTGTGTGCTTGTGCTTCCAGGTAAATCCATGCCGTACGAGTTTGACATCAGAGTCCCGTTTTACATCAGAGGCCCAAACGTGGAACAGGGCGGCATGTAAGCACAGCATCAGATGTTCAGCCTCCACCTGGAGGAAAACAGGACATTTCTTTATGCCGTCTCTTGAAGTGGGGTTCTGTACAGCACGGGCTAATAACATTTGAACACTTGTATCTTTTAAAAGCTCAGTGACTCTAAATGGGATTAAGCAGGTTTAGAGCATTGATGGAGACATGGAGTGGAGCAAAGTGGCTGTTGGGCAACGGCACCCCAGACCAACGAGAGTTTGAAAAAAGCTGGTGGTTGATTATCCAAAACCTTAACCCTTGTGCTATCCTAGGCACTTTAACATAAGGAGTTGGGTCATCTAGACCCACTACACAGTGCTCTGAACCTTTTTTCTTCAATGATTTGTGATCTTCACTGGTGTCCATGGATTACATGAAATCTTTCCACCTTTATCATGGTAGGGAGAACACGTCAATGTAAGGGTGGGGTCATAGAATAGCACAAGGGTTAATGCATTACTGAGGCTATGAGTAGCGTATACCCAGAAATCATCCACTTGAATCAAAAGAATACAAAAACCTCATTAGTGATGGAATAGATTCAAGCACTAGGCAGAGAACAGAACCAACTGGACCCTTCAGAACACTTAAGATAATAATGTTTAGGAGCCTTGAGGAGTAAATGGTTTCCATGATACATTTTTGCATGAACAAACGCATGAAGATCTGTGAAGATTTTGTGTTTGGCAGGTATTGTCATGTTGATGTTAAACATTAATGATTGCATGTGTGCGCTCTTTAGTAATCCTCACATGGTTCTGAACATCGATCTGGCTCCAACCATCCTGGATATAGCTGGACTCGATACGCCTCCAGATATGGATGGACGGTCGATACTAAGTCTGCTGGACACAGACAAACCCGCCAACAGGTAAACACACGTACAAACACACGAACACACTGCTGCAAGCCAGCTTTGAGCACACAGCGCAAATCATTAGCTTTCACTTTGGCATCTTTGGGATCAAGTAACCACTTTTTTCTCATGCCCTCTTCAATTTTATACAGAATACGAGACATTAAGCCAGGATTGTCAAGACCGCAACAATCTGTCTGTCAGATATTTCTCTGCAGGAACTACAAACTGTTCTCCTTTTTCTGTCTCAGATTCCAGCTCAACAAGGTGCCAAAGATCTGGAGGGACTCCTTTCTAGTGGAAAGAGGGTAAACCACATAAACTTATCTCAGCCCATGCTACCTGTTTGAGACAGGATTTCCTCTCATCGCTCACGTTCTGGCACTAGCTGCAGAGTTTAAACTGGGTTTTCCTTAAACTGTTGAGTTTTTAATCCAACATCACACCAACAAAACTGCCTTTCATAACAACCTCTGTGTGTTAAAGGGGGGTGGGTGAGAGGGGTGACCCACCTCATTTTCCCCCTGTCAGAATTTCTTGGGATCATCAGAGATTGGCGGGGGTTTTAGTGCGGGGAGGGCCGAGCAGTCTCCTTCTTTTCACACCCCATCATCCACCTCAGCAGAACACAAACACCCACCTGAGCACAGGTGTCAGCTCGCCTTTGCACAAATAGTTTGCAGGACAGAATGAAATGTTTCACATGTGTTGTTGTGTGCATATGTATGTGCGTGTGAGGTGTAGTTGTGTTGTGTACATGTTGACATTTTCTGTGGATGAAGATCTTTGTAGCCAACGGGTATGTTTGTAACATATGTGTGTGTGTGTGGACAGGCCCCGCCCCTTTTAGACATCTACACCGGGAAAAGAAGAAGGTGCATCTTCTCTCAGTGTTAGGTGCAGATCTGGGCCAAAAGAACTTTGCTTTGTGGGAAGGAGTTCTATTGCAGGTTTCTTCTTCCTGCTGCCACTTTACCGACTCTCATGGAGAACTTCATAGTTAGATTTTCAGGTGCATGCACCCAAACACATATTTGAAACTCTGTGAGCGATCTGCTTTAGTGGTTCGTACCAGCAACTGACTGCTCAACGGATGGCAAAGTTTCAATTAAAATGCTTCAGTCAATGTTAAAAATGCATTCTGAAATGACCTTTCCACTGCAAACATTATGCAAAGATGACGTGAATCACGGCTGTAATTTGATAAAGTGCTGCACACTTCAATTATAGATGTGCTGTCTAGCAGGGTTTATAATCTTACATTCAGGTCAATCGTTTCAGCTGGATTTCAGGGTCAGACATCCGCATATTCAACAGTTGTGACCTGATTATTTTGTGTACTTTTTATCAGTTACACCATCCATCATCTAGGTGATATAACCAGCTAAACAACCTGCTGACCGATAGTGTGTCTCAGCAGAACACAATCAGTGTGTGGAGTGTCTGCTGTGCTGAGCTCAATAATTGGTATTTACAACAAGTTTGGTTTGATGCAGACCTAGTTTCACTAAGAAGCTTTATTCTTTTCACATCATTGTCTTACACTGACCAGTTGGACAAAAAATGCTCCCTCCAAACCAAATAATCAGACACATGCCTGCCTCTCCTTTATTGACAGGAAGTTGCTGCACCAGCAAGTTGAGGGGAAGGAAGTGTCGCAGGAGAACTTCCTGCCCAAACACCAACGGGTTAAAGACCTCTGTCAGAGAGCTGAGTACCAGACGCCCTGTCAGCAGACTGGACAGGTACAGAAACTCGTGCAAATGAGCCGGAAGATGGTTGTTTAGAGTTCTCAGAACTTACATGTTATGCCCAATTCCATTAAATACCTCTAACTGCTCATTATTACCCCAGATCCTGTTTCTTTCCCCTAGTTTTGTTAGTGATGGGTCAAAGAATCCCTGAAATGAAAGGAAACAAGAATGAAACACTTAGACCTTTGAAAGCCACTCAGTTGAAATCAGTCATTTGTTATTTACAATGCATCTCATTGCCTGAGAGCAAAGTTTGTTTTAGGTGCACTCTTTAACAAGAAATACTTTAAACTCAGGAATCAAAAAACGAGGCTGCAGACTGGATCTCCCAGAAATCTCTGATTCCAGCAAAACCTTGAAGAGCTCCGGATGAAGCCTCAGCGCTTAAAGTTGAGGGTGATTTTAGAACCTCTGTCGTAGCTCCAAAGGTCCTGACTTTGTGTGTGTGTGTGTGCGTGTTTGTGTAGAAGTGGCAGTGTGTGGAGGATGCAACAGGAAAGCTGCGGCTCTTCAAGTGTAAGAGTGAAGGAACTAGAACCTTCCAGCGGGACACGGTCAGCCGCCAGCGTCCGCTCAGTGTCAAATCCCGCCTGTACCACCCTAAGCTGGACATGTGCGACTGCGACTTTGGCGACCTTCCACTTTTGAACTTGCGACGCTTCAACCAGAAGCCTTTCCTCTCCAAAAAGAGTGAGTTTTGCCTCTTCATACTGAAAGCTCTGCAACGTTGTTGCCATTATGGATCCCGAGGACCGGGTTGGGACATGTTGTCCATTCTAACTGTTAGTCTTGAAACTAAAATAGTTCAATTGCCAACATTACTTTGAAGTTGGAGCAGCAGTTTTCTGCAACATGGATGCTCCAATCAGAAATGTTTGAATGTGAGAAGAAGCTTTGTGACTCTTTCATACCGAGAAATAGCAGTTGGAGGTCAAACCGGATCACCAAAAGTTGGTCTGACTGTTTGTCAGAGAGTGCGGTGGAAAAGGGTAAAGTGTCAAAGTTCATGTTCGACAACAGTCAGCAGCAGCAGCAGCCATCGTCTCCATTCGCTGTTCTGCCAGTAGAGCAGTCATTGCTGAGTTCACTCACCCACAAAGTGGATTCTGCGCTTCATGTGGTAAAATAGGAAACGCTGAACCTCCATTGACATTCAAAAGTCTTCTGGATGCTTTCTAGAAAGCAGCTTTAGTGTGGTTGCAGCCTTCATCATCACTTCAAGTATGCAGCGGTGCAAAGCTGACCTCTACTGTCTAAAGAGAGAACTGCACCCAACGTACACGGATGCAGAGACAAAACCTCTGTTTTTTCTCTCTCCTTTAAAAACTGTGCCATTGTCACAAGTAGAGTAAATTTCAAGAGGTGCTTCCTGGTCTGTACTAAACTCATACATTAAAACAACCCATGGTGATTAATAATAGATACAAATACGTAAAAAGTGTGTTATCCTGTCATTAAAAAAACAGGATGTTATAATTACAATAAATTTGTTGCCAGATAACAGTGCAATTGTCACCAAAACAAAATCAGGTTACCCAATTATTCAGTGTTAAAATGGTCAAAAACAGAAATAACTAAAAAAATATGAAAGAAAACACTACATGACCACATTGCTGTGAATTTCTTTTAAAATCCACAGTTGCACAGTTCAAGCAGTTTAGAAAAAGAAGTCCAAATTTAATTTTAACGTCTAGCCATGTTTAAAATGTTTCTTGAAGTGGATCAACAGATCAAACAGGGAGTGTCTGTGAGTGTCCGGGGTGTGAAGTGTCTTTCACGATATCGTTTAAGTCTTTTTTTCAAGTGAGAAGCGTTTCTTCTTTTGTTTAGTGTGACACCTCCAGAGATGACTTTATTGGATCAGTGAGTCTGAATGTTTACTGCATTTGTGTGTCAGAGTTCAAAACCCAGAAGAGTTATGCGAGGAACCGCTTCAGCCGCTCCCTCCCCGGGGCGAACAGTTACCCAGGCAACAGCAGTCTGGGGGAATCGCTCAGAAGTTCTCATCAAACAGGAGAAGAGCTGGAGGAAGACTTCAGTGGAATGGGAGCCCCTCCCAGCACAGCTTTCCCATCCAGCTCCATCAAAGTGACCCACAGGTTTGCCTTTTTCTGTGGCACTTTCCATCCAGCGATCTTCAGAACCTGCTTTTGGGGGGGCTACAGCTACAGTCCAGTGAAGGCAGGGTACAGGTCGCCCGAATTCACTCACATGCACACCTAGGGGCAGCTTATCAAGCATGTTTTAGGGCTGTGGGAGGAAACTGGAGTGTCCGGGAACCCCCCCACGTAAACGAGGAGAACAATACCCCACACAGAAAAGACCCAGCCTGGATTCGAACCAGGGCCTTCTGGCTGTGCGGTGAGCGCTAAACACTCCCCCACCTCTGGGACATTTTCATTTTCTTGAAGCAGTCAGGGTGTTGGGGAGTGATCTGACAGGGACCAGCCGGCTGTTATCTGGCGTGTCCTGTCATGCCACGTGCCAGCTGTTTCCAGATGTGACACATTACAGTTTAGTGAAGCTGACGTCTTCCCTGCAGGTGTGCCATCCTGTCCAACGCCACGGTGAAGTGCGACACAGGAGTTTATCAGTCTCTGCAGGCCTGGAAGGATCACAAGCTGCACATCGACCATGAGGTAGGACTCTCTGGCACTGACCACCAATCATGTGTGGACATGGAGGTTACAGAAAAGTGCAGCAGCATCTGGAAGAGCTGCAACTGTCCCTTACAACTTAGTTTCCCTCATCCGAGCTAAGAAAAAGAATTTGACTTCACTTCTTGGTCTTTTAGCAATTCTTCCTTTTTGGTCCAATTTTTATAGTATTTTTGTCAGGAGCTTCAATGACATTTGTTTAAAAATATAGAATTCAAAGGTTTGAGACCTGACTTCTTTCTGTGAAGAAAATATTCTCTGACGTTGAAGAAATCACTTTCCTTTTCTTTGCATCCGACTAGTTGATTCGGTTAAAGGTTCTGCCTTGAATTATCTAAGATTTTCTCTAATTTCCCCCCAACAAATAGAAGTGTTTGGCTGCTGTCGCGATGAAGCCACTAAACGAGTGCAGCCTTTGAATTCAAATGGAAAACATCAATAATCTGGGGTTGGTGCAGGCGACTTCTATCTCAAAATCAAGCATTTGTCGTGGATCACTCTGATGAGGTCAAATGACCGTAAACCAATTTAATAAAGGCCTATACAAATGACCACTGGATTATGTCAAATCATTTGGCCTCATTCGCTGTTCTATAAGCAAGCAATGTGATGACGACGGTTTTAAGACCCCGGCTGGGGTCAGAAGGAGACAGACACAAGCAGAAATGAAAACACTGCTGAAAAAAACACATCGATCTCCTGGTTTCTGAATCCTTCAGCTCCCCATCCTTTTCATCCAGGTTTTAAAAACCCTCGTATTCTCATCCTTGATGTCCTTTAACCCTTGTGTTATCTTAGATGACCCCACCCTTACATTGACGTGTTATTCTTACCATGACAAAGGTGGATAAAGGTGGAAAGATTTCATGTAATCCATGGACACCAGTGAAGATCACAAATCATTGAAGAAAAAAGGTTCAGCGCACTGTCTAGTGGGTCTAGATGACCCAACTCCCAACGTTAAAGTGCCTAGGATAGCACAAAGGTTACACTGAAATGTGAACATTCTCCTGGCAGCAGCTGAATCTGAAAAAAGCACAGAACCGTTGATTCAGAGTTTTGACATTTTCCCTAAAACTGACCGTCCTCCTGTCTTTCTGTTAGATTGAGACTTTACAAACAAAGATCAAAAACCTAAGAGAGGTCAGAGGTCATCTGAAGAAGGTCCGGCCCCTGGAGTGTGACTGCAATAAGTATCTGTAAGTAAGAACGCCACGCCTGGAGGCAGATCCATGTTCCAGCGTGACGCCGGTGTCCATGTGCTCAGGTTCAAATCCAAACTGAAGAACAAGCTGAAATTCAGAGGAGAAGGAGGATTTCATCCGTTCAGGTGAGACTAACTCTCCTTCAGCTCAGCTGACTGCTGTAATCGTCAATAAAGTCTGTGATCATCATCAATGGGAAACCGAATGTTCTTCCAGAGTGTGCAGACTTAGACAAATGTAAACCTGTGTGGCTGAAAACACTAAGCGAAGGGGAATGTTCAGCACCCTAATGAGCTGCATATACTGACTCTACATAGATGCCTTTTTGTGAAAACATATCAGATAACATGTTCCTGTTGTATTCCTGCCGCTGCGCTTCAGATCGCTAAACATAAAAAAAAAATGGAATTCCGTCATCTGTCATTCTAAGTAGACATGAAATTAATTCATAAAACTGTTATTTTTTATTGTAGAATGACTCCTACTGGTTGTGTTTTAATGTAACGTGTCACTCTATAAGTTCATTCACACACAGAAGCAGGTCAAATGTTTTTTAGTGTTCAGTGTGGAAAAGATTTTCTGTCTTCATTTTTGGCCTCATAGTTCTCTTAAAATAGGCTCTGTCACAAGTAATCCAGAGCTTGAATGTGGAAACATAGTTTTAGCAGGATGTTTTAGCCCTATGTTGTTCTTTTAGTTTAGTTCTGGAAAGCGAACATACAACACAGGATGCAGACTCTAAAAAAATCTTCTCTGAAAAGCTAAAAACAAACGTCTGCCGTCTCTGGTGTGAGGGACAATGCATCCTCTGAGAACCAGGAAAAATAATAGATTTGTGATGAAAAATAAAATGTGTCCACTTTTTGAGGGTTAGAAATAAATACAAGAAAAAGAACATTTTTATTAAATGTCTTCTCACATGACCAAGTGGACCCGAAAGAGATGAAGCGGGTGGAGAAAATGGACAGAAGGTCTTTCTACGGCGTTTTCCTTCATTTTTATGACTTATTTTATGCAGCCCACCGTTAACATTTTTAGCGATGTTCCATTGTTCTTCATGCATTCTCTGTTTTTATAAATTAAGGAAATATGTGATCTTTCTTTTTATTATTATAATTTTTGGTGCCATATGCAAATGAGATAAGCATTAGCACAATGACAGCTCCTCCCGCGTCCTAACCCTCCACAGAATGACTTTAATTTTTGGAGGGAGAAAAAAAACTGTTTGTGGGTAGCTTTGGGGTCCCTAATATAATATCAATCCTAAAATTGACCCCCCCAACCAGATATTAGATATTTTCCTTGAAGGCAACATGGTGCGACAAGTGACGTGAAAGTGAAGTGAAACACCAGATAATCATCATTGTATTTCAATTTTACCATACAAGAAACCAACAAGCAAATAAACTCTTGGTAACATCAAAGCAGCAAAATATATCCAATACTCGAATTTATTTATTTCTAAGGGGTTCAGCAGTTGTGATCAGGTGTAAAACAGAGGTAAAAATAGCATTTTATGCTAAAAACAGGACAAATATATTTGAGATGATCATTGCTGTTGGAGCAGGGGGGTATTCCAGAAAGCAGGTTATGCTAGCTCCCACGGTAAGTTTGAGGCTAAGGAAGTTGATAACCTCAGTTTTCGGTTCCAGAAATGGAGGTACGTTTCAGGGTAGGTCAAGTTGCCATAGCAACTCATGGTCTGAACATAACCTGGTCCGGAGCAGGTTTAGTTGAAGCTTAGTTTGTTTTCATTTAAGGTGGCAAAATTGGATAAGTTACATATATATGCGTCACAAGGAAAATGGAAATAAGATCAGAAACTCGTGCGTTTACTTTGTCTGTTCTTCTACTACAAGCAGAAACTTTCTTTTGATGATGATGCAGCCGTATTACTTTTTTGATGGACGTATAATCTTCATACGCCGTCATTAATCTCAGACTCCGTCTCACTGAAGTGTCGCTCTTTCTTTTTTTTTCACCACACGTTTCCATGGTCACCAAGTCGAGCGTAATTACGCCAACTCATATCCGGTCTTTTGGAACCGACATACCCCGAGTAAGCAAGTTCAGGCGGATTTCAGCCAGAGTTCAGGGTTAAGGTCAGGCTAGTTTAAACATGCTTCCTGGAATACAACCCCAGTTTGCATGCACACACACATTTACTGTTCCGACTGATCCCTAGTTAAGTGTCCCTTAAACCGGATTCATGAATCCGTTTCTCCTCTTCCTCACTGTCATTTTCTGGAACTTTGCTGTCCTCACTTTCTGAGGGAATCTCCCTAACTGAAAGTTCCCGAGGTTTCCTTCCATAAAAGGTTGTTATGTCCATTTCCTGTGATAGTGAGCAGATTGTAAAGCAAAAAACAAATACATGCTACAAATACATTTTATTCAAATGACCAATGGTGAGACATGAACATGTGGCTTGAGGCAACGCTGTGCAGTAGAGGCTCAATTATCAAAAGCAGAGAGATTTAGAGATTCATGCAGTTTCTAATCCATTTCCCCCTAAAAACGTGCACAGGTTCTAGATTCTGATCGTATTTTCATTTGATTTATTTGCCAAAAATGTCAACAAGCTCATTTAACCCTTGTGCTATCTTAGATGACCCCACCCTTCCATTGACGTGTTCTCCCTACCATGATAAAGGTGGAAAGATTTCATGTAATCCATGGACACCAGTGAAGATCACAAATCATTGAAGAAAAAAGGTTCAGAGCACTGTCTAGTGGGTCTAGATGACCCAACTCCCAATGTTAAAGTGCCTAAGATAGCACATGGGTTAATGAGCACATTCATCTATAAGATGCACTTTCAACCTTCTGGAACAGATTGATGTTTCTTCGTCATGAACCTTTTTTCAACTGTCAAATGAAGGTGTGCTGCAGCCTGATCTAATAGAGCCCCCCCCCACTATAGCCTGTTGCGTGCTGAAAACGTGTTGATAAATCTTAGTCATATTGTCTAGTTTTTTTAATCACAGCGTCACATGTTTACTTGTGACGCCTTAGATTAGATTAGATTAGAAGAGTGATGAGCTAAAGTAGCCTTCTGCTCTATTTCTGTCTTTGGAAAACTCCAGATTATTTTGCTTTGGTGTGAAGCACCTTTTCAATGACGTGTCTTTAGTACGTGTGTTATTCCAAGATCTTCATCTTAACACCTACAATCCTTAAAGCAGACACAGAACTCCTTTTTAACCTTCATTTCTGTTCTGAGCAGGAAGAGCAGGGCTCGAGACAAGAAGGCCTGGCTCCAGAAGGAGCAGAAGAGGAGGAAAAAGATGAGGAAGATCATCAAGAGGATCAAAAACAACGACACCTGTTCAATGCCTGGACTCACCTGCTTCACACACGACAACCAGCACTGGCACACGCCTCCTTTTTGGACACGTACGGCCTGACACGCTCACATGTTCACATTTCCTCTAAAGATTCTGGTCAATTTCAGTTAGTTGCCACACTCCTGCAGAGTTGGACTTTTTTGACAAGAATGTGCTTTTAAATAAATGTTAGCATCTGTTTTCTGATCCCAGTTTATCACCAACGTCTGAATAGAAAACGGTGTTTGTGTGTGACAGTGGGTCCGTTCTGCGCCTGCACCAGCGCCAACAACAACACATACTGGTGTCTGCGGACCATTAATGAGACCCACAACTTTCTCTTCTGCGAGTTTGCCACTGGCTTTCTGGAGTTTTTTGACCTCAGCACAGACCCTTACCAGGTACACACAATGACGCACATGCGTGACAGACGCTAATCACATGACGGGCTGAGACTGTGCTGTGACCATCCGCAGTTGATAAACGCCGTGGGCTCCTTAGACCGCACCGTTCTCAACCAGCTGCACGTCCAGCTCATGGAGCTCCGCGGCTGCAGGGGGCATAAGCAGTGCAACCCTCGCACGCGCTCAGTGGAGCTGGGTATGACACACTCATACATGCATGAAAGTGCTTGTCTTTGCATGGACCTTGATTCAAATGTGTTGAAGTTCAGTAACTGGGGATCTGCATCAACCTCACGTGAAAAGTATTGATGCTGTGAAAATCCAGCAGCTTTAGTTACAAAGACTCCAGCTGATTTTATGTGGTTTTACTAACATTTATAAACAAACCAGAAAGTCTAAAATGTAAACAAGTCATGGTTTGAGTCTTTTGTTCAGCTTCAGAAGAAAGCTCTTGGAGCATTTTTCTGATGATGGAAGACATTTCTAAGGAAAAAAGCTTAAAACGGCATTTCTGAGTGTTTCTTTGTTCAAATCGTTGTGAATCCGGAGCAGATGAAATAATGCGGGTTAAAAAAGATCGTATTTGTCGCTCCATTCTGATTCACTAACAGACAAATAGATCCATGAACGTCTTTGTTTTCCTCCTCTGAGCTGGAATCTGGATCAGAACTAAACGGCTGCATAGATGCAATATTGCTGCCATTTTTGTTGCACTGCTAAAGTTAGGTTGGGGTTGTGGGGGGGCTGTACGCCAATGGGAAAACATGTAAACAGATGGAGGACAGGAAGTGGGGTTGTCCTGGTCCTGCCATTAACTCAGAGGTAAATTTCTAGTGAACTCCTGCTGCTCTGCAGAGACTATGTTCTAGAAAAAGACAGGTTTTTAGATTTTGTGTATAATGACATCATCGCAATCAAACGGCCACTGAGAACGCTTTGAAAATGGATCAAAAGAGGATCAGGACTTTCAAATGATTTTGTTTTTTAAGTGGAGCATCATTCAGGGTCTGCTCCTATGATGGTTTGCTGGTAAACATACCACGACCTCATTGCTTTTCCGGTTGTTGCTGACTCATTAACCATCGGACTGTCCTTTCAGCAGGCGGGCGGGCTCATGGCAGCTTCGACAACTACAGGTACACGTGAGAACCTTGTTCTTCTGCTGGATTCTTTCATGGCAAAGCTGAGGGCTGCTGGTGGTTGGCTTTAAGGGAGGGTGTGCATTTGTCTTTGTGTGTGTGTGCGTGTGTGTGTAACACGGTGTGTGTTTGTTGTATCAGGCTGTTTGAAAGGAGAAAGTGGCCAAAAGTCAAGAGACCTTCATCCTCCCGAACCCTGTGAGTTTGCTCTTCATCTGGCCTGCATGCTGCTTAGTGCTGCTGTCCGTCTGTGTAACATCCATTACGTTTTAACACTTTGACACTGATGTTTCCAGATGTTTCCTTTCAAAATACAAGTTTTATTTGAAGCCAAAAAAACAAAAAGATGACCTGAACATCCTATAAAAATTGTTGCTTTTACTTTTCTTAAACTTTTGACCGGTCAGACCTACAGTAGGTTGACTGATTACTCAGTGGTCTGGGGCAAACATTAGGCTATTTCTCTCAAAATGCCTGTTTTCATCCAGCAGTTCATGCACTTTTTTTGTGGCTGATGTGGGCCTCTTTTGGAGAATCCATTAAAACTCGGTCAAGGATCCTTTTGCAGATGTGGATTGTTGAGGGCCGTCCTTATGGTGTGATGGCTGGAGTCAGCATCAGTCATGAGACATTCCATCATCTCATGGAAGCAGACAGGGCTCTGTGACTTTGGAAAGTTGGGTAAAGAAAATATATTTAAAACGGAATAAACAACAAGTTGAACAGCAGAGGCCTTAGTCACATGCACCCGCATGGGGGGTTGACCTGTACACTGTAAACCGGAATAGGTTCAGTGAACTGTGAATCAGTGAAACTGATTATATAATATTTTTACTTAATAATTATTAGTTAATCAGAACTTAGAATGTTTGAGTTGACACTTTCACTAAATTTAACCCTTGTGCTATCTTAGATGACCCCCCCCTTACTTTGACGTGTTCTCCCTTCCATGACAAAGGTGGATGAAGGTGGAAAGATTTCATGTAATCCATGGACACCAATGAAGATCACAAATCATTGAAGAAAAAAGGTTCAGAGCACTGTCTAGTGGGTCTAGATGACCCAACTCCCAATGTTAAAGTGCCTAGGATAGTACAAGGGTTACACTTTCACTCTTTACTCATACACAATCCTCTCAGGGTCTGCCAGATCTATAGTGGGAGAAAGCCAGAGCCCAACACATGCAAACTCCACACAGAAAGGTGTTCTGTTACAAGGTCCCCCCGCGGGGTCTTGAACCAGGTCTTCTTGTTCTGAGGCAGGAGCACTAATTGCTGCACCACCACATCTTCAGTATGTAGCTGAGTTCATGTCACAATGTTCACGGGCGTACATTATGACGGAATCACGTCTCTTCATTTATATGTTTTGACAGCAAGGTTTCATTTCCTCAAAATGTTTTAGTCCAATAAAGATAGAACTGAAGTCAAAGTTGAATTGGCTTATAGGTTTAAGCTGACTTGACTTAGTGGCTACTTTTGAGTTCTATGATTATAAAACTTTTGAGCTCATTGTACTGTTTGGGTTTACAGTGTACGGATTCTGCAGGCTTTTGGGTTGTAGAGGGTCACAGAGAGGCGTGTCTGCATCTAAAAGAGGCTGTAGGAGTGTTTTGCAGATTCCTTGAGGCTCGTAGGGCCACCTCAAGAGACGTCACGAAAAGTGTGTCGTAAAGTATTTATAAGGCTAATGGAAGTAACACACACTGATGACGTACAGGTGATGCTGTCGTACCGTGTCCTTATGCTGCACTCTAGTTGTTAGTGAGGGTGTATTCAGACTGGACACATTCGGTTTGCTTAAAGTGAACCAGTTCGTTTCGCCCGATAATCCAGAATAAATGTTCAGTCTGAATGCACCCAAACAGACCCTGGTCCTGGACCAGGAACCGCTCTCTGACCCATCTTTGGAGGTGGTCTCGGTTCGTTTCCAATTGGACTGAGCTTCGGTTCACTCTGAGATTTCTCATTTGAATACAATTTGTTCTCTCAGCGGAACAACTGAACCAAAATGGCCACCGTAGCCGATGTAAACAGAGTAGGAATGACGCAACAGATGAGCCGCAGACAAATATAAAGCAACGATTGTATGCACACAAAACTGATAAGTCAAATCATTCCAGTGAGTGGAAACACTTTGAATTGAGCAAAGTGTCTAGAATGTTCTAAGAATGTTCCCTTTTGATTCTTTGAATGTGGAACAGTGGACTGAACTTTAGGAAAGTTCTTGTTTACTTGTTTGTTTGGACACACATTTCATTTACACTTGATTATCTTGAAGAAATCCAAGGAATCTGGAAAACCTTTGGCGGCACCGCGGTAGAGGTGGGTTGTAGAGGTCGAGGTAGAGGTCGTCCTGCAACCAAAGGGTTGGTGGCTCAATCCCCACTCTCCCCATCCAGCTGTCTCCTGAGTGTGGCTCATCTGCAGCTCACCGCTCCCCCCAGGGGATGGGTCAAATGAGGAGAATAATTTCCCCATTGTGGGATTCATTCATTTTCTAATCCGTTTTTCCCCTTTCGGGCTCACAGGGCTGCATGCCGGAGCCTATATCCCAGCCACTTGCTGGCGAAGGCAGGGGAGACCCTGAGCAGTTCGCCAGTCTGTCACAGGGCCCATTGTGGGATAATTAAAGTCAACTTTTTTCTTTTTAAACCTGTTCAGTAGCAGGTATTACTCTCTAAGTCACACTGGATGAAGTTTGGGATAAAGAGGATCTGGATCCAGTTTAGGTCACTGAATTGGATCCAATCAGAGCTTCTGAAATGAACCAAAATCTAAACTGAATTGTATTTTCAACAACATGTTAGGATATGAATCGAATCGTTGATAAAATGCATCATTACACACTTACCCTAACTTAGCCTTGTGTTGTTAAAGTGTACGCTGCAGCCTGTGGACCTCAGCTTGTTCATTGCAAAAAATGTGCATGAATTTTTGCTCTACGGTCTCACCAAACGGTCTACGACCTTGATATTTCGTGCGGGCCATCTGGATGCCCTGTACAGGTTTGGCCATTTTTTTGCCCCCAGACAGCCATTATACTTAGTTATTACTAAGGCTTAAACAGTCAAGCTGAAGGAAAAAGGTACTGAGCCCTCCGGGGGCCAGTGGTTAAAAAAACAAAAATTCTGATAAATCGTGCACACCATTTACTAATCCGTGCGCACCGTTTATTAGATTCCTTTTTTTCTTTTTAACCACTGGCCCCAGGGGGGCTCCGTAAGAAGGTTTGATGCTCAGTCGCTGAATCGTGACATCAGTTAAGTCAAGCAGCAAAATAGATCCACATCCAAAACAATAAACACAACGAACAGTCAAGCTTTGCCATTTCTGGAGGGGTTGTTCCTTCCAGCAGCAAAGTGTCAGGTTTGGCATAATGAAGACGTTTGACAACCTTAACAAACCTGGCTTTTAAAACTTTTCTTTCCATCTTCCTGTCACTACTCATGTCTAGATGGATCTCCATCGTCTGTCTGTCTGCACACACTTTAACTGAAAAGCACTTTCCTGCTGCCGTGTGGCTAAAGATAACTCTGCTGTGTCTCCAGAGGACCGATCTGGGATGGCTGGAAGGGATAGGGGGGCGCCCGCCGCTCCCACCCTCACTAGCCTACAGGAAGGAGGCGTGGTCACCGCAGCCTCAGCATCAGTCCGCTTCTGCAACGTCATTCAGCCTTCCCCACCTGTTGCTCAGGAAGACTCTGGAATGAAACCCTCACCCTTCCCCCAGAGGCTCCTACCATGCTGCCACCTCCTGCCCCTGTAAGAAAGAAGAAGAGCAGGAGGAGGAGAAGGAGCAGGGGATGCATAGCAAAAGAGTCAGAGCAGGAAAAGATGTGTTTTTAGAGGACCAGCAGCATTTTGCCCTGAGTTTTACCTTTCAGGTTTGACATAATCAACTCTCAGCTCAATAACCAAACCCCTCTTCATCTTAATGAGCCTCTTACTGTAAATTTATGCTTCCTTTTTTTCTTGACTCATTTTTAAAATAGAATTTAGGTTGAGCTATTTTGCACATTGCAAAAACCAAATTATGTTATTAAAAAAATGTTATTAAAATTAAACATTGAGAAAGTTTGGTGAATTAGTTTTGAGAAAATATGTCTGAATTATTTTAACAAGACATTTTGTTAACCAGGAGCAGGTTTATGCTCCTCAAAAACATCTGCTTTTGTACATAAACCACCTCAAGAGTAAAATCCCATTTGATTTTAGGCAAAACCGAAAAATATTCTTTTTTCTAAATATTAATGCTTAATGAAAAAAGTTTGCATTTTTCAATTTCTTGAGTAAAATAATGTGTCACTAAAATTAGTGTAACTATTTTTCCCTACAAAATATGACTCTGTAAATCTAATATATCTTTAAAATAGAAATGTATGTATTGGTTAAATTTTTTTTAAAAAGTCTCACGTTTTGGAGTTAAATCGGTTTAATCGTTCTGAATTTTTGCAGTAAATATATAGTAATAAAATCCTAAAAGGCTTGAAAGTTGTGCGAATATTAAAGCTACGTAATATTTTAAAGGTAACTATAAGTGTTATGAAAGTTTATTGTAAAAAAATCTGAATGTTTTCTGTGAAAAAAGTTTACAACTCTTTCATTGCCAATTTGCATCCGACATCAAATGGAACCACATCATTTTTGATAAAAATTAAATCATAGCATTTAAAAGAAATGTTGCTGCTGGATTTTTCCTCCAATCTATAATCCATTTGGTGCAAGTCCTGCAGGTTATAGAGTTCTGCCTGATGTAAAAGTAGTCATTTCCTTTCATTAGCCGTTGTTTTAATGTTTTTCTGACATTGTAGGATGTCAGGTTTCTCAGAAAGGTCAGCGTTAAACAAGTGTGCTGAAGTCTTAACACTAGATAGAGTGTTGTAGTAATTGGAGATGACCCACGTTTCTTCTCCTCCTCCACCTCCTCCTGCAGTGACCTCTGTCATGCCTTCATGTTTTGGGTTTCTCTAACTGTCTGTGAAGATTTGAAGGAGCCGATCATGTCACTGCTAAACTCGGACTGGAAGAACTTCAGTAACTCAACTTCTCATGAAGTGATCTTTTGTCCCAAACCTGAGTGTCTGTTAGTTCCCGGCTCCGCTGGAGAGATTAACCTGTCGGCTGACACGAGTACCCACAATGCAGCTGGAAGGATAAGAAGAAATTCCCAGTCACTGTCAGAATCCCTTTGAAGTCACCAAGTCTGGTAAATACCACCAACCTGACTGAAGAACTCAAAAGAACTTCATCAGGAGATGACGGCACACACAGCTCCTCACTCTTCATCAGTGGACTCACAGCTCCTCACTCTTCATCAGTGGACTCGCTTCGGTTGTCCTGGTCAGAACTTGCGGCGTCGCCATGAATGAGCACTGCTAACGCAGGCTGCGGTGGGCATGGCTGCTTTGAAAAGTTCATTTTTTAACAAGTCAAAGTTGTTTGTGAGACATTTGCTGTGTTCAAATTCCCTCAGGTCTCCCTAAAGAACCCCTAAAAACATATAGTGTGGGACTATCCAGATTTGAATGCAGTTCTGACACATCATCACCATTTAACCTTAGTGCTATCCTATGGGGTCCAGATGACCCCACCCTTACATTGACGTATTCTCCCTGCCATGACAAAGGTGGAAAGATTTCATGTTATCCATGGACCCAACTCCCAATGTTAACACTTGTGCTATCCTAGGCACTTTAACATTGGGAGTTGGGTCATCCAGACCCACTAGACAGTGCTCTGAACCTTTTTTCTTCAATGATTTGTGATCTTCACTGGTGTCCATGGATTACATGAAATCTTTCCACCTTTATCCACCTTTGTCATGGTAGGGAGAACACGTCAATGTAAGGGTGGGGTCATCTAAGATAGCACAAGGGTTAAACAATGTCTGAATCCGTCCATACTCCCTAAATACTAAACAAAAAAAAACACATACAGTGCAAGACGATCTAGTACCCCTGGATATTCAATTCAATTCAATTTGCATAGCCTAAATTCACAACAACAGTCGTCTCAATGGGCTTCGTGCTGGTAATTGTCAAGTGGACATACAATCAAAAGGATCCTAAATGCATAGAATTCAATAGGAGAATACTAAACTTTAACTAAACAGACTAAACTAAATTGGGCATCACTGCCCTAAGACGGTAAGGAAAAACTCCTAAAATAAACGGAATCCGGAAAAAACGAAGAAACCAATTTGGACCCCATGCTCAACTCTCTGTTTTTTAACAGCAAATATGACGTCAGTGACTTTTTCCGACCAATATTTAAGAATCCCCTGTGCTCTGATGAAAATGTTGACGGTTCATTAAAAAATACATTAAAACACTTTTTTTTCTGCAAAAGTTGTTCAAACGCAAAGCATTGTGGTCATGTGCCAATGTAGTGAGCTTCGTCACAGACAGTTCTGGGAAATTTCTAGGGCAGTGGATTTTCAAACAACCCTACAAAACGGCAAACACACTATATGGTGAAGGAATTCAGACAGGGCCGTAGTTTCTGTTGTCGTTCCTGCTTTTTGCCTTTTTGTGAATGTGCATTTGTAGTCTGTAAATGAGAAACTGTCCTGTTGGTTCCTGACTGCAACCACCATGTTTTAGCTCTTCTTCAGGAACCGCATTCAGTCGAAAACTGCTGCATTCCGGTTTCACCGCGGAATGTGGAGCCAAAATGATAATAATGGATTGGATTGGATTTATCTGCGCTTTTCATGACACTCAAAGTGCTTACATTGTGTCCATTATTCATTCATACTTGGTGATGGTAAGCTACTGTTGTAGCCACAGCTGCCCTGGGGCAGACTGACAGAGGCGTGGCTGCCATTTCGCGCCTACGGCCCCTCTGACCATCACTGGGACATTCATGCACATTCACACACCAGTGGAGCCACACTGGAGGCAAGGAGGGTGAAGTGTCTTGCCCAAGGACACAACGACAGTTGGCTGGTGGGAGCGGGGATTGAACCGCCAACCCTTTGGTCATTGGACGACCCGCTCAACCACCTGAGCCACTGTCGCCCCAAAAGGGGTTGGGAGCGATCCACTCACACTCTAGTCAGCTTTTTTACACGACATTACGTCTGGTGTAAACAAATGTTCTTGTAAATATGTAATTGTGAAATATAAACTACGATTATTGACGGTCTTACCCCCCCCTCCTGATGGAAGTTCAGGGAAAGGTTGCACACTGTAAAACGGAGTCTCCTCCTTCCCGTGTGGAAGCAGCAGGCCACCGGTTTTCCTTCTGGCTCTTTAACCTTCACTGTATTTGTTCTGTGGAGCTTTTTGCTTTGTAAACCTGATTTCATGTTAACCATGTCTGCTGTTGACGGCTTCACTCCCTCCTGGTTCTGTTTGTGTTCTAATACAGTCCGGCTGTGCCAAACCCCCTCATCAGTGACCATCTCACTCTCAGTCTTTCTTTTCCTCAAAATAAAGAACTTGAATTGCAGTCTAGCCTCCCTACATCCATCTTCTGTTGTCTAGCTTTGTCTGGTATTAGAAAACAACATCACATGCAGAAGTATATGAATACCCAGGCTCAGCGGTGCAGCTGCTGTAGGATTCTCTAGATCCAAGAGGTTAGGGACATTGTGAAAAAAGAAAATCAGTGGATGTCGTATACAAGTTTGTTTCACCTCACAGACTTTTGGGATAGGAAGGTTGTCTTGTGGTGATAGACACACCTTATTTTGTGTTTCCCACATGTTGGTCTCACTGCGTTCAGTGAGTCTGACTTATTGAAGCCAAAACTAAACTAAATCTAAAAGAAATGCCTTTCAATGTGGCATCGATGTCAACATTCTGTGTGTCTAAAAAGCTGATTTAGTCAGTAAGTCATTCTGACAGCCATGAACACGCTTAACGGGTGAGCAGCCACCTGACCCTAGCGCCCTCAGGTTGGTAGTAGACCGTCAGGTGTTGCAGGTGAACTTAGTGTCATCAGCAGACTAGCATCAAGACTCTGAACTACTGTCAGAGTTTGTGACAGACCCAGGAGTGGAACCCCCCAGTGACAGAGCACAACCATGACCAGAAACCGAGGACCTCTGACCTCAGACATGGTTTAGCAAACACCACACAGCTGCAGGCCCGTTTTTCCAGATGTCAGGGGGTACCAGGGCTTCCAGATGAACCATTCTTAACCAGCTCCACCACTTTGACTGGAATGACAGACCAGCGCTGCTCCACCGACACCAAGACAACGTCAAGAACGTAAATGGCGTGTACCTGGATGGCGTTTTTCGACCTTCCTCAAAGGCCCAAAGCGCATTACAGTCGCATGATGGTGGCACTGCTGCCAAACACTGGGGCCAACCTCCCACCGGAGGCAAGGTGGGGTTCAGTGTCTTCCCCAAGGACACTTCCACACATTGGCAAACAAGGAAGCAATCGGACCTGCGAAGTTCTGATCAGAGGTCAACCGCCCTACCGCTGCGCCATTGTCATTTTTAGGCAATGAAATATTTGATGTCTTCTTGTGTTTAATATTTGTACAAAACTGTGTTTTTGTGGGTAGAAAAAGAGAGAAATCCAAACCTACACAAACTTCATTATTTTATTAGACAGAAAATCGTTGGTCATCCAGATGTTCCCACACCAACAGCTGGAAAACCTCAGGAGGTTTTACATCTGAATTCATGATCCACTTTACTGCTCATGTTGCTATACTTTAACATATTGCACACATTTTCAAAATTAACTACATTAAATAGTTTCCCCTGTAAAAGAAATCACGTTAGAGGACAAATAATTATTGATTTAGTTAACATTTCTTTATTAAATAAACATTTGTGAGACCCCGTTTGAAAAACTCTCCTGAACTTAAATAAGTGTAACAAAGACCTGGACAAAGCAGAACAGAATGGGACTAAAGTTGTGTTTTTAACCTCTTCCCCTAAAACCTAAATGCCACTGAAGGTTCACAAAGTCACAATCCAACACCCGTTCCTTATCTTCAAACATGAAACAATGCTTTTGCTCCACTGGGTTATCATTTTATGTAATGCTACAGTGTATGCTTTCTACAAACACCAGCCTGTAACTGGGCTCCTTTAGCTGAACACTCATTCTGCCATCAGTAGACAAAAGTGCATTTTTGCTATATTTACATTGGTGTTTAAAGTCAACACACCCACTTTTTTTAGTAGACTGAGTTCATTTTAGTAGTACACACGTTTATACAGTCTCTCACTCTGAACACACGGGGGATTTCATAGTTTGTGTCACCTGACAACACAGAAAATTGTTCTTGACGAGCTAAAACGTTTTGGTTATGAAGAATGTGCCCTCTCATGTAACTCCTAAACATGCAGACTTGTCTGCACACGTTCAGGTCCCAGGTCCCTACATGCCTTTTTCCACTGATGCTGGAAAATCCATGTGTGCAGCATTTGAGGTCTGCATGAGCAGATGACTGTGTGGTTGTTTGCTGGGTGGCCTTGTGACGACTCACACATGCAGTAGGACATTCACACACCAAAGGCATGTGTCAAACTGTGAAGCTTTTAGATCCTGCTTAGCATTTCACATATTCGTTGTTGTTGTTGTTACTGCTTCATGACTTTTTGGGAGGCAAAAACCTTCAGAAACAAATGGTTGAAATAGCTTTAGTCGTGTCACACAAACACCACCTACATTTTGGGCATATTGCACGGATGTAAACTGATCGTACACGAACATACGTAGAAAAAGTGAGAAAAAAGGAAGATGCATGAATAGACCACACAAACAACACGTAAATTAACATCAATGCCAAACAATACCTTAATCGTGCATGAACTGTGTGTGATTATTGCATTGTTTCTATGCAATTCATTAGGGATTTGTGTGTCAATTACATAATTTCAACGAGTTAAGTGTGCCGTATACCCGATATAACCCTTTTGCTATCCTAGGCACTTTAACATTGGGAGTTGGGTCATCTAGACCAGTGTTTTTCAACCAGTGTGCCGCGGCACACTAGTGCGCCGTGGAGAAATTGCCCTCATTAACTGATCTAAAAACATTTTCCATCTCCAGGAAATCAGCTCTTTGTTCATCCAAACAGGCCCTGATAAAACACTGAGTAGTTAGGAATATAAAAGATCTTAAAATTACTTTTTCTTTGTGTTTATTTAATTCTATTAAAGACATTTTGATAAGAATCACGGTACCGCGATTTAGCTGCAGCTATAACTGTGTAAGGAAAAGTCCCGCCCCTTTAACTGTCTCCGCCAATCATTCTTTTTTTTTTTTTTTTTTTTTTTTTAACTTGTCCTGTCCAACAGCTAGGCAGACAGATGAGAGCTGAGGGCCTCTTGGGTTGGACATATTTTACTTTAACAAGAGGGGTTATTAATCTTCAGACAAACCAAAGGTATGTCTGAATAAACCCCTTTTGTAATTGAGGCCAAACTTTATTAATTTCAAACATGTCTGAAAATCTTTGGTGTTGGACCGGACGGAAAAGGAAAGAGGGGAAGAAGAGAAAGGGACGTTAGAGAGAGGGGGGGTAGGGGGTGATAATAGGAGGGGAAGGGGGATAAGACCATGAAGCAGCATAAAGCAGCAAGTTTACTGGTTGTTAATCATTATGGTAAGGTTCAAATGTAAAAAAAAAAAAAAAAAAAGGGCGGAGCCTGTCCACACACACACTCAAATGTTATAAACACACCTGTTAGTTGCAAAAATGTCCACCTGTCGACATGTACACAAAACAGATAGTGTTCACACGCATACTTATGCCTTAAAACCAACTAGTGTGAAATATTTCAGTCATTCAGTCTGTTGAGCTAACACCTGTGCTCAGGTGAGTGTTTATGTTCTTCTAAAATGGATGGTGGAACGTGAAAAGAAGGAGGGAGAGTGCCCAGCCATCCCCACCCCAAGACCCCCACCGCACCAGCAGCGGCAGCCGGATTCCCCCCAACACCACACGGGAACCGGCAGGGAACAACCGCCGCCCGGGCGACCAAGCCCGCCACCCAGGCCAGGGCCAGCAGGGCCGCCGCAAGGCCCCCAGAGCCAGAGAGCAGGGAGGCACGGAGGGAAAGAGGGCGCCGCCCCAGCCCAACCAGGAGAGCAGCCCCCCCGCTGCGCCGGGAGAACCCAACGCAGGGCCCCACCGGAGAAGGACGCCCACAGACCCAGACGAGCACCCCACCACCACCCAGGAGTTCCGGGCATCCCCCCGCCCCAACCCCAGGTAAAGGCCAGGACCCCCCAAGGGAGACCCACTCCGCACTCCAGGCAGCCATCCGCCCGGCCCACGGTTGGTCCAGGGAGGAGCGAGGCAGGGGCCCGCCGCCCCCGCCCAGAAGGGGGGAACCCCGGGGAAAAAAGAGGGCCCACAAGGGGTGTTGTAAATATGGCCCGACCAGGCTCGGCCACAGTTGGAAATTTGGCGGGGCCCAGCACTCAGGAGCAAGGACCAGAACCCACCCCCCAGGGACACGAACACCCCCGGCTCAGATGTAATGTGAACCCCCCCACCGCGCGGAGAGAGCACCGCCGGGCCCAGGAAGCCAGCACCCCGGGGACACAGCCGCCGTTGCAAAGGGGCCCGTACCCCCCACCAGGGAAGAGGCAGGGGACAGATGGTCCTAGGTCCCACCTTTCTTGCAAAATGTGTGTGCGTGTATGTGTGTTTGAGAGAGTGTGTGTGTGCATGTGTGTGTGTTTATGTTGGGATGTATATATTGAGGGGGGAGGGGTGTGTGTACTAAGGGGGGTGCGGTTAAAATTGGCGGGTAGGGCACTAAGGGGACGTCTCCTGATTACTCACAGTGACGTCCCCTCACCCTCCCCACCAAGGGGCCCTAAATGTCTAAGGTGCGGTTAAAATTGGCGGGTAGGGTGCTAGGAGGACATCCGCTGCTTGCTGGCAGTGATGTCCAAGCACCCCCCCTACCAAGGGCCCTACATGTCTAAGGTGCAAATAAAACCGAAAGAGGGGGGGCCCACTCCATACGGCAACCACAGGAGGGGGGTCACTGCCTAGTAAACCCCCCCCCCCAAGGCTCATCGCAGGCTAAGCCCCCCACCCCCTCACCCTATTATGAGGTTATATGAGGAAGGGGGTAAGTTGGGGACAGATGATAGACTGTCCCCCGGTGGTCAAACAGCCGTCCCGCCAATCATTCTTGAAGGCTTAATCACATGTCATCAGTCTGACCAATCAGAAGTGATTAAAGTCTTCACTTCCTTGTTCTTAATTCTGCTGATAAAGTCGCTCAGTTCTAACAAAAATACCAGCTAGAGCTCGTCTTTAGCTGGTGGTTCATCTCTTAGAAAAAAACAGCCGCAACTTCCTGCTTTTTCTGCCACAATTATCACAAATTCAATACAGACCATGAATTTTCTTTTTTTTTTTTTTGGGGTGCTGGTGTGCCGCGGGATTTTTGTCAGGGTTAAGTTTGCCGTGGCTCAAAAAAGGTTGAAAAACACTGGTCTAGACCCACTAGACAGTGCTCTGAACCCATTTTTCTTCAATGATTTGTGATTTTTACTGGTGTCCATGGATTACATGAAATCCTCTCCACCTTTGTCATGGTAGGGAGAACACGTCAATGTAAGGGTGGGGTCATCTGGACCCCTAGGATAGCACAAGGGTTAAAAGTTATCCATCGGTGGTTCATGCGTAAAAAGTCCGTTAGACAAACGTGGAACGGTCAAAGAAAGACAAAAGTTACTCAAAACAGTGTAAGATTTACGCAAGACTTGCGTAGAAACTACGTTAAATATGCGTAAGCTGCATAATTCTCAACCAACCAAAAATTCTGAACCGCTCAAAACTGAATTCACATAAAGACCGGTGAGCTAAACCCTCGACGGACATCTGCACATCGATGAACGCAAGAAACACTTATGGGTTACGTATATCACGCATGGATCATGAAAGACCAACATTTCATGCTTGGAAAATGCACAAAATGTACATGTGACTGTGTGACACAGGATCCCTCAAGAAGACTCATTCACTAATGTCCTGGTGGACGGTTGGAATGGATCCCTAGTGGACTGTGAGGTGACTGATCCCACCTACACCACTAGAGAGTCCTGTCACTGCGGGAGAACGTCCTGAACCCCGTCAGATGTGAACAGAAGCTTCAGCCAAAACATGCCATCAACCCCGAGCTAAATGCGTGTAAGCAAGAACTTCATTAGATACATAAAACTGCTCTTAAACCATTCTGTCTTTAGAAGCAGCCGTGTGGCTGCAGAGATAATGCAGCTGCTCCTGCATCTGTGAATCAAGTTTACATTTATGTATGTAATGTTCGGTTTTCAGAAGTCACATCAAGTAAAACTTCATTACTACCGTAGATCCCCTATTTGATAGGTTTTATAAATATTACCCAGCTATGAAAAGGGTGAAGGTGGGGTCACCCCTGGACAGTACCTGAGGCCGTCACACAAAGAACCACACACACTCACATTCACACTTAGGGACAATTTAGAATCATTAACTGATCAATGAAGCATGTCTTGGACAAAGGGAGGAAGCCAGAGAAAACCCACACATGCTCAAGGAGAACATGTAAACTCCACACAGAAAGAACCACAATCCTTTAACCACAAATGCAATGAGCCCCTGAGGTAAGGGTTTTCAACCACCAGTCACTTCTGTGGAGTACGTTTGCAGGGCCTTACGTAGAGTTCACCGTGAAATAAATGTTTGCATAAAAGACCTGAAGACACTAAACCCAAAGCAGATTTCCATGTTCTGCACATTTGTTCAGCTTAACGCGTGATGATGAGGATGGAGATGAAGTCCATGGGCTCTTCAGTTCTGCAGATTTCAGTGTGTCTTTCACATCTGGTGGCTTCCTCCTGCGGCGCTCGGCGGCATGGCAGCACTCGCTCCTGCTTGGACGTCAACAAAGCCCATCCTCTGCCTCCTCTTCCTCTGCTCAGTCATCTGCAAACAGAAGGACCGGTTCTGTTTTTGCAAATACAAAATTGCTAAAAATGCCACAAGGATCATCAAACTCAGGGTGGTAAATGACACGTGCCTATGTACCCTCTCCCACTTACATTGAAGTCCCACTCCCACCTTCTTTGGATCTATCGTGGGAAGTGTTCCGTGTTTAGTCGTTTTTAGCATCAAAATCCAAAAAGCTGTCATTTTCTGGGACATAGTTTCTGCAGAGCAGCAGGAGTTCATTGGAATTCCCCAGCATATGTGGGCGGGGCCATTTGTGTAGACTAACCCCGCCCCCTCTTCCTCTCACCATTGTGTAGTGGAGCTGAGCAGGAAGCTTGCGGCCCGCCGAGCAAATGCTCTACATCACAAATGAGATCCTTTTCCAACAGCATTTTTTCATCTGCTCCTTATTCACAATGATTTGAATAAGAAAGTTCTCAGAAATGTCATTTGAGGCTTCATAAATGGTCTCCATCATCAGAAAAATGCCACAAGAACATGTTGAAGACAACAAAAACACAGTTTTCATTAGAGTGGGCCTTTAAGGCCAAAAGTCTCATTCGTTCCGCCACACACATTCAAACTTGACAGTCATGCAGCCAGCCAGAACAGTGCAGGTTTAGGTTCCTGCTCAAACATGTTTTCAAATCAAAGGTACCCACAGAGTGGGCAGACAGACGGGAACAGAGGGAACAGCTATTCTACCTCTACTTTACAGATGCCCCGATGAGTTAACAGGCTCACATGGAGCTTCCTCCTCAACACAGTCATGTTTAAAGTCAGTCACACACACACAGCATCACAAGCAGGACTCCAATCCAAAGGTACTGATCAATGCCACCGTCACTTTGATAGAAACTGTCCCCGAACCTGAAGGAAAGAATCTCTAAATCATTTGGTCAGCAGGAGAAAATGAGACCCGGACTCTGGTGTGGACCAAACAAGCACACTCTGTTCTGCTGAGAATGCAGGTTTTAGTTCACCACAGTATGAATGAAAGCTTTCTGTGAGAAAACAACAGCTGAAGCAAACCAGTGGTGCAAATTCTGGGTATTAAACTACAGACATGTTTCAGAATGCATATTTAGCCCAATGGTGTCCTCACTGGACAAGCAGGGAGGGGCTTCTTCTTTTTCTACTGTTCACTAACGCATGTCCACCACCTTCAGTTGGAAGAGGCTGGGTGCAGAATGTCAAAGTGCTGCAAATCTTGCTCTATTCCAAAATATAAAACTTGGCGTCATAGAATTACAGCAGCGTGTTTTTGTTCGTAGAGGCCAAAAATGGTTGTAGAAACATGCGTGAACACAATAGTTCCAATCCAAAACGTGCCCCAAACGTGCGTTTCTATGCATTTACATAGACTTTTCACTGATGTAGGTGAGGGAGTTGTGAACGTAGCTTTACAAGTGAGGAAACAGTCCACAGCTCAGATCTAAAGAAGCATAGCTCAAAAAAAGGTTGGATCGTTTCGAGTGTGTTAACTTTATCTGACTGAAAACAGAAGCTGCTCTAGTCAGAAGGAGCTAGTGCTCGCTCTTTAACCACACCCAGCTGCTTTTCTTGGGTTATTTCCCATCATGAAACACGGACCTTTGTTTGCATTACCCAGGTCTAACAGGCTGATGGGAAGAATGCAGCTAGTAAGAAGAAGAAAGAAGAAGAAGAAAGTGCTACTTTCTGTAACACACCTTGGTGTGCAAAATTTGTTCTCCGCATTTGACCCATCCCCTGGGGGAGCAGTGAGCTGCAGATGAGCCGCGCCCGGGAGGCAGTAGCGTTAAGGGTCTTGCCCAAGGACCCTCACTGGGTGATGTGAATTGCTTGCCCAGTACCATTGTTTATTCCCCTCCGGGAATTGAACCCTGGATTCCTGCGTGGCAGCCCTTTACCTTACCGCTGCCGAGCCCTGGCGCCAACCTTCCACCAGGGGCAAGGTGGGGTTCAGTGTCTTGCCCAAGGCCACTTCGACGCATGGGCGTGCAAGGCAGCAATCGAACCTGCAATCTTACGATCAGAGGCAGAACGCCCTACCACTGCACCCCGGCCGCCCGTTACAGTGCTACAAACGAACCCTGGAGATCATGAAGGGTAAACGTCTCCTGTGTGCAAACGTGAAAAAGCACTCATGTCTTTCCAAACACCAAACCTTGAATTCTTCAGTGTCTCATGAACACCTTCTCTGCAGCAGCAGCCCTTTGGTGGAAGTCTTCACAGCCACATGAGCCACATGAGCCTCTCCACATTGGGACTGACCTGCTCTTTCAGCTCGGTCAGCTGGGCCGTCAGTGTCGTCACCACCTTCATGGTCGATCCCAGTTTGTCCTGTAAAATCCTCATTTCATTCTGCTCGCCATCGCTGTCCGTCACCACCAGTGACATGGCCTGCATCCGTGGGAACCAGTCCAGATTGTTGTTCTGGAACAGAAGTGAAGACTCACATGCTTTCTCCAGGTTTTTTCTTTTGAGTCCACTGTTTCAGGGTTTCATACCTTCATCATGTGTGCCACGTAACTCTCAGGTCCTGTGTAGTCTGTCTTGTTCTTCTCACGCAGCAAGACGATGAAGTACAGGTAGTTCCAGATGTTGTGCTCCATGTTAATGTGCTCTTCAAAGGACACTGTCTTGTTGTCAAACTTGTCCCTCTCCAGACCTGCAGAAGAAGTCTCTGCAGTGAGCAGACGGGTTACCACCCCAGGCCAGTCAGTGAGAAACATCTACCCACCACAGATGAAACACGTGGTCTTCAGAATCTCCTCCTTCTTCTGTTTCTCGCTTCTTAAGTCGGCAAAGGTGTCGATGATGACGCCGAAGATCAAGTTGAGAACGATGATGATGACGATGAAGTAGAAGAGCAGGTCGTATACCACTCGAGCCGGAAACAACGGCTCCTGTGCACGGGAGAGGGAGGAGGGATGGGGACGCAGAGAAACTAATTTAATCGGGAAATGTTGATAAATGCAGCATCTGATTGGAAATCAGCAAATCCAAGTGGTATTGTGAATAGCTAGCAATGGTTAGCAACAACCGTAGCACAAAATGTCCTCAAATTAAAGCAGTGGTCCCGAATCTCATTCAGGACACAGACCGCTGTAACCCTTGTGCTATCCTAGACACTTTAACGTTGGGAGTTGGGTCATCTAGACCCACTAGGCAGTGCTCTGAACCTTTTTTCTTCAATGATTTGTGATCTTCACTGGTGTCCATGGATTACATGAAATCTTTCCACCTTTATCCACCTTTGTCATGGTAGGGAAAACACGTCAATGCAAGGGGGGGGTCATCTAAGATAGTATAAGGGTTATTGTCACACAAAGCTAATGATGACAGACAATCCTGCAACTCCCAGGGTTTCTTCTTAAGCATCAGTTGGAGCTCACAGCGTGGACAGTGAGGGTCACACTGACATTCCCAGATCACAGCTACAGAAAGAAGTGCTGCTCACATCTTTGGAAGGTTTGCGGAGAACGTCGCCAACTCCACCGCCGTTCCTCAGTCCGTGGTTCAGTACAGTAACAATGCACATCAAGAGTGTGTCACATGCACGCTCCAAGTTAGATTCCTCTGAAAAACACACAAAAACCACATCAGCCGCTTTAAAAAAGCAGTGGGTGTATGTTTGACACGTGATGGAGCGACTTGACATGCGTCCAGAATGACGTGGTGAGGAGACTCTAGTAGGTTTTCAAAATAATACTTCCTTTAGAATCAGATTATTAATAAAACAGAAAAAAATGTCGGTTCTCCTTTATGGACGAGAACCGGTCTGCAGCCCCAGGTTTGGGGACCACCTACTTGAAAAAAGTTCAGATTACTTTTTAAAAAACGTTTTCAGCAAAATGTAGTCATACATTAAAAAAAATATGCTATTGAAGACAAAACTTGTAGACGGCATTTCTCAGCTCCTACCTTCCACCTCAGTGACACTTGGTTTGACCTCTGCAGTGCAGCCAACTCCATCTCCAGAGCATGAATTGAGGTAATCCTGAGGAGCTTCTCTCTGCTGAGAACCTAAAAAAATGCATATGCTCAGGATAAACTTGGATATTTCATCAAACATCAATTCAGAGAAGTAACCTACCAGTAGAGATCTGCAGCAGAGGGTCCACCTCCATGATGAAGTCCTCTTTCAGACAGAGGAAACCCACAATGGAGAAGAGGTAGACAAGGATAAGAGCGAGCAGGGCTGTGAGGAGGATGGATCGTCCGTTACGAGTCACGCTCTTGATTACGTTAAACAGAGTCTCCTCCCGATAGATCAAGTCGAACAGCTGCACAAAGGACAAAAACAAACCATGTTTCCTTGCTGTAATGAAAGATGGCTACGCTCCAGACGATTTACTGTGTCTGCACTTTTACCAAGATGCTGTAAAAGAGCTCATGGATGAACAGCCCCAGTATGGAGGTCAAAACGTACGCCAGATGGTAGAGGAACTCCACGTCCATCACCATGGCCTTGTAGCCCATAATGAATGTTCCATTGTTTCCCACGAAACTCACCACAAACACCACCTTATTGATTAGCTAGAGACACAGACAGGTAGGGAAGCAGATCATCAGGTGGAGTCAAACATGACTGAAGCATTGGAATCAGCATCCTTTGAGTGGAATGCTCTTGTGCTGCAGTTCGGCTCCACGCTTCTTACATTGAGTGACCCCAGAAGGATGAGTGTGTTGCCGATACCCAGATGGTAGATGGACCTGAGGATGAGAGCGGCGGTGAGAGGCTGCAGGCCGTACCGCTGAGAGAACACACCCATCACTGAAAGACCAGTCAGGATCCAGAACAGCATCAGGAGGAGGGAATCATCAATCGCTCCTGCGGGGGAGATATGGGACACAGATAAATATGTTATTCAATCATGAATGACTTGTTCTGCAGGATGGTCCTATAGAATTAAACATCCCTTCAGACCTCAGAGAGGCTTTTATTTAACATTGGCTCATGATGTACCAAAGTCTCCACAGAAGCATCAAAGTTCATCCATCCATCCATCCAACCATCCATCCATCCATCCACCTATTCATCCATCCATCCATCCATCCATCCACCTATTCATCCATCCATCCATCCATCCACCTATTCATCCATCCATCCATCCATCCACCCATCCATCCATCCATCCATCCATCCACCTATTCATCCATCCATCCATCCATCCACCTATTCATCCATCCATCCATCCAACCACCTATTCATCCATCCATCCATCCAACCATCTATTCATCCATCCATCCATCCATCCATCCATCCATCCATCCACCTATTCATCCATCCATCCATCCATCCATCCATCCAACCATCTATTCATCCATCCATCCATCCATCCATCCATCCATCCACCTATTCATCCATCTATCCATCCATCCATGCATCCATCCATCCATCCATCCATGCATCCATCCATCCATCCATCCATCCAACCATCTATTCATCCATCCATCCATCCATCCACCTATTCATCCATCCATCCATCCATCCATGCATCCATACATCCATCCATCCATCCACCTATTCATCCATGCATCCATCCATCCATCCACCTACTCATCCATGCATCCATCCATCCATCCATCCATCCATCCATCCATCCATCCATCCACCTATTCATCCAACCATCCATCCAACCATCCACCTATTCATCCATCCATCCATCCATCCAACCATCTATTCATCCATCAATCCATCCATCCATCCATCCATCCATCCATCCATCCATCCATCCATCCAACCATCTATTCATCCATCAATCCATCCATCCATCCATCCATCCATCCATCCATCCATCCATCCATCCATCCACCTATTCATCCATCCATCCATCCATCCAACCATCCATCCACCTATTCATCCATCCAACCATCCATCCATCCATCCATTGTCTTAATGGACCCACTATATCCCTTTCTGGGTCACAGGGTTGCTGGAGCCTGTCCCGGCTACTGCAGGGTTAAGGCGGGGTGACCCTGGACAGGTTGCCAGGCTGTTACAGGGCCACACAATCACTCCTACACACACTCACAACTAAGGACACTTGAGAGTCACCAACTAACCAATGAAGCAAGTTTTTGGACAGTAGGAGGGAACTGGAATGCACGGAGAAATCCCACACATGCACAGGGGGAACATGCAAACTTCACACACTAATTCATGTAAGTTAATTCATACATCATCCACCATGGACTATCCTCTTCATCATCATCGTCATCATGAGACCATGGAAGCACTGAGAAGCTCCTTTAGCCGAAGCCGTAAACACCTCGCTGTAGGAAGGAGCGCGTTCACAGATCGTTCTTCCTGTCAGCTATTAGACTCTACAACGCCTCGTAGACCCTGGACAATGATTATTGTTGCAATTAACTTTTTAGGGTTTGTTTAGTGTTATTTATTATTGATCTGCTGTTTTAATAGAGCTATGGTTTCACTGTAATTTACCTTTGTGGGATCAATAATGTTTTATTCTATATTCTATTCCACAAGTTAGGAACATGCTCCTTTCTAAATATGCTGCACTTTCTTCAGACGCTTTAATTCTTTTTTTTTTTTGTTCTTAGCAGGCTCAGAGCTTTTAGTTTTTATATCTGCTTCTATTGAGAAACTTTGTTCTTTTAACTGAACATCTTCAACTCTCAGCATTGATGAAGTGTGATTTCTGCTCATTTCATTTTCTGCTGCTTTCAAATAACCCATTAAATGCATAAAACCCTGAATTATTGACAATGTAAGCAGCAACATCAGTACTCTTAATTATTTCTTAAACATTTTGTAGTGTTTTTCCTTGTTTCTTTCTTTCTCTGACTGCAGCAGCAGAGCCTGCACTCGTACCTTGTCCAGAACTGTAGGGGTAGAAGAGGGCAATGATGAGGTTAATGTACACTGCTAGCCTGAAGGAAATCGTCCCCCACAGACTCATCCTCCTGGAGAACCAGTACAGCATCGGCATACCTGCACAGACACCCAAAAGGTACAAACTTATGTCTTTGTTGGCATTCTGGGTCTTCAGTTTAGATGGCAGTAACACTGACAACCCCCTCTGATTAAGGCATTTCTGAGATGGTCAACTTATGTGTCTGAGCACGCACTCCTTAGTTTCTTCTGCCACTCCATCTCTCCATGCAGGAAGGAGGTCTGCTCAAAGTAGTGCGTGACTTTTGATCCCTGCTCGTCCTGCTCCGTGGTGTTGAAAACTCTCAATCTGGACTCCTTGGTCAGGAACTCACAGATGGGGTGAACAGGAAATACAATCTGTTCCATGCTGCGGTCCTCACGAACAATCTGAACACAGAGATGAACAGAGTTTTAAATTAAAGATAAATACACCTTTCCAGTGGAAAATCCCAGATTCTGATCCATATCTGACAATATCTTTCCCACAGTTCCCTTTGCTGAAGATGCTCATCCTAACAGGCCTACAGAAGCAGGTTTGAACTGTTTAAAGTCCACAAATCACATGACCCTTATTGTGACAGTGAATTCTGTGCAACACAAGAGGTTCTCAGCTTCAGCTGCTGGCTGGAATAAACAAACGTAGTTACCACAAAGCGGCTACATTTGGTTAGATTTGAGATGGAAATGAAGCTCCAATGAATCCCTTATAATTAGAATAGCGTCTTAATGACTGATAGGTGTTTTTGTCCCACTCATTTTTAGAAAGTTAGGCGTTTAATGTTTAATGTTCCCTTTTTATATTAAGTCTCTTGTCTGATAAATTTTCATCTTCTTAACCGTTTATTCCCTTTCGGGGTCACGGGGTTGCCGGAGCCTATCCCGGCCACTTGGGCATAGGCAAGGGATACCCTGGACTGGTTGCCAGTCTGTCGCAGGGTAGAATATCTTCAACCACACATCCATTCACTCTCACACTCACGGACAATTTAGAGTTGCCAATCAACCTATGTAGCATGTTTTTTTGGACGGTGGGAGGAAGCCGGAGATCCCGGAGAAAACCCACGCATGCACGGGGAGAACATGCAAACTCCACACAGAAAGGCCCCCTGTTGATGTTGTGTTTTTCATGTCCCCCAGCCGGGACTTGAACCGGGGGCCTTCTTGCTGTGAGGCAAGAGCGCTAACCACTGCGCCACCGTGCAGCCCCTGATAAATTTTGATTCGCTTAATTTTCTAATATTTAGAAGAATAATTCAATTTTAAAAAAAGTTTTATGGTGTATTTTTATAACGGGAAGGGCATCTTTTAAAGAACTAAGGCCAAGAATGCACATCCTTGTCCTCAAAGGAGTGGTTAGTTACCTTTTAAACGAAGGTGTACTGCGGATTCATGACCGTCGTCATGGCTTCTACTGACTGTTTGGTCAAGAGACCCTAACTTCTAGGCCTTTGTTCTCCTTTAGCATTCAGATTGCCGATATCACAAAAAGAAACTCCTCGTCCTAGGAGTTAAAAACAAACTCTAGTGCGTGCATCGTTCCAGGATAGAACACAAAAGCCTCTTGGATAAGAGGCGAAATGTCTTCTCTGAAAAACCAGGTCCAGATCATCTTGATTTTAAAAAAAAGGGTTGATATGGAGCTAACCTGGATCACAGACATACCCAAGGGAATAGTTACAATACAATTACTGTAATCGCATTACGTTTTAAACAGTAGTAGCTGATTGATGGATAATGTTTGGTGACTGAAGATCTCTGCTGTAAATCAAAGTAGAGTTCAACTTCAAGGTGTTGATGGTGGTGATCAGTTTTAGAGTTCCTCTAGCTTGATTTGATTAATCCTACAACGTTGGTGAAGGTTCTCACTTGTCCAGGTGACGTTGTCTTAAAGTTCAGTCATGACATTTGAACTTAAAATCTTCTTTCTTGAAACGTTTCATCACTCATCCAAGTGGCTTGACGGGTGTCGAAATGTTTTAAGAAAGAAGATTTCAAGTCCAAATGTCGTGACTTAACTTTAGGATTGAGTTCCCCCACATAACTTTTAGAACTGAAAAAGGTATTTTCTGTGGTTTTTGTCAGATTTATTATCGTCATCTGGACTTGCTTTTATGAGGAGAGTCTAATGTAAAGTGTTTTTCGTGTTGTTTGGTTTCTCTGGAACAGACCAAAGTGCAGTAGAGGTGGAGATCTGACATACTTCTATCTGTGCAGTTTTCTGCTCGTAATACTCCAGAGGGTCCTGCTCTACCACCTCAGCAGGAGCTGTGGACACCAACATCTGCGACAGCGGCCTGTTGTTCAGGTTCAGCTGGTGAGCAGGGAAATGAGATTTGTTACATTCTGGTGAGAAGACACAGTCCAGAGGAAGGATGGAGGGATGGAAGAATGGGTGGAGGGACACTGACCATTGAAGAGATGCCCTCCTCTCCCTCTACATTCTTTTTTGGAGGTTTAAGAAGGTTCTGCAGGACTTTATTGTGTCTCGCCAGCTGCAAAAACAAAGAACTATGATTGTCTTCTGCGCTCTTGCTTCATCTTTAGGGAGTCCATTCACTGAGGAGCCTGTGTTCAGTCACCTGTTGAGCCAGGATGTAGATGTTGTGGCCCACCTCCAGAGGAGAAACCTCCATCTCCTCACACTCAATGTCTTGATTGTAGGCCTTCTTAATCACCTCTACCTGTGAACAGACGCCGTTACCCTCATGGCAACCTTAGATCTGTGTCGGCTCTTGTAAAGGAATTTTCTCTCAGAATCTGACCAGCTCTTGTGGTCGCAGGTTGAACAAGATCCTCTCTGCATTTTCATTGTCGTGACGACTTTCCATCAGGGCCAGCAGGAGCTTGGAGGCGTTGTCCTGGCAACAAGGCAAAAATAATAGCAGAGAATTTGTATGGCCAGGAGTAAACTCTTTATTTTTTTTTAATGGTAGGTGTAACATTGTTGTGAGATTATGTCTTCATTGAAAACCAAAGAGAACATCGAGTTTCATAGAGCTTTGTGGCACGAAGCTCAGCTTGGACTGAGTGGATGAAGCAGTTGGATCTGCTTACCTTCAGCTGCAGAACCATCTCCATCTGATAGTGACACAGAGGACTGATGTCGTTCAGGATCAGAGCTGTGATGATATCGATACCGTTGGACTCGTGAGTCACAATACACGTCTGAGAAACAAACAGACATCATTGATCTCGTTAGTGTGGGATGTTCAAAGGTAACAATGACCCCTCCATTACTATGCTGATGATTCTCTGCTCTTCACTAAAACCAACCACATCTCCTTTATTATCCTACATGCTGTCCTTCCAGACCACCTGTCTGAAGCCAAATCTCAATCATTCAATTAATCAGTTAAAGGCATCCATGTCAGGTCCAGTCGTCCTAACAAACCCAATCAAATGTTGGTGAACAGAATGTTTTCCATCAGTGGAAACACATCAGTTTATGTGATCATTCAGTGACAGACACTAGAGTAGCACCAGCTGTGTATTTATTGTGCATCTGAACAGACATTGCTAAGATCCATTCAATGATGACTTCATCCAATACAGAAACTTTTGCCCACACTCGTCCAAGTTGATCACTGTAGCTTGATCATTTTAAATAATTCAAAACAGTTCCCAGGATTTCAATCATGCTCTTTTTTCAACGGCATTTTTTTGTCTTCGCCTGACTCACGATGAAGAAATACTCAGAAATTTTCCTTACAAATGTCCCCCATCATCAGAAAAATGCTACAAGAACATGTTAAAACACCAAAAAACACAATTTTCATCAAAGTGGGTCTTTAAAATCATGTTTCTCCCTTCTAATATCCTCCAGGATTCAGAAAAGAACTGCTCTCTTAGCCTGTGTTGCATCCATGAAAATACCGGTCAACAAACGAGTCTTACACATGCATTATCCCTCCATGTCAATCCGTTTACCTGGTTCTCCTGGCAAGGCCCCTGGCAGTACTCTGTGAGTGTCTCCAGGGTCTGGATTATCAAATGGACATTAAATTCATTGATGTAGAGACCCAGCAGGCCCAGACCTCCAGTGGTGCTGCCGCACATGATGTCCAGGAACTGCAGAGTCTCACAGACCAAGTTGTAGTTGGTTTTATTGTTCTGAGAGCGCAAGAAGTTCTGGAATCAAGAAAATATGAACACATTTGTTAAGAATAATCAAACTCTGGGAAGTTCAAATAAAATAGTAGTTAAAATGTAGCTACAAAACCATATTCAAAAGTAAAGGCAACATTGAAGAGCTGCGTTCTAGTTGCCCCTAAAATCTTTTCAAAAAACAGGAAAGCTGTGACGTACATAACCCCCAAAAAAAAATTTTTTCTGTATTAAGTGGATCTTTCTCTCAGCATTAAATATAGTTTAAAATAATTGAGTAATTCAGATTGAATATTTTAAATAGATAAGTGCCTCTCTTTTAATCTATCTCTGTTTGAAGTATCGGCCTCTAAAGGTTTCATTTAAGGTTCTTTTATCAATCATCTTCACCGTATTTATCTTTTTTAATGCATATTTTGTCACTTATAAAATGTCATTTTCTGCTGTCGAAGCCTTTTCCTTTCCGTAAAGCACTTAAGTACAAACATTTCTTGTGAGGGCCACACATCTTTTTTCCTCTCTGATGTGGGACGGGGATCAGTTTGTAGGTTAACAGAAAAAGTGCAACAATTGCAGGGACTTTCTAAACGTAAACATTTCTGATCTTCATAGAAAAAAGTCAGGAAAAATAATACTAATACATTTCACAACTATAGCCAGTAAATAGTCCATCCTCTCCCATCATTGTCCCTTTGAGGCTGGAGCAGCTCCTCACACATCTCACAGTTTGTGTTTAACCTGACGGATAAAAATGAGCGTCTGCACTGGGTCCCGCACGTCTGTTTCTCATCCAGTGATAATAAAAATGTCCGATTCTTTTGTCTTCTGCTGCAGCTGGGCATAAATCTCCATCTGTCTGGTGATTGACTCATAACGTAAAAACATCTTTCTTCCAATGTAATCAATATAAATAAAGTTTAGCCTAGATTATATAAAGTAGTTTATACAAATATGCACCTCGAGTGTCAGAAGATCCACAACGCCCTGTCGTAACAGCAAAATCTATCCAATACAAGAGGCCTACATCTGCTCAGCTGTAGGACAGGACAAGTTAAAAAAAAATTTAAAAATGAGAAAAAATTATAGCAAAATTGGCTAAGTTGACCACATCCACAGCGTGAGTGTCAAGCAGGTCTCCCTCAAGCTTCTTTGGCCCAATACTGTTGTCAGGATTGATTTACAAATGATATACAGTAGATAATATAAAAAGTTTTCATACTGGTCGTTTTGCTCTGTACCATTTGTGGATAAAGTCAGAAGGAAGAACAGACTGGCGATATCGTGACCAGCACATAAACCACGCGGACCATGTCCATGACACAGACACATTGTAGCTTTTCTACTTTCAATTGCAGTTCATCTTTTAGTTTTCATGAGAAGATAAGGTAAGAGCCCAGCCTGTTCAGATTTGTTCTCCTCCTTAACCTTTGTGCTATCTTAGATAACCCCCCCTTACATTGACGCGTTCTCTCTACCATGACAAAGGTGGATAAAGGTGGAAATATTTCATGTAATCCATGGACACCAGTGAAGATCACAAATCACTGAAGAAAAAAGGTTCAGAGCACTGTCTAGTGGGTCTAGATGACCCAACTCCCAACGTTAAAGTGCCTAGGATAGCACAAGGGTTACAAAGAAACTATTTCGGACAACCCCACCCCTCAAGATGCCCCCTAGGGGTAGGGAGAAGCCGTAGGGGTAGGGAAAGAGTTCGGCCTTAGACTCGATTAGGTGGCCAGAGTGGGAGAAAAAAAACGAAAAAAACCTGCGTCTAATATTGTTCAGGGGGCCGGGCCCAATGTGGAGGCGGGCGGCAAGGGGACACTGCCTTACAGTAATAATCCTATCATCCCACAGACTGTCAGTTAGCGATGGGCTTACCTGTAGGTCGAGGTTGTGGTTCTCACACAGAAGCTGCAGGAACCTCAGGATGGGCTTCATGATGGTCACGGCTGGGCCCATCTCCATCTCCCCCTCACGCTGCTCCCCTGCCGGCTGGGCCGAAGCTCCCGCTATGGGGGCGATGGACTCGCCCTGGTTCAACAGCAGAAGATCTTCTGGACCAGGAACCATCAGGACATGAAAGAAAACCGATTCAAGGACAAGCAGCACTGTGTTAGGACAGCATAGATCCTTCTAAACCAAAATGAGGCATACTGAAATAATGACAATCAAAAGCTTTTTAAAATAGCTTAACATTAACTATCAAAACAAACAAACAAATGAAACCATCACAAATTACAAATCCTCATATAAGATTGGAGCATAAACAGGCTCATTGCGCATGGATGAGCCAAAGTAACTTTGCAAAAATGTAACCTTTTCTAAGAGATCTGACTATTTCAAACTACAAAGAAGAAAGTTTTACTTTTAAACACTGAAATATGTTCAACAAAGGGGAAACAAATCCCTGTGACAGTATTATGTATTTATGGTCAATCCCTGAACTGCAAGACAAGAGCAGCATGTCACCTAATTTTCCAGCTAAACGTATAACTTCCCAATAAAATCCAGACTAAACTGACACGCCTGCTACGTTTCTCCAACAATGATGCTTCAAAACAGCTAATTAAAAACATTAGTGTGTTAAACCATCACTAAAGTAACACAGGAGGCTGAGCTGCATCCAGAAAATTCACATCTTGGTACTAAGATGTATTTTAAACCTTTCAACCAAATTCATAAAAACATTTCAAAATCATGTTTTGCTCACAACAATAGTTTGTAAAAACCTTATGAAGACTTATAGAAAACATTCGACTGCTGTCATTTCCAACAAAGAGTACATGACAAAGTATTAAGTTGGACTTTTGTAATTAACCAAATACTTTACAAATAAAGTCTTTAAAAAAATCAGACAATATGATTTTCTGGATTCTTTTCTCATTTTGTCTCATAGTTGCAGTTTACCTATGTTGAAAATTACAGGCCTCTCTCATTGTTTTAAGTGGAATAACTTGCACAATTGGTGACTGACTACATAGTTTTTTGCCTCACTATATGGATATATAATCACATTTTTTTGAACGCACCATTTGCTGAATTCACAAAACCGGGAAGCTTAACAGGATGTAAATTTTCCACAAAAGCTTAAACTAAGTGAGATTTGACGGAGCTCACCATTATTCCCCCCCTTCTGGTCTGCCTTGTGTGTCATTTCCCCGACGTTCACAGAAACCGTTGCTTTAATATCGGTTTGAGCCTCCTTCATTCTGTCATGAAGGACTTTGAAGAACTTCTCTGACTTGTTGTCGCCCATCATCAGCTTGTAGAATGAGTTCTGTAGGAAGACAAGATGTGTCAACAGAAAGCAGTTTGTTTGGCAGAAGGGATTCTGAGAGGGACATAATTCCTAATTCAACAGTTCCTGCCTGCATGAAGCACATCTTCTGCAGCAGACCTTGGTTTCCTTCTCTGATGGGAAGACGAAAGATTAACCCTTGTGCTATTCTGTGGGGTTAAGATGACCATTGACGTGTTCTCCCTACCATGACAAAGGTGAATAAAGGTGGAAAGTTTTCATGTAATCCATGGACACCAGAGGGTTCGAAATAAGCGGTCATCCTGTTGTCCGAGACAACCGGATTTCACGGAGGACAACCAAAAATGAACCTGATGGTTGTCTGTGTGACAACCTGGTCTTTTATTTAACATTTTGGGTTTTCTCGACAATTTTTCAAAGTTTTTGGGAAACTGACGTCCGACTTTTTAGGATAAAACCGAGTGTACACGAACAATGTCACGTGACTTCCGAACGAACCGAGTACGCCCGAAGACGTGAGCGGCATCAGCCTCAGCAGACTGAGTCGGACGTTGATGATGATGACATAACCCTGGAGGAACTCGTCTGAAATTACTTGTCAAAAATGACAACATTGCACCTGCATGTCCTGTTTAAAAGATCAGGGATATTAATCTTTACCGCTACTGCAGCGCACAATGTAAACATGGTATCATTTACACACGTGTTTATTTGACATAGATGTTATATCATATTATAACTTTTCATCACTTTATATTTGGAATGCTGTACTAGTCCCAGTCCATACAAGTGTTCTAAATTTTTAACAACCAATTTTACAACCAAATATTACTTGCCAGGTTGTCCAGAGGACAACCATTTCCCCCCCCCGTTATTTCTAACGCTGCACCAGTGAAGATCACAAATCATTGAAGAAAAAAGGTTCAGAGCACTGTCTAGTGGGTCTAGATGACCCAACTTCCAATGTCAAAGGGTCTAGGATAGCACAAGAATTAAAAACACCTTCAGAATTCTAGTTACTTTAAAAACTATATTTTCACTCAACTGGTGAAAATTTTGGAAATATTGAAGGATCCACTATCCACAATTTTGTGTTTTCTGTGTTTTTAACCCATTTCTCTGGTGTTAGAGGACACATATAAAGAAAATGAAGTTTAAAATAGCTTTTCTGAGAATTTCTTTATTGATATTGATAGGAATCAGGAGCAGACAAAAAAAGTCTGGAAAAAGCTTGTACAAGGGACGTAGAAGCTACAACTAGTAAGTCACAAGCTCCCTGCTCTGCTCCATTCTGTTGCATTCACTTACAGACAAATAGATCCATGTTCGTCTTTGTTTTCCTCATCTAAGCTGAAATCTGGATCCAAACTGTACGGCTGGAAAGCTACGATATTGCTGCCATTTGTGTTGCACTGATAAATTCAGGTTGGGATGTGAGGGGCTGTAAGCTAGCAAGAGATCGTGTAAACAGATAGATGATGGGGAAGGGGGCGGGGTTGCTTTGTGCCAATGGTCCCGCCCACCACCCAGAGGTGAATTTTTGATGAACTCCTGTGGCTCTGCAGAAACTATTTCCGAAGAAACCATGAAAGATGATCATAGAAAAAAATGTATAAAGTAACAAGTAAAGCTTTTAAATTCCAGTGAATGAAAATGATGGTGCAAAAACACAAACATTTTTCTGTCTAGTTTTACATTTAAATATCTTATTACTCTTGATATAAAACAAAACTAACATATAACTTTAGAGTAAGACATTTTATGAAAATAAATCTTGAATTTTGTTGAGTCATTTGCTCTTTATTTTAAGCAATATCTCAAATGAAACCACTGTGTTTTTACTTTCCATAATATTTTTAAGCAGTTTTATTTTACAGTAGTTTTGGTTCAAGAAATAGACTCCTGATTTGTGGAAAATGTTATTTGAGTCATAATTTATGTTTAGGACACATTTATCTGAAGTGTGTAAATTCAGTCTTATTTTAAAATGATTATGGTCTAAAATGATAGTCAGACTTTTGTGGAGTTAATATATATAACTGAGGGGAGCTATTTACCTGCTTTGATACATGTTTATTTTAAAACATGTTAATTCAAATGTACCTAAACATGAGTGTTTCTAGATCCTTTCACAATTTCAATGTGTCTTATAAAGGCAGGCCATCACATTTTACTTTAAGACATTTTACCGAGACAAATTCTACAACCTTACCAGGTTTTTTTTGCTTTTAACAAGGGAAAAACATGGTCAGATTTATATTTTGATATTTTCCCCTGTGTAGTGTGCATCCACACAGGTGGGTCACCTGTATCTCAGTGTTTCCTCCCTCCAGCAGACAAATGGCCAGCTGGATGCTCTCCTGGAAGATCTTGTCATTCTTTGTGCTCATCACCAGATCCGTGAACAGCTTTGTTCCTCCCTCTCGGTCCAGACGACACTGAACTGCTACCACTGTGGCCCAGTCGCGCTCCTGCTCGCCTCCTAATGTCAAGGCACAGCATCACAAAATTCACTTCTTACATGTATTTTTGTGTTTATTCTTAGCAAAAAATGGAGCTACCTGACCCATATAAACTAATGTCTCTTCTTGAAAACCTTCCAACCCAAACAAAAGTCAATCAACCGCTGTGTTAAACCCTTTTATCTTCTGACCATGTTCATTCAACTGACAGGAAACACTCTGCCAAGGTCAAGGGGAAGTGTCCAGAGGACAGAGCTCACCTGCAGCTCCTAGTTCAGGCAGGTCAGTCTTTCGGTTTTGATACAGGTAGTTCTGCAGTAAAACCTTCCGCAGTGACAGCCCCTAAAACAAAGCAACGAGAGTGAACATCTATTCCGGTGAGTCATCCACACAAAGACTGAACAGAGCTCCAGTTCTTAAGGCCGTGTCACACAGCCACTATGTACTGTTTGCGTATTTTCCTCATAGAAACGTTGTGGTTTTCCGTGATCCATGTGTGATATACGTAACCCATAAGTGTTGCTTGCGTTCATCATTCATCGATGTGTGCAGATGTCAGTCGAGGGTTTCAGCTGACCGGTCTATACGTGAATTCAGTTTTGTTCTGCTCAAAAGTTTTGGTCGGTTGAGAATTATGATGCTTATGCGGATTTTTCAGCGTTTATATGCAATTATTACGTTAATTCTGCATAAAAGATGCATCAGCACATTTGTGGTTTTCCACCAGCGTTCCACGTATGCCTAACAGACTTTTCACGCATGTGCCACCGATGTATAAGTTGTACATCGCGTATACAACGCACATATCTGGTTAAAATGACATAATTGATGCATGAATCACTAATTAATTGCAATGTAAAGAACCACAACTTCTCTCACCTTTTCCAGGTGTATTGACGTATGACCAGTTTTCACCCGAGGGAAAAATGTGCAGACTGAGTGACACGCAGTGGCGGTTCTACACTAACTTACTCCCAGGGCGAGTAACCCCCCCCCCCATCTTCCCTATGTTCCCTATCTTTATTTGGCTATTTTACACAAAAAATGCATGAAATTTATAAACTTGTATAACAGGGATGTCAAACTCAGTCACACAGAGGGCCTAAACTGAAAACACACTTTAGATTTTGGGCCAAACAAGATAAACATTTACTGAACACACTAAAGCTAAACTTTTAAACCTTTTAAACTGAACTTTTTTAACATAAATATGAATAAAAACAGAAAGGAATATTAATCCAGAATAAATCAAGTTACCCCTTAAATAACGTTTAATATTTTGTTCTCCATAAAAATAATTTCTGTCAAAATTGTACAACTATGGACATGCTGCAGAACAAAACGAACAAAGCCTGGAAATATTAATAATTAGAAATAACAAATCAGCTGAAGGATGCTCAGAAATAATTAAATAAAGATCGTCCTGACAGCATTTTGAATCGATGCAAGTATCGCCAAATGAACTATTGCGATATATATATCGCCGAAACTATTTTTTCCAACACCCCTAGTCACACGTAAACAGGCGAAACCTCTTAAAATACTGCCAAACTATGTATGTCTGTGTCTCCCTGTGCCTGTCCCCAGCCTGGATAAACTGTTTGGATAAAGAGTTTGGTTTCACGTTCTAGACTGTGTTGGGTTTGTTCTAAAACTGCAGGCTGTATGGAACTTCCTAAATCTCTATCAAAATTTGACCAACCTTCTCGTCAAAGTCCAAAGTTCTAATCAGCATCTCCTGCAAAGTCTTCAGGACTTTGATGCAGAGCTTCTCTTCAGTGGACATCAACGCCTTGGTGTGCTGGATCAACCTGCAGAGCGCACGTTCATTACAACCACCAGCCCATCTTAACTGCTGTGAGTTTAGACTTAGAGGACCCACTTTGAGATAAAACTTCCAGACTCGCAACGCCGCCGGACATCGGTTCCTTCAGGGAACAGCAGTTCTGGCTGGTGGAGGACATCGACCAACACCGACAACTCAGCGTTTACCAACGGCTTCAGGCGGTCCTCCAAAGTGTTGATGACTTCCTGAGTAGCAGACAGAGGACAACAGTTTCTGTAAAGATTTGGTGATTGGTCGTGTTCTTGTGCGTTCCATTCCATGCTGCTGCAGAAACAAACAGTGCTCTACATGAAAAAATATGCCTTTGAATGGCTTGAATGACTTCGATAAATGTGATCTAGAAAAAATATACCTATTTCTTGTGCACACACACACCAGAACAGATTCTTGGTTCTAATTCATGAAGATGAATTTCAGCTGGAGATGACAAAGGCTTGCTTCCTGCTTTCTCCTTGAGGTTGGAGCCTTGGCTTACCTGCAGCTTGTCGATGATGTTCTTGTAGTCCCAGGGGTTGCTGGAAGGAATGGGTCTAGAGGAGCGGGAAACCGATTTGTATTGCGGGTTTGTCCGGGACAAAGTATTATAGGAGGATGCGGACATCTGCTTTATGTGAGATTCAACCTCCGGGGGAACAACGATGGAGCGACTCTTAGCTGAGCACAAAAACAAGAAGGAAGACAAAAAGAAATAAACAAAAACACCTTTCCAGCTTTCTTTGTGCTAAAAACTTTTATACAGAGCCTTTTTTCTCCCTACTATCTGCTGCCAGTTTACTTTTGTGCTTTGCTCCAACACTTTTCAATGTAACCTTTGACTGAGGGTGCTGTTGTACATTAGCACTATCTTTGGCCTTTCTGGAGTTTATATGTGGATCAAGGTGAAATATTTTAATTTTGGATTTCATTTTATGCTTTAAAGTTTTTCTAACCCATAATTGTAAGTGATATTCAATTCTCAAGTGCCAATTCACTTTGCAATTTGAAAACGCATTTTGAAATTTACAATTTAAGACAAAAAATTTCAATTCAATCTTAAATTTGTAGACCTAAAATATTACATAACAGCAATATCCACTGCATGTTCGATTTTGATGGGGTTTTGGTACCAAAATGAAAATACATTTGGCAAAATGTATTTTCATTTTAATGGTTTATTTCAAGCAATCAAAGCACGAATATTGCAACAAAACAATCCAATCACCTTGAATTTGCTCATACATTTTTAAAATAAATTTTGCACTTGATATGTTAATATTTAAAAATGACAATTCAATTTAGTGATTCAGTGATCTACCGAAAAAGAAAGTAGTGGCAGGACTTGCCCAAGGTGGAGGGGTGGCTGTTTTGCTATTTCTTTTGAACTTTAATACCAAAACACCATGGAAAATGAAATGCAACCTAATTTAAGGAACTTTAAAGTGAATTTAAAGCAAACACTAACTTAAAACGTCATTTTTTAAATATCGAATTCTATTTTTCCAATTAAAAGCCTGAATTGCATGTTGAATTGGTAAATGAAAAATGAAATTTTAAATAGTAAATCAAACAGATTAATACATGAACAAAACATCCATATATCGCTGGTTCTGTTTTGAATTTTTGATTTGCACTCTGATGAAATGACTCCATGTGTTTTACACAGAGCAGCTATGAATCTCTGTAGACATTGATATACAAATAGCTATTCATTACAGTGTTGTACAGAATATCTAAATTTCTTTGACTACTTAGTGGTGTGCTAAACAAGTCAAAGCCTCGTGACACAAAACCACACCTGTCTGTTAGTCTCACCCTTTGAACTCCAGTGATGGAATTGTACTTAGGTTGATGGTCGCTTTGTATCTGCATAGGTCTTCAATCATAACCAAGTTCATGTATACTTTTAAATAATTCTTTAGCTAGTCTATATGTTGTTTAAGAGAAAGCCTTGATGATAAGCAACATAATCCTTTTTTTTTGGACAATCGGTTACTCCAGGCTCTTACAGACTGACTTGGCACTTCTGTTTGGTGACTTTTGTCCACAAAAAACTTTAGAACAATCAATATAAAATAATGTAAAGGATGCATATCGCTTTAGAGCAGTGCTTCTCAATTATTTTTTGCAAAGCCCCCCCTATGAGAAAGAAAAGTGTTTCACGCCCTCCCTAACACCCCCCCAAACACACACACACACACACACACACACACACACTAGTGACAATATACAGTACAGGCCAAAAGTTTGGACACACCTTCTCATTCATGTCCAAACTTTTGGTCTGTACTGTCTTAGTTTAGTATCTATAAAAATTGTGTAAGTAAACCTAAAAGTGTATCTTTTAACATTAAAAAAAGAAAAAAGCAATATATAAATCCACTTTCAACAAATATTAACTTTAATATGCCACACAGAAACCCTGTTATAATCTAAAACGGAGAAGAAGCTTAAAGTGCCTGAAATAGAGGCTGCTCAGCCTGAGCCCACTACCCCTCCCCTTTCCTTCTGTGTGACAAGAGACAGGAGCAGCTGCAGGGACATCAGTTCACAGTTTCAGGCTGTTACAAACTCTGTGATATAACAGATAATAGGAAACCAATATTAGTGCAGATTTTTTTTCCAAGCACTAATCCGTTGTCACCACCACCCCCCCGTTAGGTTTGCGCCCCGGGCAATTGCCCGAATTACCTGTGCCTATGGCCGCTGCTGCTGCACGACCCCCCTGGTATCGCATCGGGGCTCGCCCCACTATTTGAGAAGCACTGATGCAGGGGCATTGTTCTGAATTCTTCAAATGACTCCTAGATTTACAGACGCCCGCATCCATCAGGTGTTTTTGTCTACCTTAGTTATTGTTCTTCAGTGTATTTCCAACTGGGCAATGCAAAAAAGACCTAAAAAGAACATTTTCTAGCACTTTAATTATAAAAGGAGTTTCCCGTACTTTAGTTAAAGGTTTACAGAAATGTCTTTGAGAAACCTTTTTGAGCGCACTAACAAACTATGCTTCGTAATAATAACAACTATCTCAACAGTTTTGAATATGAACACAAGTGAGAGGAAAACATGAATGTCAGGAAATCCTAAATCCGTATCGGACACATAAAAAGCTGCTAAGAACATGATGCAGGGCACAGAAAGTGATGATAACAGGTGAGATGACAGGTGCGGTCTGAGCATCACCTGTCATGGAGAGCGTCCTGATGCAGGCATCCACCTGAACTTTGTGCTGCTGCTGCAGCCACTGACAGTCCAGCAGTCTGATGCACGACTGCAGGAGCTTGATCACGATGGTGTGATGAGTCTGACAGAGAGGAAGACCTTCAGCTTGACTCATTCAATTCATGATGCAAAGAATGATATTACAAAACACAAACAACTACATGATGGATGTGATTCTAGTGAGCATGTTCTGTCCCCCATTCAAAAACCAACACAGGACAAAAAAATGTGTAAACTGGTTTTAGAACAGTTTCTGTTCTGATTACAGAACAAAACCAAGAGGTTTAAACAATTCTGAAGAACTCTGATGATTGAACAGCAGTGAGTGAACAGAAACAAACTGTTAGTTTTCAAATAATATTAATAATAATAATGGATTGGATTTATCTGCGCTTTTCAAGACACTCAAAGCGCTAACAGTGTGTCCATTTTCATCCACTCCTCATTCATACTTAGTGATGGTAAGCTACGGTTGTAGCCACAGCTGCCCTGGGGCAGACTGACAGAGGCGTGGCTGCCAGTTCGCGCCTACGGCCCCTCTGACCATCACTGGGACATTCATGCACATTCACACACCAGTGGAGCCACACTGGAGGCAAGGAGGGTGACGTGTCTTGCCCAAGGACACAGCGACATTTGGATGGTGGGAGCGGGGATCGAACCGCCAACCCTTCGGTCATTGGACGACCCGCTCAACCACCTGAGCCACTGTCGCCCAAATCTCTGGTTCTGTGGTTTTTATCAATCATTGTTGAAGTTATACTCGAGCTCTCCTGTAAAAATCATAGGAATTCATTCATTAACATTTACAGGATTTGTTTTTAGCCAAAACGTACACAATAATACACATCTGTGTGATGATACATTGTTAATAATTCACAGCCTTTGACTCTAAAATCATAATATTCATGTATTTGTGATGAAGTAAGCATATGTTTTACCTACAGAAGAAATCTGTTAGAGAAAATTTTATTTTTTTCTACTTCATAGAATCTGCTTGTGAAAAACAGCTTTGTGCCAACCGTCCCTGATGTCAGTGCGGTTTCTTACCTGCAGGGAGGTGCTGTTTTCAGAGAAGGGGGAGCTGAAGAAGGCATTGATGGTGTCCAGCACCACATTCACAATGTACTTCTCCAGGACCGGATCCGCTAGCCGACTCTCCCGTTTATTGCAGACCTATGGGAAAATTTTCTCAAAGATCAGTGAAGAGGAAGCTCAGATGAACTGAAAGCAAAAACTGGACATCTTGAAACATACATAAGAACTGCAAAGCAGCCAAACCCTGCAGAGGATTTCAAGATTTCCTGACGATTTTTGACTGAAAACCAGTTTAAATCCGTTTGAAACAATAAACTGTCACAGACTTTAGAGAGATGCTGGTTCTAAATCAACATGACAACATCTTCTATGTCAGCTAGATGTCAAACTGTTCAATTAAAATACCTTCATCCGCATCTTCTAGCTTAGAGGCAAAAAACAACTTGATGCAAATTTTTCAGAAAATTGCTATCTTAAAAGTTGGAAACGTGTTTGGATGTAAACAGTTGATGAAAGATCCAGAAGGTGAAGGCTTTCTAAACTTTTGAAAAGCCAAAACCCATCTATCCGACTTCCAAAGTAGCTCTAAAGATAAACTGAACCTCAATGGAGATCTCGTTTTATTCATGGGTTTAGATGAAAGTACAGAAATGATTCAAACTGGGCCTTGGGTTTTTGTGGTCCTGTTTAGATTCCTCTCAGAAGCTGAATTCCTTTTGTTTGTTGTGGAAACACTGGACTGGTTGGCTCAAAGTCCTCAACTCGATGAAGAATCTTTAGGATATTTAGAGCAAAGACGATGACTTGATCAGAGTTTGACCTGATCAAGTTGCTTCGGGGAGAACAGTCATGTTCACTCCTATACATGTGGAAAACCTTCCCAGAAGAGCCACACCTGTTGGACCAAAGACTGGCACCACATCACATCAAACCCATCACGACTGCTGTGTTTTTTAGTGTAAAGGCAGATGTACATTGGCTGTGGTGCGGCAGTTACCCGAGCCATGTCCACAGTGAAGTCCTCAAACAGGTTCCAGATGTGGTTGGACGTGTAGATCTCCTTCATCTCCACCTCCGTGTCCACATAGCAGTGGTTCACAAAGTTCACGTAGGCTGTTTTTACCTGCAGAGATGTAAGTCAGCAGTCGTGCAGCGAGAGATAAAAAAGGATTAGGGCTCGCACGTCACCTCAGTGATGCAGTCGACGTGAGTCACCACTTTGACCACGTCCTCCAGCGGCAGCAGCGACGTGCATTTGATCTCCGTGTAGACATTCTTGCCCTCCGCACAGGCAGCCAGAAGCTCCACCAGAGAGATGTGGTACCTGAGGAGGACACAGCAACTGAAGGGTTGAGCAAACCTTCACGATCACTGCAAGGACGTCAATGAGAACCACAAACAATCCTGATGTTTCTGGAGTTTTCTGGAGTCAGGCTGCTCCCCTGTTTCTGCACATTGATATATATTAATGATAGATTCATTCAGTTTTTAGTCAACATCTAATTTTAAAAAACTGTATCCAAATCGTCAAGTGCCTCCTGTAGATAAATGTGATGTTGAAAGATGTGTAGGAATGTTTGTGCTGGTCAGTGAGAAAAAGGGTATTTTCCCCAGCTTTAGTTATGTTGATGGCCGGCCTGTGCCGTGCCATGCCGTGCTGGGTCTTCTGTACAGGACAGAATTAGCCAAATCTGCATAAATCTTTGATCACAATAAGGGTGGGTGAACCTGATTGGCTGCAGCCTTTGCTATTGGAGTGAACCACGTAGATGAGCATGAATAGTCAAGCAGACAGGAAGTCTTAAGTTAGTGCTAAGATAAATTGCTGGACTTAAAAATGAAATGCCACGTGGGGAAACCTTAGAGTAAGCTGATGAGTCCAGCGTTTGCAGCCAATGTGTTTTGTGACAAGCTCGATGTGACCTGCTAAACTGCTCTGCATTCTCTGAGCTAAACTGCTCTGCATGCTCTGAGCTAAACTGCTCTGCATGCTCTGAGCTAAACTGCTCTGCATTCTCTGAGCTAAACTGCTCTGCATGCTCTGAAAGTACTGAGGCAGTGTACAAAGTGCCCTTTCCCTTACTAACTCCAGCCGCTTTGACACTATGTGGCTCCCCCTACAGGCGGAACAGAGACTGAGAATGTTTATGACAAAGCACAGGGACAAAGAGGTCCGTGTGGATGAAACTGCAGTAAGAAAACACAAACCCGGCTTTCAGACTCTGAACCTGAGACACATTTTGAGGAAAGGGCATAGAATTGATTCTCCCTTCAGCTAATTCACACCTGTAACCTGGTATTTTCACAGGAAGTTGCCATAGTTACCTGAGTGGGCTGTTCTCGCTGACCCCCTCCCTGCTCTCGGCCATCAGATCCAGCATGACTTTAAAGGAGGCTTTGTCGTTGTAGAAGACGACCACGTCATCACCGGCGTTGGTTAGCTGCGAGCGGACATGGAGCTGTGACGGCAGCTTCACAAAGCAACAGACGCGCTCAGAGAGCGGGGTCTCCTCATTCCCTCACCTCTGTCATGATCATGTCCTGGCACTTCTTCACATATTTGCCCTCTGCCTTAATAATCGTGTGGAGGAAGTTGAGGTACTGGACGTGGCGGCCATGCGTGGCCAGGCAGTGGATGAAGTGCTGCAGGACGCTCTCCGATATCTCGCTGCACAGCTGGTAGTTATTGCTGAAGATGTGCTGCACCGTCTCTGCCTCCAGCAGCTGCAGACCCACAGCAGAATAAAACACACTCAGCTCAGGACTTTGGGCTGAAACTGGGCCCTTCAATGGTGCTGGTTGGAGCACCATTGAAACCATACTCTACTACCTGTGTCTCTTTTCTTTTTACTTTGACAAATGTTCTTTTTCTTAATGAAAGTTTTCTAAAACCTAAAATCACTTTGTCTTTAAAGGAGCGGATTGGTTTTTGGTTTGCTACTAGATGATGTCTTTTTGCAGATAGCTGTACTCTGAATTGTTATTTTTATTCTCTCTCTCTCTCTATATATATATATCTATCTATCTATCTGTCTGTCTGTCTCTCTCTATTCTTACTTTTTTTCTTCAGTTGCAGAAAATAATGTATTAAGCTTAAATATAAACTAAAAACACGTTTTTAGACCTCAGTTAAAACTCTGAGGGAATAAGCAGCAGAAAATAGAAGAACTAGAACATGTTTCACAGCTCCAGCAACAAAGGATCCAGCAGCTCAAAATGCAGACCTTTAATGAAGGATTGACATGTTAGATTAAAGCAAATATTATCATTATAATTGAATTTCTTTCTACATTTTATCTGTCAAAAAGTCAAAAGTGCTCAGCCCACAAACTACCTTTGAGTCACTGTACCAGAGGCGCTGATGTTAATGTTGTTCTAAACCAACACTACAGCCTGCTGGAACATCTGGGACTAAACATAGACAAAGCACAGAAATACCCCAGGATTGAGGAAAAGGTTCAAGTTCTTGTGCAGTAGAGCCTGGTTCTCCTGGTTCCCCATGCAGAACTTCTGCAGGAATAGGTGAGTGTATTTGATGATCTCCTGCATCTTCACATCGTTCTGGTGGGGGGAAAAGCATTTTTAACGTTTATGTCCCCCTTCTTTGGTTAAAGACAACAGATGCTGTACACCATTATACCACATGAAAAAAGGACATCAATCAGTGGATTTGCTTGTGAATAAATATCAGTTTAAAGATAAAAAACTAAGCATTTTTAAAATTCAGGCTTAATTGCCAGACCAATTTTACATGTAGAATGAGACAACTACCTGGTACTGAGTCCATCTGTACAAACCCTATTTGGACCAGCCCAAATCCAATGATACCACTTATTTTGTGCAATTCTTCACCGTTTTTGTAGAACACGCAATGCTAATGAGGTTGGTGTGGTTGTTAACTTTGCAAAGCTCCAAATCCTTAACAGATTGGCATAAACACACCATATTTGAAATAGTACTTTTCTCGTAGAGTGATTAATGAATTTAACAAGTTTTATGAAAGTGCTCCTATAGGTGGCGCTGTAATTTATGCATATGTATTTACACCTATATCTCAAAAATTGCTTCACCTAAACGGATGAAATTCGCCATATATTAGAGGGTTCTATGACATACAAGGATAATAGCTTTTAAGCACCACCTGCAGTGTTTTAAATAACGTGAAAACATTGGAGCATTCATTCAAAAACCTGTCATGTAGTGAAAACCCAAAATAAATGCTTTGATTTTGTGCATTTACATAAAACAGCAAAGCATGACTCACAAGACGTCTAGACATGAGTTTAAATTCTTCTCAGGTTTAGATTTTACTTACTTTGTCATAGGAGACCTGCAGCAGGTCCAGCATGACTTTATGAGCTCCCATGTTCTTCAACAGCCTCTGCTGTTTCTTCCAAACACCACTGCTGCACATTCTATGCAGCCGCTCCAGGATCTACAGCAGACAGGCGTTTTAGACTTGTTAACTTTATATTTAAATACTGAAGTTCTTCCCTATCAACCTCCCCACATCCTCCAATAAAAAAATCATTTATAAATACGTAAATCCAACCAAACATGACTTTAGCGAAGTTCTGCTGAAAAAGATTATCATGCCAACATCCTGCTTTTCTTAAGCCTTTCAGAGGAAACTGTATCCATTTCTATGATAATATATAACCATTGGCACATTAAAGAAAACGTTTTTATGACGTATGAGTTATTTTGGCGAGCCATTTCTTAAATGGTATTTTCTAATTTCGACTCCATTATCGATTTGTCTCCTTTTGAAAAGATTGTTTATTGGCAGTTTTCCGGTTTGATTCTGCCATTGACAGATCGATTTATTGTTACATCCCTTTGCCCATTTTATGACATCATCCTAGAGTCGGCCTCAGCAGCGTGTCTGCGTTTCTCCCACGAAAACAAACAACATCCAAACTTTTACAAAGATGGATGTTCATATAATGCATAGAAAAGGAAAGCATTTAGCTGGTCAGCATTAGCTCCACAGAGAAAGTGGGGGGGGGGTGTTAGTCTGGGGGAGGGGCTGGCAGAACAGACTCTTCCTGGAAGGGGCTGTTCCTCACTTTGTGATGTCACAATGTGAGAACCTGCGTGTTTTCATGGGTTGGGAGGGGCTGGTGCTCAGAGAGCAGGTTTCTAGATGAATGCTCAGAAATGTGTGAATGGCTCAAAATACAACTTTGGGGTTGTTTATAGTGAGGAATTAACAATATAAACACTTAAAAGCTCAAAAAAGTTGATTGTGCATGATTTAGACTCTTTAAAATGATTTGTTCTCCATAGTCTATTGACAGTTCAAATATTTTCAGCTGATAGTGATTGCAGGTGAACAATAGTCACTTGGGACGTGAAAGCTTAAATCAGTAATCCCCATCCCACACTGAATGATAGGTGATACATAAAAACTACCTCACAACTCATCAAATGTAGTTTTTCTCACCTCTTTGACCATCTGGTAGTTCTCATTGCCCTTCTCCAGCTTCTCCTTTGTGGGTGTTGGTTTATCAGACACCTCCTTTAGGAAGACAAGACGTTAAAAGGATTAGTAGTTAGAAGACATTCCACTCTTATAATGTCCTCATAAAAGAGTTGACAGCCTTTTATTATTTAGGCTTAAGGGAACATTTCGCAAAAGAAAATGGTTCAACTTGTAAAAGCCTGATCAGGTGGATGCAGTCAGCAATAGATTCAGAAGATGCTCACGTTCCAAGCTGCTGTTTCTAAACTATCAAAGCAGTCAACAGATAAGCATCTGAACATGAGCTGATGGGTTTGAACCAAAGGGAAAATACTGAGATAAATAAGGTGCTCTAAAGAGAAAAAATGTTCCCTCTTGCCTCGACTTTACAACAAACTCCAGGAATCAACTAAATCTGCAAAATAAAATGAAATCTATTCATAATTATTTCACAAGAAGAGATTTTAAAACAAGATACTGTGAGAAAGACTGAATTTCTATTTGGTTAGGAGGAAAACTCAGAAATACTCATTTTACTGTTATTTTTACTTAAAAATACAGCAGCAGGATGTTCATGTAGACATGATGCTGGTTAAAAAAAAAGGATCAAAAAAAGATCTAGAATTTTATGAAATGCATAGTTAGAGTCAAAAGAAGTCCCTTGGAAGACAAGAACGGGTGTTTCAGAGAAATTAAAGAGTTGTCACACTTATTATTGTTTGTAAAATATGGTGGGGGCTTGTTAGCCTCCATCATGGTTATCAGTTGAAATGGAAAGAGCCACTCATGTCTCTCAGCGGAAAACCTACCAGCGTCAGATATAAGAATGTTTTACCTCTGAAATCTCCTTCTTGTCTTTCTTGTCCTTCTTCCCATCTCCTCCAGCTGAGCTCTTCTTCTCCACCCACAGTTCAGACTTCTCCACCAGTGTCCTGAGCCGATCCAGGTTTGCCTTGATTAACTTGTAGTTCTCCACATCCTGAGCTGAAATCAGCAGCTGGACCTGAAGAGGAACAGAGAATGAAAAAAACGAGTCAATATAAAACGAAAATAAATCAAACTGCTCCTAAAACCTTTTTTTTTGCTTTAAGGCATCACTGAGTTGTCTACAATTTTAAAATGTTGTGCACCATACAGATTTGCCCATTTTTTACTCGCAGGTAGCTCATATCCACCTGTAGGGGCAGTTGTGAATGAGGCATTAATGACACCCCTATATAAGCCTCAAAGAAACGGAAAGACACACCTGTGCTCTCTTTAAGTGGCTCCTCTCTACGACCCTCCCGGGCCTGAAGAACCCCAAAACTCACTGCCAATATGCTAAAGGATGTGGTTGCACCGATGTGCGGTTACCTGTTTGAAGGTGTGCAGCACTTCCTGTCTCTGGCTGAAGTGCCTGAAGAGCAGCTGCAGCGCCCCGGACACCAGAGGAGCGTATTCGTGCATTGTCAGGTGGATCAGCACCCGCAGGAACATCCGCCCGCCTTCGTCGTCCACCTCCAGGATGCTGTTCCCCTTTCTGCACACAGAGCCAGGAAAACCAGCTGCCACTGAACATCCATGGTCATCAAATGAATAAAAAGGAGGCTGTTCTAGAGAGCATTGGAAGAAACTCAGAACTAAACTCTGCACTCTGAGTTGACTTGTGCTGGGTTTAAAAAAAACTAGGATGTTTGTTTTAGAAACCTGTTTACTGTTAGTTCACTCAGCTCTGAGTTTATGAAGTCAAACTTATCAAACGCACAGACCTATCAGGTAAAAAAAAAAACGTGGTTGGAGTCAAGCTGGACTCCTTAGAGGCAGTGATGGGGAGAGAGATGCTTAAAAAAACTGCAAAGCATCCTTGATAACTTCACATGTACCCTCCTCTAATTTTAGTCTTATAAATATTTTCTTCCTCCTCAGACTGATGCGGGACAGCAAGTCTTCAAACTGGGCCAGCGACTGAAGGTGGCGCCTAAAGCGTCAGTCATTCAGCGGCAGCTGCAGCAGTAGATGGGGAACCTCGCCATACCGGGAGAATCTCTGAAGGATGTCATGAACCCAGACGCGGAGACGTGATTACCAATGTTTTTGTAGAGCTCTTCAGAATGAATAAACCTGATCTCTCGACATCTCCTGAGTCTTCCATGCATTGTGAATGAGAATGCTTCCATGAAGCAATGAGGTTAAAAATTTTTGGTGGTAGCTCCTCCCACACCCGTCATGGGCGTCTAGTTTATTTATAAAACTTTAGACAGGTGTCCAACAGCTAATTTGACACGCGTGTGAACGCGTGTTTGGTGTGAACGCAGCATAAGTTTGATCTTTGTTTCTGGAAAACTTGTGGTTCTCTTTCAACATTCGTTTCGGTATCTCACTATGGGACACGCCCCCTGCGCTGTCCCCCAGAAGCTCTTTTTCATTACGCCAGTCTTGACTGGCAGACAGAAGGTGACGTCTGCTCTCAGGAGGCGGGACTTCCTCCTGCTATAAGAGCCGGACGCCATCTTCTCTCCTCAGTCTAACACCTCTTCTCGCTCCCAGAAGCATCCTCAGACGGCAGGTGTAGTATCCGAAGCTAGCTTAACTGTTCCTAGAGCGAGCTAACAACTCGGTCGCTGAACGCTAGTCGGTGTTACATAGCTTGTCTGGGTCACGCGGTTGGTCTGTCTCCAAACAGCACCCGTTAGAACTAGTCACCATACTAGTAATTTTCGCGCTTCGCTCTCAACCGGAGTCGACGAAGTCGTCATGGAGCCTGAACCTTTCCTCGCCATGGAAACGGTCAGACCTCTGCCTAGAGCCTGCTCATGCGGCAGCAAAATCGCCGGGGCAGACACCCATTCTGCCTGTGCTGCATGTCTGGGGCTGCAACATGCCCAGGACGCGTTAGCATCTCCGGCTAGCTGCGAGCATTGTGCGCGCCTCTCCCTCAAGACCCTGAGACGCAGACTAGCGCGCCAAGCTAGTCTGTCCAAGGCGGACCCGGTCTTGGGGGTAACCAGCCCCCCACTACCAGAGGAGTCTACGCAGGGAGAGGTGGCAGGCATGAGCTGGGGCGACCAACTGGATACGGTCGCGCCACTCGAGGGCATGGATGAGCAGGAGGCCGCGCCCCCGGAGTTTCAGGACACTGTGCCCGACTCCGGAGACGAGTCCATCAGCCTCGGCTCAGAGGAGGACGAGGAGGACAGCGAGCCTTTCCTTCTGCCATCGGCTGCAAAGCCGCTGGCTGCGGGCGACGCGTGCGGCGGCTTCCCAAACCCGACCGCCGCGATGGACCTGCATGATGTCTGCAGAAGAGCAGCTGAAAAGCTGGGCATTAAGTGGCCTGAAGCCCTCACCGAGGCCACCACGTCTCGCTATGAGGGAAAAAGACTGCCTAAAGCCAAGTCTTCCAGCAGACAGCTGCTGCCAGTGTTCCCTGAGTGCTTGGAGGAAGCAACCAGGACCTGGAGCACCCCCTTTTCAGCCAAAAGCCCCGTCCTGGGAGGCTCGGCTTTGGACTGGGCCAACATGGAGGAGAACGGATTCTCGCAGATCCCTCCAGTCGAACCGCTGCTGGCTTCCCACCTGCACCCAACACAGAAGTCCACCATGACTTCCGCGGGCCCCGCCCTGCCCTCGAAAGCTGACTGCTTCCAGTCAACTCTCACCGAAAAGGGCTACAAGGCAGTTGCCGCATCGGTGAAAGCCCTGAATGCATCTTCTCTGCTTCTAGCCTACCAGGCAGAGCTGCAGGAACAGATGTCAAGCACTCCAACCCCAGACCTGTGGAACGAGCTATGCGTGGTCACAGACCTTTGTCTGCGTCTCCACAGGTCCGCAGTCCAAGCCTCTGGGCGAGCCATGGCCCTCATGGTTGTCCAGGAAAGAGCCCGGTGGCTGAACTTATCCAGTCTCTCTCAGAAGGAGAAGACTCAACTCCTCGATGTGCCGGTGGACCCAAAGAGCCTATTTGGGGCAGCAATGGCCACAATGCAAAGGCGCTGTGAGGAGAAGAAACGGGAAGGTGAAGCACTGCAGCTGTGTCTGCCCAGGAAGGTACCCCCTCCTACCCCAGCTGCACCGCGTCTTTCCTTCGCTCAAGCGGTAGCTAGACCAGCTTACCGCACTCCGAAACGCCAGCCTCAGCCAGGTGACCGGAGCCACGGAAAGCCTGCTGAGGCCAAAGGGGCCTGGGCCAAGAAACCGTCTGCTCCAAACGTGACAACGTCAGCCCAGCCAGCGCCTCCTGTCGCTCAGAGCGCAAAGAAAAAGAGGCGTGCCACCTAGGGCGCAACCAACAGGGATGGAGAGCGGGCAAAACCAGAAGCCTGCTTCCCCCCTTCCACGACACGTTCCGTTCCTGTCGTTTTTCTCCAGGGCATGTTCCAGCCCGACCAAAAGGCGTGCAGAGGCACAGGTGGCCCTCACTGTTCACAGCCAGTTGAAAAGGAGAAAAGAGGGACCCACAGAGAGCTCAGTGGAGCCACAGTTGGGTCCCAGAAAGTGTTTGAAAAGGTTTTTAAAACCAACACAAATAAAAAATCCCCGAGGCGCGCAACCAGGCCCCGAGCCAAGGGCGCAGCCTCAACACAAAAAGACAAAACAAAAAACAAAACACATACAAATGACGGGAAGCCGAGTGGGAGCCGCGCAGCTGCACATGAGGCCACAGGAGGGAGCTGTTGCTCCGCCAGTGGCACAGCAGCCCAGCACCGTGGTACCAACGAGCCCTGCGCCAGCGCAGCTCGTGTTGGCCACGCCCACCAGTGTCTCAGCGCGGATGCCGCTCGGCCCGCTCTCGGACAAATCACAGCAATGGCGGCACTGCGGGGCGCCAGACTGGGTTATAAGCACTGTTACCAAGGGTTACAGACTCCAGTTTGCATTTACCCCTCCCCTTTTCAATGGTATACTGCAGTCGCAGGCCAAGGGGCAGAATGCACGAATTTTGCAGGAAGAGATCAAAACACTGCAGGGCAAAAGAGCCATTCAGCTAGTGCCACCGGAGCAAGCTCACAGCGGGTTCTACTCCAGATACTTCCTGGTCCCAAAACGGGGTGGAGGCCTGCGTCCGATTCTAGACCTGCGAGCACTGAACAAATACTTGAGGAAGTACAAATTCAGAATGCTAACACACGCAGGTCTGGTACGGTTTGTGCGTCCAGGAGACTGGTTCGTCTCCATAGATTTGAAAGACGCATATTTTCACGTCCCAATATACCCCCCTCACAGAAAGTATCTCAGATTTTCCTTTCGAGGGAAGGTTTACGAGTTTCTAGTGCTCCCCTTCGGCCTCTCACTGAGTCCGCGGGTGTTTGTGAAATGCACGGAGGCCGCCGTCGCACCCATGAGACAGATGGGCGTTCGGCTGGCCATGTATATAGACGACTGGCTGCTCGCAGCGCAGTCTCCCGAAGAACTCAGGAGGCAGGCCGGGTTGCTCACATCGCACCTAACTGCACTGGGCTTCACAGTAAACTGGGGAAAGTGCGTATTGACACCAGTTCAAACGATCACTTTCATCGGCTTATCCCTGAATTCGGTCGAGTTCAGAGCGCGACTCTCAGCGGAGAGAGTGACAGCCTTCCGGGCGTGTCTGTCACAGTTCCGCAGGGGGGCGTGGATAACATTCAGACTGTGCCTCAAACTCCTCGGGCTGATGGCATCGGCGCTGTCCGTCATCCCTTTTGGCCGCTTACACATGCGTCCTTTTCAGAGGTGGGTGGCGTCGCTCAATCTAAGCCCCGCCTGCCATGGTCACCGACGAGTGCTTGCTTCGGTTACGTGCATTCTCGCCCTACACAAGTGGAGGGACATCTCCTTCCTCACCACGGGTGTTGTCATGGGAACCGTGCAAACAAGACAGGTGATCACCACAGACGCCTCGCTGACAGGCTGGGGAGCCACTCACGAGGGCAGGACAGTGAACGGTCTGTGGGGCTCCCACATGCGATCAGTTCACATAAACTGCTTGGAACTCCTGGCGGTGTCTCTTGCACTGAAACATTTCTTACCCTTTCTGAAAGGGCGCCATGTTTTAGTCAGGACCGACAATACCACAGTGGTGGCGTATATCAACAGACAAGGAGGGCTGCGCTCATTTCAGTTGCACACGCTAGCACACAGACTGATTATGTGGAGCAGCTCCCGTCTTCTGTCGCTGCGGGCCATCCATGTACCGGGGATAATGAACTGGGGAGCCGACCTGCTCTCCAGAGGGAACCCGCGTTACAGGGAATGGAAGCTCCACAGCCAGGTGGTAGCCCAGATGTGGAGCATTTACGGTCAAGCAGAGGTCGATCTCTTTGCGTCAGCGGAGAACGCCCAGTGTCAAATGTTCTACTCTCTGACGGACCAGAGCGCCCCCCTGGGGGTGGACGCTCTAGCGCACGAGTGGCCGTGCCGACTTCTGTATGCGTTCCCACCATTGGAGTTGATTGCCCCTACCCTCACCAGGGTTCGGGAGGGGAAACACTCTCTCATCCTCGTAGCCCCTCGGTGGCCCGGGAAACACTGGCTAGCGGACATCATTCAGATGCTGCACAGCCAACCGTGGCCCCTGCCTTTACGCAGGGACCTCCTGTCGCAGGCCCGCGGGGAAATTTTTCATCCTCATCCGGAGCGCCTGGCTCTGTGGGCCTGGCCCGTGAGAGGCTGAATCTCATGGCAGCGGGACTCCCGCAGAACGTCGTGGACACGATCCAGAGTGCCAGAGCGCGGTCCACCCGCTCCGCCTATGGCGCCAAATGGCGCGTTTTTGAGGACTGGTGCGTAAAAATGGCCGTATTGCCTTTCCAGAGCCCAGTCCCAGTCATTCTATCGTTCCTTCAGGAACTGATTGAAAAAGGTTTGTCCTTTTCCACCATTAAAGTGTATCTGGCGGCCATATCCGCCTGTCACATAGGTGTTAATGACAAAACAGTGGGCCAGCATCCGCTTATTTGTCAGTTTATGAGGGGCGCACGTCGGCTCCGACCGGTGTCGAAAAGCCTTGTTGCTCCTTGGGATTTACCGGTGGTGCTGGACGCACTGTCGTGCGCACCGTTTGAGCCACTGAGGCAAGTCAGCCTCAAAGCGCTCTCTTTTAAAACAGCTCTGCTTATTGCACTAGCTTCTGCTAAACGAGTGAGCGACATCCATGCGTTGTCAGTTCACCCGTCCTGTTTGCAGTTCTCCAGAGGGGATTCTAAGGTTTTGTTGAGACCGAATCCGGCATTTATGCCCAAGGTTTTCAACCCTACCATACCTTGCCACCCCATTGAGTTTTTGGAATTCAATCCGCCTCCTTTTTCCTCTACGGAGCAAGAGAGGCTTCACACATTGTGCCCTGTGCGGGCGCTGCGCATGTATGTGGAGAGGACGGCTGGCTTCAGAAAATCTGAGCAGCTGTTTGTGTCGTGGGCTTCTCCTCACACAGGAAAGCCTATAACCAAACAACGCCTGTCACACTGGGTTGTGGGCGCTATAACCATGGCTTATAACAGCAAGGGGTTAACACCCCCGGCTGGCCTGCGCGCTCATTCCACTCGCGGCATGGCATCATCATGGGCAGTTTTTCAGGGCATCTCTCTGGATGATGTGTGCACGGCTGCCAGTTGGGCAACGCCTCACACTTTCATCAGATTTTATAGACTGGATGTCACTAGACCAGGGCTGCCTCACGCAGTGCTAGGTGTGGGGTCCACACCTTCACCTGTGTGATCAGCCTGGTTGTTCTCTGTTGGTCTTCGGAGTAAGCTTATCTGGCAATACGGGAGTCTCTACATCCCATAGTGAGATACCGAAACGAATGTTGAAAGAGAACTTTAGGTTAAGAACTTAACCCCGGTTCTCTGAAACATGAGTGAGGTATCTCACCAGATCACCCTCCTTGCCTGGAGCGAGAAGAGGTGTGCTTACTTAGACTGAGGAGAGAAGATGGCGTCCGGCTCTTATAGCAGGAGGAAGTCCCGCCTCCTGAGAGCAGACGTCACCTTCTGTCTGCCAGTCAAGACTGGCGTAATGAAAAAGAGCTTCTGGGGGACAGCGCAGGGGGCGTGTCCCATAGTGAGATACCTCACTCATGTTTCAGAGAACCGGGGTTAAGATCTTAACCTAAAGTTTCCTACCGTCACAGTGAGAAAACTGCTCAGGTCCACACATACCCGATTCCAAACATGGCCTCTGCCTGCTCTCCAATGCGCTGCAGGTTGATGGTGGCTGAAGAGGAACAGAAATGTCAGCCAAAAGCAAGCAGGAAGGAGAACAACAGGACAAGTAAGCAGCACACTGATTTCTGCTTCTACCTGGTAAGTCCACCTGGACTGGAGCGTCTGGCAGCATTAGGAAAGTAACAGTAAACAACAAGTTTATCTGATAAACAGGTTACTTCTGGATGTATAAAACAGATGTAATCTCTATCTCTGTGTGACCAACGCTCATTTCTTTACTCATTTAAAATATTAAAAAGAATAACCAGAGGAGAAACTAAACATGAGTGTGACATGCATCAAAATGCAGCTGCTGATGTTCTGTTTCCATTTGTCAGGCTGACGATCCTTAACAGCGTTGTTTACCTGCTTGCTCCATGTTAGTTGTGGCATCGGCGTCTGCCATCGGGTAAACATCCACAAACTCCTTCTTAAAGACAGACAGCAGGAAGGAAAGGCGGTAGTCCAGGCGAACATTCAGGATGAACTGATGACGGAGAAAAACATCAAATTTGCTTCTGAGGTTTGGGTTCAAACAAATGATCACAAATGAGCTGAACTCTCAGCCCAGACCTGGTGCTACCTCCTGATTCACATGCCCTCACTGGATCTCCATTCTAAGCTGGACTCTCTGTAGACTGTGGGTCTGTCTAAATTTCCTCACTACTCTCTCTAACCCCTAAAAACTATATGGTGCCAGACTATCCACTGCCCTAGATTACAATGCAATTCAGACACACAACTTTTTTTTCTGTTTTTTTAAATGTCAAATATGCCATCGGCTATTTGCTGAAATAAAAAGATCATTAATATGAACCTTTTACAGAGACTATTTATGGATCTACTGTGTTCAGATAATACAAACTTGAATTATTTAGAACAAAAAATAATCTACATCCTGTACATTTTTTCAAATGGTAAATTCTTCAAACACGCATTCTTCACCAGCCACTTTATTAGGCACACCAGTTGATAACGGAAATTTCTAAACAGCCAATTACATGACAGCAACTCTATGCATTTAGGCATGTAGACATGGTCCAGGCGATCTGCTGCAGTTCAAACTGAGCATCAGAACGGAGGAGAAAGGTGATTGAAGTAACTTTGGACATGGTTGTTGGTGCCAGACGGACTGGTCTGAGGATTTCAGAAACTGCTGATCTAAGAAGGATTTTCACCCACAACCATCTCTAGGGTTAACACAGAATGGTCCAAAAAGAGAAAATATCCAGTGAGCAGCAGTTCTGTGCCTTGTTGTTGCCAGAGGTCAGAGGAAAATGGTCAGACTGGTTCCAGCTGATAGAAAGACAACAGGAACTCAAAAACCACTGGTTACAACTGAGGTCTGCAGAAGAACATCTCTGAACACACAACACATCCAACCTTGATGCAGATGGACTACAGAATCAGGAAAACACACAGGGTGTCACTCCTTTCAGCTAAGAACAGGAAACTGAGGCTACAATTCTTCTTGATAGTGGCAAAACTGCACAGTGGTAAAGAGGGAGGAATTCCACCCAAAATCCAGCTGTGTTAACATTGTTAGCTTTTATAGGATTTCTCTTTACCCAGTTGGGCTGTAAAACTGGGAACCATTGGAAATATTGAATACAATTGTAGATTTAACGAAACCGTTTTGATATGAACCAACGTGTTACCTGTAAAATCTCCAATATTTTGGATTTAGTATCCATCACTGTCAGGTCCATCTTCTCCAAACTATCTTTGTTGCCTCTCTGGGCGTCAGGCGCAACCCCTGCGCCTCCTCCCGCTGCTCTGGCACCTCCACCTCCAAACACAGACTGCCTCCTGTGGAGCACCATGGTGGACATCATCTGACCCACCCCATGTATGGACCGTTTCATGTTTTTTCCTTCAGAGGCAGAAAAAGCAGTGTCTTTGTTACAATTATTCAAAAAAATTGGTCTGAGACTAGCTTTTATGCTAACAGAACAGATTACCAGGTCCATCATCTTGGAAAATGGGGCCTGGATGACCAGGATTGGGTCTGGAGTCAATAATGCCCAGAAGAGTCCTAGTGAGTCTGAGCAGCTCAAAGAAACTGTAAAAACCAAAGTAGATCAGGTGTCTGGCCAAACTAACCACCTGTAAAAGGAACAGAGGCCGATGAGATGATGACGGTGAACAAAGCAGGAAAAAAGATGAGCAAAAGCACAAAAAAATGTAACAACAGCCCACCTCATAAGTGAGTTTGTTTTTCTCCACATTGTGGAAAGGCATCTCATCATTCAGGACATTATTGAGATACTCCTCCATGAACACCATGGTGTTGGCAAACCGGTTCTTCTTGTTGTCTCTGCTGTCGTCCATGTTGGAGTCGTAACTGAAGATGAAACAAATTGAGGAGAGTTACCAGATCCAGGAGAAGTTCTGCTAACACTTTTCCTAACATCATGTAAGCCTGACGTAGCTGCAGATCCCAACATACTGACCGGGCTGGCTTCATGCTTGATTTCATAAACTCTCATTTAAGCTAAAATTGGTTTGTATGAAGCAAGTGATTTAAAATTGATTTAAAAATGTAAAACTTCCCTCTTGTTAAAGTAAAATATGTCCAACACAAGAGGCCCTCAGTCCTCATCTGCCTGCCCAGCTGTTGGACAGGACAAGTTAAAAAAAAATTATATATATATATATAAATAAAACTTCAAATTGTAAAATTGCATTTAAACTCATTCATTAGTTTGCATTCTTTAAGAAGTTATGAACAGCTTCTGTGCTGTATGAGTCTTTCAAACACCTACATTTTGTCACATAGCTTGTTTAATTAATAAAAAACAACTTTGGTGTTATTTTGATTTGTTTCAAAAAGTTTCCCAGTGGTCTTTTGATTATGATAATGTTATTTTTATAGACAAAATCAAAAAAACATGTGTCGTCTTCTAAGACATAGCTTCTGCAGAGCAGCAGGAGTTTATCAGAAATTCGCCTCTATAGTGAGACGGTTTGTGTGAAGGATCCCTGCCCCCCTTCCTGTTACCCATAACTGAGAGCACTCCCGCTATCTTACAGCCCCTTACACCCCCAACCCAAGATTAACGATGCAACAAAATGGTGAACAATATCGTAGCTATCCAGGCGTACACTTCAGATCCAGATTCCAGGTCACATGAGGAAAACAAAGACGTTCATGGATTTATTTGCCTGTAAGTGGATGAATCAGAATGGAGCGGATCAAGGTGCAGGGGCCCCACCCAGAGTATTTTATGATTCATAAAGAGGATCTCTTCCAATAAACATTTTTTCATCTGCTACTGATTCACAATGGTTTTAATAAAAATACTCAGAACGGCAATTTTAATCCTAATCTCTTTAAAATCCACGTTCAAAAGCGAGTTGAGCGCCTGCTGAAATCTGCTTCACGACAACGTAAACTCCCACCACAGAGGTTGCACTTCAATTTAAATACAAATATTATTTTTTTTCTGATTTTTGCATCCGAAATATAAAAATTTCATGACATTTCCAAAACTTCACAGAAAAAGTCATTTTTCAGAAACTTTTCAAGGATCTAGAAATTGTCACTTTCAATTTCCAAAATCTTTCCAGGTGTCCGCCATCATCAGACAAATGCCACAAAACATGTTGAAAACACCTCTATTTTTATCAGAATTGCTCTTTAACCGTTACATCTCTTACTATAATGCTGTATTACTTACTTAGTGTTGTTGCCACTTTTCTCAAGATGGTCATGCAGAAAATTATGTTTTGACTGTGGTTCGATCCAATTTTCTGCATTTGTATCCCAGAATTTTGAGCCCATCAACACAAAAAACGACACAGTTCACCAGTCTCACATTATCTGCCTTTCATCTGCATTCACATCCCTAAATTTGACCAATAGAAGATGATGGGAGAGATGGTTGCTTCCATTTTAACTCATGCATGTGCATATACCAAATCAGTTCAATAAGCTTTTCCACATCCAGCCCTTCCACTCTGATATCACTGCATGAATAAATCTACCAACTCTTTAATGCTGATGGAAGTGGGGATCTCAGTCCAGAGTCGAGCGAACTTGACAGGGGTCACCAGCTCCTGAGGGTCTCGGTCTACGTGGGCATGGAGCATGAGGCGGCAGAAGGATGCCCGCAGGTCAAAGGGCAGCATCTCATCCATCATGCACAGGAAGATGAGCTCCACGTCCAGCTGCTTGGAAATCTCATCTATGGCCAGATACTGACGGTCCAGACACATGCGGGCAAACAACTTCAGCTGGTACCTGAGCTCATCCAAGACAGAGAAGGAAGGCTGCATCAGCAAACTGTGGTTGCAGGTCTCTAGTGGACTTGTGCACAGCATGTACCTGTAGTAGGTGAGGACATTCTCATCATGAGTGTTTCCTTGTCTTGCTTCCTGAGCCAGCTGTCTGATACTTTTTTCATGTTTCTCCTTTATCTTATCTGTCCAAAGCAGCCACACCTACCAAAATGAGAAAGAGATACACTGGTGTCTCATTGTGTTTCCAAAAAGTACAAAGACAACTGAAAAGAAAAAGAAAAACTGCTGATATGACTGAATAATCCATGTCACAACAGAATATAAAGAGAGCAGACTCTTTTACCTCATCCTCCTCTCCAAAGTCATCCATTCCCATGTACTCTCCTGGAGCACCACCAGAGGGAGGCTCTTTTGGCACACGACGCCTTCAAACACACACAAACACAAAGACACCTAAAGGAAAACTGCTGCCATGGCGACACAATAAATGGATGGATGGATGGATGGATGTAGGGATAAATGGATGGAGGGATAAAGAATGGAGGGAGGGATGGATGAATGGATGGATGGATGGATGGAGGGAGGGAAGGAGGGAGGGAGGGAAGGAGGGAGGGAGGGATGGGTAAATGGGTGGATGGAAGGATGGAGAGAGAGAGGGATGGATGGGTGGATGGTAAAAGTTGCATCATCTTTCAGATAGAAATAAAAATATAGACTCACTCTGTTTTGATGAGGATGTCCTGGTTTTTGGGGTCTAGCACGCATTTACAGATCAGCTCTTGGGTGACGGGGATGGCCACATTGTTTGACACACACAGGTCAGACAGGTAATCTAAAAACCTGTGCACACAATCAAAAGCCAACACAAATCTCACTTCTAAATAGGCGTCTTTCCATTTTCAAACCAAACAAATGTATTTAAAGACAAATATACCAGGAGCAAAGTTTCTATGTACCTGCAGCCAAAGAAGGGTAAAAGCCTGACTGGCACTCTCCACACTTACCTGGGCTCTCGGTTGGTGCGCACCAGATTGACAAAGGTCTCCACTTCTGTCTTGGTGATGTGTTTCTCCAGCAGTTTGCGGTTGTTGTGTAGCAGGGCAGTGATTGTGTCCTCAGCCAGGATGTCATAACCAATCTGGCCCTGCATCATTCCAAACTGTTTAGCTATGTGCTCCTTTAAAAAAGAGAAGAAGAGAGTTTTTGTATTTAAAAATTCCACATTTCTTAGAGAAAGTTGTGAACAGAAAGCTCAAGCTAGCTAGTGACATGCAACGATGCATGTCTTCGGCTTTGTGTTTAGGTGGTTCCTTTGATTCTCATCTTTTTGTCTATTGTTAGTTCTTCTTCTTTCCTTTTTATGGCTGTTAGCAAAAAACAAATGTATATTTTTTTGTGTGTGCTTAATTAAGGATGAGGCTCCATGGTGGCGCAGTGGTTAGCGCTCTTGCCTCACAGCAAGAAGGCCCCCAGTTCAAGTCCCAGCTGGGAGACATGAACCAGAACAGCAATGGGGGACCCTTCTATGTGGAGTTTGTATGTTCTCCCTGTGTATGCGTGGGTTTTCTCCGGGGACTCCGGCTTCCTCCCACTGTCCAAAAACATGCTTCATTGGTCACTCCAAATTGTTCATAGGTGTGCATGGGTGTGTGATATGTGTGACCCTGTGACAGACTGGGGACCTGTCCAGGATGTCTCCAGCCTCCGCCCATAAATGTTGTTAGCGTGTTAGCCTCTCTTAGCCCTGGCTGCCTTCTTCCAGCTCCGTTCTTCAACAAAAAAGAGCACTGACCACACGGATTAAAAATAAAATGATGAGCGAACAGGCGCTTTATAATAACCGTAACATTAATTAAAGCACGTTTAGAGGATCATCTTGTATATTACCGAGCTGGCAGATATCTATGGATGTAGCCTCTCAGCGGAACTCATATCTTCTTCCGGTATTTCAAACACTACTGCGCATGTGCGAATGATTTATTCCTACCGAAAGTGTGCCCCATGTGAACGTTTGTTATAATAGGAAAAGGTTTTTCGGGGCCCATGAACATGATTCTAATCCGACCATTGATCCGATCAAGATATTTTGCACATGTAACCGCGGCTTATGGTGTGAACTCGCAGTATGGTGGGGGCGTGGCATCACGATGGTGTCTCTCCATCGTGATGTCAGTCAGCCATCACGATGGACGAAGGTATCGTCTATCAGCACAACCCTTCCAGCAGGTTAAAAAATGGTTCTAAACTGTCTAGCTGTGCAGAACTGTTGCTCTCGCGACTCATTTAATTTGAAAGAGAAGTGTTTCAATTGCAGTTTTGCACAAAAATAAATTGATAAATGCAAATTCTTTTCTAATTTTTTTTTTAAATTGTCATGTTTATCATCACAAGCACAATTTGCACAATTTCTTAGTCAGTGGAAACAACAGCGTTAAAGAGGTAGAGGCATGGAAAGTGGTAGAGACTCACAATTAGCTCACTCCTGTTTGGTGACAGTAGTTGCCATAGATACGATGACTCAAGTCCCAATCACTGTCGACTAGTTTCAACATGGCAAGGCCCGTGTCAGGAAGCAATGGTGAGGGATCTGGCCTGATTTCGCAAGAGCCTGAGTTAAGTCATTTTCTATGGGTGACGCCTCGATTTTTCCATTGTTTTTACAGTCTATGTCTGTGACTGTAAAGCACTTTGGGCCTTCCAGGAGGGACTGTTGTGCCTATGACTATACACCACTTTCCATTCTCAGTGAGCAATTTCAATATTGAAAACCTTCTGGATAGGAGGAGTGTTGCATTTGTTCTTCTTGTTCATTTCTATGACTTAATCTCTTAGTCACTAGCATTAAAAGGTTTTTTAATCCTGGTTTTGTTGGCTCGGGTCATCTGGGGGTTACTTTTGTTTCATCCCACAGGCACAGGCTAGTTTGGTCATGATTATTGTTTAAATTAATTATGTTTTTCATCTTATCTTTATTATCTTATTTATTTATTTATTTTTGTGCTTATTTATTTTAATCTTCATGCTTGTTTTTATATTATTTATTTTAATGTAAAGCACTTTGTGTTATTCTTTTATATGAAAAGTGCTTTATAAATAAAGTTTGATTGATTTCTGTAATATTTTTGGTCATCGTTTATGTCTGAAATTCCTTTCCCTTTTTTTAATCCTCCAACTGTATTTAGTTCCTCTTGTACATGTTGGCATGACGTCAGGTCAATGAGGAGCATGAACGCAGCAGCAGAGCAGACCGTGTCCTCACCTGGTTCTTGCGGTAGTCCTCCTGTGAGTGTCGCAGCACTCTGTAACACAGCTGGAACATGTACTGGTAGTGAGAGTTCTTCTGGTCACCGAGCTCCTCCAGGCGGAACAGCGGGGCTTCACCTCCCTCCCTCTTTGCACTGGGAGTCTTCAGAATGCCAAAGATCTAAACCAAGCACAGAAGATGTTCACAAATGTCTTTTTGCAGGTCCAGGTCAAGTCTGACGTCTTTGCATTTAGGTTCCAGTTTGATCCCAAGTCTTTAAAACAAAGTTAAAATGAATATTCTATCGTGAAAAAGTCTTTAACCACTTTGAAACAACTTGTGTGGACAGAAAACTGAAAGTTTATGTTTCTGCATTCTCAATGAAAGGAAAGGAAAGACATTTTTGTTCTTAGGACTGACAGTTATGTATTGTCTTAAAAAAATAAGAAAGAAAAAAATAACATTGATTGCAAGTTCTAAACCTCAAGTCTCAAGTCAAGCCTCTGGATGGGAGACTTAAATGCAACTCAAGTCTCAAGTCTTGGTCTTCATCTCCAAGAAGAGTTCACTACCAGCACAGATTTGGCAAACTGTCAGATTAATATTATTGTGATCCTGTTTCTATTAAACAAACATGAAATATTTCAAATATTCAACAGACAAAAGAAAACCTAATGACTATAAAAATCAAGTTTTGGGTGTTTTTAACATGTTCTTGTTGCATTTTCTGATGATGGAGGACACTTAAAGAAAAAAATTTAATATCAAATTTACATTTCTGAATATTTATTTGATCAAATCGGAACAGATGAAAAAGTACCACTTATAAAAGAGAGTTTTTGTTGCATACAAAACACAGGCTGGGCCACATGCTCCTCGCTCCAAGCTATCAGCAATGGGAAGGGGAAGGGAAAGGGGGGGAGGGCTTACTCCATGCCCACAATCCGGCCCACAACTCAGAGGGGAATTTCTGATTAACTACTGCCGCTTTGCAGGAATTACGTCCTAGAAAACGACGCTGGTTAAAAATGGCATCATCATAATTAACAGGATTTCACTTCATGAGCTCGACACGTGAGCCGACGCTGGACTGGAGTTTTCTCTTGACTGGCATCCAATTTGTTTAAAAGATGAAAGATAAATATGTAAGTAATTAAAAGTGGAATTGTAAAAAGCTGGCTTTGTTTTTATTATTTATTTTGAACACTTTATCTGGAAGGAATAAATAAAAACATACATATTATACACTTATATGAATAAAAACACAGATTTTACATTATTTATTACTTTTGTGCATAATCTTATGCGGAGGCTGAGTGAAGCTCAGCTTCAGATGCACCTGGGCTTTAGAAATTAAAAAAGCCAAACTCAGGAAAAGTTTGTTTGTGAGATCTGACCTGTTTGAGGATGTTCTGCTCCCTCATTAGCTTCTGCCTCTCTCTGTTGGGCTTTTTCATGACCACGTCTAGAACCGACTGGCCGGCGTTGGCGACATCGGTAACAAAGAAGACGACATCCTCCAGCAGCTTGATGGCGAACCTGACAAGCACAGAGGTCAGAGGGCATCAGGTCCCCTGGTTTAACCGTCTACGTCCCTTCATGAGGAAATCGTACCTGCGGTCATTTGGGCTGATGAACCCCCGAGTCAGTTGTTCCACCACGGTGCTCAGCATGGCACTGGCATCGTTGGCAAAGTCCAGATCTCTGATCTCCATTACAGGAACTGAGACGATGGCGAACGCCTCCTTGTCTTCTTTTGTTGGACATGTTCCCAACTGCAAAAAGATTTAAACAGCATCTTTAGCTCATATTATTGCAGATTAGTTTATAGAAAAAAGTTTTTCATTACAGGCAGTTTTGATTTGTAAGGTTCTAGAAAAAAACTCCTGTTAAAAGTAGTTTAGCGTTCTTTTAGCTCCTGTTTTTTTAATTTAAGTACGACTTTTTTTTCCTGCATCTGTGATTGCTTTCCGGCTCTGCTCAAAAATTCCACCCCCCCCCTTCGTGCTTGAACACTGCTACTGTAGAAACAAGACATTGATCTAAATTTCTGGCAAACACACAGACAAGATCAACCCTTTTATTATCCTTGTCATCAAATCAGAGGTAGAGCCTTCAACCTCTAATCAGAAGATCGCAAGCTTAGTTCCCGCCCATGTGTCAAAGTGTCCTTGGGCAAGGCACTGACCTCCGCATTGCTTCTGGTGGTTAGGTTTGTGCGCGGGCGAATGGGACATTGACTGTAAAGTTCTCTGGGCCTCAAGGAAGGTAAAAAAGCGCTATATAAGTGTTTAAGTGTTTGGAGGTGATCGATAGTCTTTCTAAGAAACTATTTCCAGTTTTATAGAGACTGAACAACAGTACGCATTGCAGGAGCAACCAGGAAGAAGTGGTGCCAGCTGGAATATCAACAACACAAGCCAAATGAAAGAACAAGACAGCAAAAATAGAAGTTGGATTTTGGACGAGTTTGAGATAATGTCACTAAGAGACTAATAATTCATTACGCCCAAATGAAATTCGACTAAGAAAAGTTACCATGAGTCTGATGGGCCGCTCCTCGTCAATGTCAATGGGCACGTTGGTGCTCTGGATCCATGTGTTGGTGCAGAGATGCCTGAGCCTCACGTACGAGTTTCTGAAAGAAATATTTAACAAACTGAATGAAATCTCATTTTCTGATGTTTCACATGTTTCCATTTGTTTCCCACTCCACAGCTGTGGCCAGGAGGTTGAACTGTTGCCCTCAGATGCTTGGGTTGGGTGTGCGTTGAAGTATCCTTGAGCAAGGCACCAAAGCGTACATTGTCCCCTGTGATGGGGTTAGCACCATGCTGTTGCAGCTCTGCATGTACGGGTGAAGCATGCGCGAATTATGAAGAGTTTTAGTCCTTGAAAAGTGGAAAAACTAGAGAGGTCTATGCCATTTACCGTTTCCCAGCTTACAAAGGTAAAAAACAAAACAAACAGAAAGCGAGTTAAATTTCAAAGCAAGTTCCGAAATTTGAATCCAATTTAAAAAAAAACTTCAAAGCCCATAAACAAGAAGATATTCACAACAAAACATAAATACAAGGACAAATTGTTTAGCTGAGAAATGGATCTATAGAAAGAGTTTGTTTCTATTGTTTTTGCCACTGCAGGTCTAAAACATAATGTGGGAGGGCTTAGCTGAAAGAAAAACCTAACTTTTTGGTAATGTGGCCTTTTTCCACCTGAAGAGGAGTTCATGGGTATCTGGGATTTACAAAGTTTTACAGCCTATCAAAACATTGAACAGCGCGTGCTGTAAAGAAAAAAGAGCCTCCAAAAAGTCCATATGTCCCCATATCAAGGGACCTCTGGACTTGTGCCCTTGTGTTGACAAGGGAAGACGAGGCAGCAGCTGTACCTTTAAAGATCTAGTCCAATGAAAATTGTTTTTGTTGTATTAAACATGTTCTTGTGGTTATTCATCATGATGGAGGACATGTATAAAGACGAGTAAGCTTAAAAATAGTTTTCCGTGTATTTCTACACTAAAATAGTTGTAAATCAGGAGCAGGCAAAAAAAATGGCTTTGGATAAAGCTTGTACCAGCTACAAGTAGAAGCTACAACTGGCGGGTCACCAGCTCCCTGCTCTCCATCCACTGTCATACACATATATCCATGAATGTCTTTGTTTTCCTGAGGTGGTTTCTGGATCTGAACTGATAGCTCTGATATTTCTGTCATTTATGTTGAATCCCTAATGTTAGGTTGGGGGTGTGAGAGGCTGTAAGCTAGCGGGACAGCTTGTTAACAGAGGGGTGATGAGATTTCTTGGTGGGCTTCATCCGCGCCAACAGTCCCGCCAAAAACTCAGAGGTGAATTTCTAATAATTTCTTGCCGCTTTGCAGAAACTATGTCCCAGAATATGACAAAGGTTTTTTGAATTTTGGCTAAAAACGGCATCATCGTTATTAAAAGACCCCTGGGAACACTTTGACAACAGATCAAAAGATGATTGGAATGGCGTAGTCTGCTTTTCTTGACCAGCTGGTATTAATAAGTGTTGAAGGATAACGTTTACCACTAAGCCAAGAAGACAATTGTTACCAGCTGATCCAGAAAAAAGTGATCGACTGAAGCAGAAGTGGGATGATGTCAGCTGCTCAGCAGCATTTTCCTGGGCTGATATAAACAGGAAGGAAACAGGAAGACCTTAATAACATGATACAGACTCTTTCAACCGTCGTACTTCCTGAAATGTTCTGTGGGCAAACAACGTTCATCATTAGCAGAAAGGGACAACGTCTGCTAGTTCCTACCGTGGCACAAAGGAGTCAGTCTTCTGCAGTGTGGTGGGGTCGAGCTCAAATAAGGAGGCAATGTCGTTTCCATCCGACAGCACCACCAGCTTGTACTTAATCCTCTCACCCTGGGAGCGTTTGCTGATGCGACGGCCATCCATCTGCAAGGAGCTCACAGGTCAGACTGTGGGGTCACTCAAACAGACTTTTTTGCTTTAAATAGGTTTAGACATTAAAGGGAATTCCCCAGCACAACCACGTTCTTTTGCAGCACTGATGATGCAGAATTGGAGTAATTGTCTTCCTATTTTAACACACAGGACGTGTTTCTTTTTTAAGACAACAGGAAGGACAAACATACAGTTAAACTTGATATGATTCATTCATTATAAGGGAATCTATTAAATAAAATGATATAAAACCCTGCTTTTAGTGGCACCACTGGGACTTTTGTTAACAACAGTAGCAGTGTTTACAGCTATAATAAAAGGGCCAAAGCTGGACTCCTGCAGGCTTCATGTTAAAACTCATCTCCCGTCACAGCTGACTGCCAGGGCCTCCTGCTGCTCCTGACTGAAGTAGAGACAGAACTCACTGAGGAGGAAAGTTCTGGGTTGTCTCCTTTATAGCCGGGGTTCTCCTGCACAAATAACAAACAAAGTCTCAGGTAAGAAGCTGTTGAAAAAAGCTGGATGTGTCCAGTACAAGCACATTCAATTCAACATCACTGTTTAAAAAAAGCTATTACACGCAACCTCCTAAACACTGAAAAGATCACATATATCAGAGAGGTCTGATCAGAACCCACAAAGGTATTCTGCAATGTTACCATGGTTACCTCAGCAGCCAGGTAGTTCCCAGTGGCCAGGTGTTTGAATCTGTACAAACTGTTCCAGTGTCCCGCCCCTCCACGACAGGGGTCATGGTGGACAACCTGACAAGACAATCAGCATGAAGACAGACAAAAACTCTGACTCTTTGTGTGTGAGTGCATCTGTATTTTGTGTATTTGTGAGTCAAACATTTTTTTTCTACAACAGGTTTGTGTATACATTTACAGTAAATTTGTTATTTTTCAGAGTTTTCATTGAAGTATGGAACAAAACATAAGTTAAGAAGTAGGATTTTCTGGCTTAAACTTTTAACTTCAATTCAATTTTATTCAATTTTATTGATATAGTCCAAATATTACAACAATAGTCGTCTCAATGAGCTTTCTAATAAACATGAAATCATAAAGAACATGAAGTCATTGAATTCAATCGGTCATGGCTAAACTAAACTAAACAGACTAAACTAAACTGGGCATCCCTGCCCTTAGACCCCCCTTCTCCTAGTTGGTTTTGTATACAATTTCATTTAAACACAGTTTTAACATGAGTTATTCAATGGGTTTTGTTGTATTTATAACTTAGTTTAGCTAAAACTCTGTTACTTTAAAAAATAGATCAAATAACATACATAGGATTACTCTGAAAATCCTTTTAACAGGTTAACCAGATTGACATCAAGGATAGGCTTATTCTAAGGATGGATTAACGAATCCAAAGATTAACCTTTCAGAATTAAAAAATATACTGTTCTGCACAACTCTTTTTATTTAACGTATATATTTTCCAGTTGTTTTTTTTAGACTTTGATTTTGGATTTTAGCAGGTGTGTGCCAACAAGAAAAGAAGTGGCTAAATATAGTTTCTTCTTTTTACCATGATACTTTGTACTGTGGTTATCAATACCACAATACTCTACTCTTTTATATGTGGAATAATAGGGGGTGTTCTAAACACGCGCCTAACCATACTGTCTTAACCTGGATTTACACAATGCACTTTCTTATCTTTGCACAACAAACATGCAACCAAATAAAACAGAATCTCATAAAGCAAAAGCTGGATTTTTCAGTATTATCCTGGTTGTTTTAAGGTCATTTTTCTGCATCTTGGCTCTGTAAAAAGAATCACCTCAATCTCCCACAATGCATTGGAGCTGGTTGCAGACGTGGCTGACTGCCTCAGAGTCGTTCGCAGGAAAACATGAAGCTTGCTTTTGTACTCGTCACACGTTAGAAACTTTTCCTGCTCAGCGTGAAACAAACGCACAACATCCCCCTGCCAGACACAAACACAAAGTCCAGAAGCGCCAAAGGATTGTCATAACGTGTTGTTTATGGACATCAATGACTTGCAGTTACTCACTCCTTTGAGGACGTCTTCTCTGTGGTCACTGAACATCATAAACAGGTTGATCTTCCAGCTAGTGTTGCAGTTTACTGAGTTCACCTGCAGGGGGACACCGTGTTTAAAATCCTCCACTATGAAAGGGTATTTCTGCATGTTATGATCCGTTAAATCAATCTGCTTTATCCTTTTAGAGTCGAATTGTGAGACTAGAACATCTGGATGGATGTCTTTGTATTTGTGTCACAGAAGGCTTTTGGAATTTAAGTTTTTAAATCTGCATTTCAGAACAAGAATATATTTTAAATAAGAAGCAACATTTTACAACTGAGGCTTCTCTACATAAAATTGTGAGAAATTAATCGCACTAAGCAAACATCCAAATTGTTATAACCCAATACATTTTATAAAGGCCCTGATTGATTCAATGGGGCCCTATTATACTGACTTGTTGACACAATGATCTGCAAAAGTAAAGCAATGTCAAAAATGAGGTCGTAAAGACATTTAATTATCTTAGTTCATTCATCTCACTTCTTTGCATCCACTGTGATCGTTCAGGTCGTAGTTTGAGGCATGCAGTGGCTGGCCGGCATTCACCGGGTTCAGGATCACCTTGTCTCCTACCAGCACCTGCAGCCACAGCAGATAATGGTCAAAGCTCTTTCAATGACCATCAGTGAACTCCAACAGAGCCCACCGTCAGAATACACACTGGAATCAATGTCTCAGGGAGTTCCACAAGCTGCAGTAAACAAAATGAAAATGTTCACTTCGAACAAACTGTTTTCAATGTTTGTTTCATTTTCTTTTCATTTTCATTTTCCTCACACCTATACAAGGGAAATGAAAGGGAACAAAAAGGAGAAAACTTCCTGCCCAATATACGTTCTCTGTATAAAACAAACAAATATTAGCGTATATAGCACTCGGGGCAGTAAAACCCAAGCTGGAGGAGCAGCTACAGCAGATACCTGGAAAGATCTCTGTCTACGGAGAGAGCAACACCAAACCACACAGCAGCACATTTTCATCTCAAAGGAGTCTAGTCCTGTCTGCAGTTCAGATCTACACCTATAGAAAACAACCGGGACAGCATCATATACAGGGAGATCAGGCTGTGCCGCCACAGTAAGACTGTTTCTGAACTCAGCCTTTTTAGCAGATAAAGTTGTAAAACAAACGTTTCTTTTTTTGTGTCATATAAAAAGTGGAACATGTGACATTTTTATCGAAGTATTTAAATTTTGTTCTTCCCAGACTTCTACACTTTATTCATCAACACTGGAGTTTCCCATACTGAGCCATGCTGAGTCTGAAATGTGTCTCAGTGGATCAGGTTCATGCTGAGAAACCGTCAGCTGGTTAACCTTCACGGTTCAACTCCAGCAGCATGTGTGTGTGCTTACATTGTCGCCGTTGGCACGCAGCTTCCAGAAGGGCTGGATGAAGAGCCAGGACCCTTCATTTCCCGTGCCATCCAGCGTGACTCGCATGGCGTTCTTCTCCAGCAGAGCCGGCAGACGTTTGTTCACCGTCAGATATTTATTACTCTTCATGTGGAGAAGCTGTACACAGATGAAGGCCAAAAGAACATTATGCAAGTAGGATTTTCACACACTACAGCTAAACACACATAAGGGGGCGCTGTGCATGCTTTTATGGCAGTGGTACCTGCAATAAAACCTCCAATTAAATGCTTTTTGATGGAGATCCCAAACCTTTTCTGCAGGTTTCTCACTATGAATCATTTCCTACAGTGTAATGACATAACCACACCACACCTATATTGTCAATATACACACATCCACACACACGCACACCTTTCTTTGTGTATTTACATTTATAAATCCCTCAAAGTCAATATTGACTTTGCTTTAAGGCTTTTTACCACTAAACACTCCCCTCATCCACACAGCATGGGAGTGGACGGGGTTTGTAGTTTATGATGTTTATGAGGACCTTAAGCTGGAAGCTCATCAGAGTTGCAAGGTCACGCAGTTTTACTTTGGGAAAAGGAGTTGAGCCACACGGAAAAACAGCTTCCACAGCCAGGATTGAGAATTGCCTGAGTTGGAGGGTTGTGGTTTGCAGATTAATTATGTTTAAGGGGTCCTTAGAAGGGTGAAAAGACAGGCATGCCTGAAAACGACCCAACATGCAACAGAGGCTGTCCACCACTGAGAAAAAACTAAATGTTTGAGGCACTTAGTTGTTACGTCAACAAGTATTGCCTATAAGTGAGAAGTACTTAGTGGAAGTACGGCTGCACGTATGGTTTCACCATCAAGTCAAGAGAATCTAGGGCTTTCTTACAGAAACCACATTGAAGAAAAACCTTTACAGATGTTGTAATAAACCAGTTCAGTTCTCTCACTGCAACAGATGTTCCAGTGTTTTTCACTCTGTAACTCTGTCAGTCAGTAACATGTTATTTAAATAAAGTTCAACAAAACTCACTTTAGACACCACACACTGCATGTTAGCACCACACACACAGCAAACACACACTACACACAAAGGGACCACGGGGTGGGGGGGGCTCTGCTGCTTAGCTGGAGACCTCCCATTTTACCTGCAGCACACACACTGCACACCCACACCACACTACATAGGTGGGATTGGGGAGGGGCGGCCGGTCTTCACCTGCCTGGTCCTTTCTGGGCGGCCTGGCATGTGGGGACCCTGCTAGCTGAGGCGGTGGCCGGGCGTGCGGTGCTAGGGGGGTCGGTGAGCTGGAGGGGGATACTGTAGCAACGGGGGGCGGAGGGCAACCAGAAGAATGTGTGTGAGAGTGAATGGGTGGGGACAGGCCTGGGGGTTACCTCGCCAGTACCCGCTGGGGCTCACCGTCCCTTTTCCAGAGTGGGAAGGGCAGCGGGGGGGTAAGGGAGGAGGGGTTGAGGGACGTGTTGGGCGAGGGGGTTGTAGTATAGTGTGGGGGGGTAGGGATGGAGCTGTGGTTGCGTCCTGATCTTTGGTGGTTGCTTGGGTCGGGTGCCAGGGCTGGCCTGCGGTGAGGCTCCGGCTGGGTGGTGGGCGGCTCCTGGGCCCTCTGGGCCCTGGCTTCGTCCTTGGCCCGCGTCTCGGTGTCCAGCGCCCGGTGGCCCCAATGGCTGCCGCCTGGTACAGCAGAGTGCGCTGTCCTGTGGCCTGGGGGTCCTGACGTTGGGCTCACCTATGCCTCCCGGTTCCAGAGGGGCCCCTGTAGGGTACCCCCCCCCCCCACCTCGGGCTGCGTGGGTCCCGTCGTTGTGGATGCTCCTGGCCTGGGGGTCTCTCCCCCTCTCTTGGTCTGGCTGCTGGGCTGGGGAGGATCTGGTTCCCCTTATGATCACACGGTTCACTTTGGCAGCGTGCATGTATCTCCACCCCCACGTACACGTGCACACTGGCACACTGCTCCCTGGCTGCTTTATTGCTCCTCCTGGTGTGGTTATATCTTTGTTTTTCCTCGTCTAATCAAAAGAGGATTGGAGTGGGACTTTGAGTTCAAAAACCCGTCCATCTATGCATTCTTTAAACCTATTTAAATCATTTTAGGGGTTGCTGGAGCCTATCTCAGTAACTGTTAGAGGAATGCAGGGAACACCCTGGATGGTCCGGGAGTTTTTGTTAATTTATGTACTTCCCCAATGGGTCAACATTGCATGTGTATATTCCATTTGTTCCTTAACTTCATGTTAAACTCTTTAGTTTTGTCAGAACCACATCTCTTTATCTAATAATCAGAAAAACGGAATATAAATGGTTCCGTGGCCCTCCTCCTTAACATTCTGCTGTGATAGGACAGACAGGACACATGGTTACCTGGATGACGGTTCCATATTTGACAACATCGCCGTGGACTTTCTTGTTTTCTGTCTCATTCTGCTTCTGCTCCAGGTTGGATGCATGCTGCAGAACACACAGTTAAACATCATTTTCTGACAGCAACCAACTCCTCCTGCTCCAGACTGCCGTGTGCAGACACACAAGTAACACGGTTCTTCGTCCCTTTTGTGGGAGCTGCAGTGAGGCGTGAGGAGCAGACTTTTGCACAGACACTCAATAGCATTCTTAAGGTGGAAATCTGGCTTTATTAGCAATACTAAAATGTACTTTGACAACGAAGAATACAAGGGAATAAAAATTCAAGGCATAGGAATTGAGTAAACAGAACTGTTTACATTTTAAGCAGGTGACGGTAGATTTAATATATAAATATGCGCAATGCATATGGCATATGCCATATGTTTCAGGATTGATTTTAAGATACTTTTAATCGTTTTTAAATGTCTTAACGGTCTTGCGCCTTCTTATTTATCCGATCTTTTAGTAAAGTATGAACCCTCGCGGACCCTGAGATCCTCTGGCACTGGTCTGTTAACTATTCCGTATGTAAAAACTAAAACCTATGGAGAGGCTGCATTTCAGCACTATGGCCCCTGTTTGTGGAACAGTCTGCCGCAGAGAGCATTAATGCTTTTAAGAAAAGGCTCAAGACCTATCTTTTTAACCAGGCTTTTAGCTAATTTTTTACTACTTTTATTTATGTATTCAGTTATTTATTTATATGTACCGTAATTTCCGGACTATGAGCCGCTATTTTTTTCCTGCGCTTACAGCCCTGCGGCTTATTCAGTGACGCAGCTAATTTATGGATTTAGTTGGCGGCCGCCATGTACGTACTTTCGGACTCAGTGAATGGTTTGAATTTTTTTGTAACACCAAGCACAAGTCATTTATTTTTCAACACACTAAACAGACAAACAGCATGGACCTCACTTCAGGTCTTAGACACTTCACTTATGGTTCAACAGAACGAAACACGCATGTCCAGCCGCATCCCAGAATCCTTTGGTGCCATTAGACCCAACGTGCACGTGATCGCCGCTACAATATGATGAAGCTTTCAAGTTAAAAGCAATCGTTAAACGCAGCGTGAAAAAATCCACCATCACCAACGGGTTTGGAAAAGCCGGTCAGCTGCGTGACAAAGAGAACAGCGCATGGAGTGAATTGACCTCTGAGTCATAGTGACTCGGCTGGCTGCTCGTAATTATGTGGGAATAACATCAGCCTTTATTTTGTCGGGACACGACTGGAAACACAAATCGACGTGATCATTTTAACGGTTTCTAAGAACTGAGCGGAATTTTGCATTGAAAAGCTCACAGCCTCCGTGTGAGCTGGAGACATGTCCTGCTGCTCATCACATAGAGCTGCGGGGCCGATGGCAGTCTGATGGCTCCCACAGGTTACAACGCATCCGCCCCTCATCCACAAAACTTACAGTATTAAGTCCGATTGCTCTGCACAGACACGATTTGTTCCTCCCTGGAGCTGCCCTGGCCAGAGGTGTCAGAGAAGATAGGAAGGGGAGCGCGCGGGGCACGCGCCGCACTGAGGCGCGCGTATCGCGCTGAGGCGCGCGCTTTTCAGTCGCCGCTGCTGTATTTTACCGGTGTGTTTTTTTAACCAGCCCTGTTACTCCCATAACGCTGCCGCGACACAAGCGGAAGGAGAGCTTTTCCCGTTCACCCCTCCATGCACTGCTGATACTTGCTCATTCTTAAACACGTACAATGGTGTGGCGAGCCCGGCGTTGGCCCCGCCTTTAGCCCCTAAGACTCATGGGAAATGGGGAATCGCGGATGTAAATTTCCTCATCATAACTGAGGGATGTAATGTTGATTATATGGTTACTGTTTGTAATTTTATGTATGATACCTAGATTGTCAATAAGTTAAAAATAAATAAAAAAAAATAAATAAATAAAAAAACCATAACTGAGGAACTTGTGAACAGAATAGAGGTCCATGCTGTTTGGCAGATGTGGGTATAGTCACATGTATGAGCCTGAGGCAAGGCTGACTCCTCCCACAGTTTGCTAATGCATCACACTTACTCTGGGAGTCAGGACGTGACTTTTCAGGTTCATCATGTTGCCTACTTCATGCGGCTTGTACTCTGACCCGGCTTGTATATGTTTAAAAGTAGTTAAATAAGTGAAAATGGGTGGGTGCGGCTTATAATTTGGTGCGCTTTGTAGTCCGGAATTTACGGTACTTTTTATTTTTATCTTATTTATTTATCTATCTATCCATTTTATCTTGTTTTATGAACTTGAACCTGATTTTTAACGTGTTATTTTAATTAACCTTATTTTAATGTTTTATTGTTTTTATCCATATGTTTACTTTTTTATTCTAATTTTTATTCAATTTTATTTCCGGTGCTTCCTCAGCTGGATCCTCTCCCTCTGGGTCGGCTGCTGTTCAGCCAGTGCGGCTCTAGATGGGGACCTGCATCACCGCTTAGCTGTGGTGGAGCGGTCCCCGCCTGTGATGCTGCATTTGGCTGTCTATGCGGCTGTTCACGGTGGGGGAGGTTTCAATTATCAGCGTTTCCTGCAGCCTGTTTTGTGCTCAGCCTATTTCTCATTGTCCTTTGCCATCACTTAGGGGGTGGGAGGTGTGAAAGGAGTGGGGGGCTAGGTACGGGGAGGGGGGCCCTATTTATTTATTTATTTTTATTTTATTTATTTTTAAATCGTCAATGCTTGTTTTTATATTTTGTTGAGTTTTAATGTAAAGCACTTTGTGTTATATTTATTATATGAAAAGTGCTTTATAAATAAAGTTTGATTTGATTTGATTTGATTTAAAGGTTTAATCAAAGAAACAGAAACCTTGTAGTAATTGTTCTTTTTAACAAATTGAAACATGACTAAGTTTATCAATCAGGAACAAAAAGGCAGGACAGTGAAGATAACAAACAACATGTAACTGAATGAAAGTGATGAAAAGCTTGTAAAAAACACAGCAAGTCAAAAACTTAGCTCCGGCTCCAACGAAATCAAGTCAACTCGGTAGCTATTTTTTCATCATACGGGCATCTCCATGTTGTACTTGTACTTGTACCAAATGTTTGAAATGATTGACATGGGGCCAGCAGGCGAATACTTCTACGGGATTTTGGCTTCTTGGAACCAGCAGGTACTTTGGAACGCCAGGGGGAAGGAGTCACTCAGTCCAGTTCTCATACACAGTCAATGGCTACAATTTACTAGGAGTTTTATTGCTTTCATTTTTAGGAATTTATTTTTATGACTCTCATGGAGACTAAACCATCAAGCGGTTTCAAACCTACAGACATAAAGAACGGGTCTTACCTGAAGTTTCTGAAGTAGAACCATATCAGCGATCTTGTCTTTCTCGTGTTTGGCTTGCTTCGCCTTCCAGTACTGTTTTTGAGCCGAGTACCGACTCATGGGACAAACCTTAAACAGGCAATCTTGCAAAAAAAAAAAAAAGAGACAAAAATTATCATTATTCTCAGTTACAATAATCAAGCAAATCTATATCAACATATGAATTTATGCTCCCTCTGATATCTTATTGTTGTTGACTGAGTGATCAGAATTACTACTTCATTATTTATTGTTTGGATCGAAGGCTGAATTTCAGAAGAAGAGCGAGTTCAATGAAGCAGAGACAGACAGTAGGAGGATAAATATTGACTCTTTACCAAACATCCTGTACTGTCTGTTGAGACAGTTTCTACTGTTTACCAAGCAAACATTATGTGCTGTTGTGCATCGATCTGCATCTTATTAAGAAAACTGAAACAGTTTCAAACAAGTGGAAGTTGGAAGCATCATCTCATGAGCATAAATACAGAGTAATAATTATGCAATTTAGAATCAATCCTCTTGTTTCCATTTTTCTTTGTTAGAAACTATGTACTTTTATCTTTTAAATGTTTCTTTACATTTGAGTCCTGCTTCTGCACAGAAACACTTAAGCTTCAGGGCTTTTTAAACTGCAAATTCTCCTTCAAGCCAAACTAAGGAATTGCTGATATGTTTGGATCCTATACTGTGTTTCATTGTTCATTTGCTACAATAGATTCAAGAACAGCGAGCCTGTCTGCTGTCTAGGTGGTCACAAGAATGAATTAATAAAAGCAGAAGCTTTGAACTGATTTACCTTTTCTCTGTGCTTTGAATCCCACAAGCTGATTTAAGCACATTTAAATGTAGGGTTAAATAAATAGGCCCACTCCTCTCACCCTTTGTGCTTCTACTTTCTTTTAAGTTTTTCTGTATTTTTAAAATTTTGCTAAAGGTGTCTTTAATGTAATCCCATTGATGGATTTGACATTCATTCTTGTTTACTTGTTTTTTTGGACACATATTTCAGTTACCGTAAATTACAGACTGCAAAGCGCACCCACTTACAAGCCGCACCCACCCATTTTCACGTGTTTAACTACTTTTATACATACACAAGCCGCGTCAGAGTATAAGCCGCATGTATTAGGCAACATTGTCATCCTGACAAATCACGTCCTGACTCCCAGAGTAAGTGTGATTCATTAGCACACTGTGGGTAGAGTCAACTTTGCCTCGGGCTCATGCATTTGAGTAAACCTACATCTGCCAAACAGCATGGACCTCTATTCTGTTCACAAGTTTCTCAGTTATGGTTTATTTATTTTTTTTTTTTTTACTTATTGACAATCTAGGTATCATACATAAAATTACAAACAGTAACCATATAATCAACATTACATCCCTCAGTTATGATGAGGAAATTTACATCCGCGATTCCCCATTTCCCATGAGTCTTAGGGGCTAAAGGCGGGGCCAATGCCCGGCTCGCCATACTGTTGTACATTTTTAAGAATGAGCAAGTATCAGCAGTGCATGGAGGGGTGAACGGGTACAGCTCTCCTTCCGCTTGTGTCGTGGCAGCATTATGGGAGTAACAGGGCTGGTTAAAAAAAAACACACCAGTAAAATAAAATAGCGGCGACTGAAAAGCGCGCGCCTCAGCGCTGCGCGTGCGTCAGAAGTTTCCTTCCACAACAAACACTGTTGCTCCGCGGACGCCTCTGCGCTCCGCGCTCGCCCCTTCCTATCTACTCCGACAGCTCTGGCCAGGGCGGCTCCAGGGAGGAGCGCTTCGTCCCCATTGCGCCGGTGGAAGGGGCAAATCGTTTCTGTGTTGAGCAATCGGACTTAATACTGAACGTTTTGTGTTTGAGGGGCAAATGCGTTGTTACGTGTGGGAGCCATCAGACTGCCATCGGCCCCGCAGCTCACAGGACTTGCAGTCTCCAGCTCACACGGAGGCTGTGAGCGTTTCAATGCAAAACTCCGCTCAGTCCTTAGAAACCGTTAAAACAACCACGTCAATTTGTGTTTCCAGTCGTGTCCCGACAAAATAAAGGCTGATGTTATTCCCACATAATTACGAGCAGCCAGCCGAGTCACTATGACTCAGAGGTAAATTCACTCCTGAGCATGCGCTGTTCTCTTTGTCACGCAGCTGACCAGCTTTTCCAAACCCGTTGGTGATGGTGGATTTTTTTACGCTGCTTTTAACGATTGCTTTTAACTTGAAAGCTTCATTATATTGTAGTGGCGATCACGTGCACGTTGGGTCTAATGTCACCAAAGGATTCTGGGATGCGGCTGGGCATGCGTGTTTCGTTCTGTTGAACCATGACTGAAGTGTCTAAGACCTGAAGTCAAGTCCATGCTGTTTGGCTGCTTAGAGGTGTGTTGAAAAACAAATAACTTGTGTTTGGTGTTAGATAGAGAACTCAAACCATTCACTGTGTCCGAAAATACATACATGGCGGCCGCCAATTAAATCCATAAATAAGCCAAGTCACTGAATAAGCCGCAGGGCTGTAAGCGCAGGAAAAAAGTAGCGGCTTATAGTCCGGAAATTATGGTAATCTTGATTATCTTGAAGAAATCCAAGAATCTGGAAAACGTCACTGTTCCGTAGCAGGAATATCTGTCTGAGTCACACTGATGGAAGTTTTGGATAAAGATGTCCTGAATCAATTTTAGGACACTGAATCATCTCCAACCGGTTCATTTAAAATGGACCAATATCGATGAATCGACTGTAAAGTAAATTATGATATGAATTAAATCGTTGTTAAGGTAAAATAGTTATTTTTGGATTCAGCTAGCAAACATCTGATATTTATAAGACACAGGTAAGATGAGTTTTTCTGTTTTCTTGAGTTTCTGGATTTAAAGTTTGAGCTGTGAATTCCTGTCTCTGATCCACTTCTAAACTGGTTCAGCTTCTGAAGTGGACCTGCTGGAAACATCTGGTGGAAAACTTGAGCAGCAACAGTTCCCCATGGCTGGAGCTGGACTCAGATCACACACTCTATTTAGGTTGCAAACGGTCCACTGGAGGCTTGCTCCAGCCTCGGTTGGATCTTTCAGCTCACCCAGGATCAGTGATGAGCCAAACACAGATTTTTTTTTTTCTTTCTACCAGCAACCTCAAACGGGGAAAACAAAAATAACTGAATTCAAACTGTGCCCCATTTTCTGTGACACCCTAAGATGAGATTTAAAGATGCAAGGTGTGGAGATTAAACCAAAGGTGGGCATGTATTGATACCAGAGGCCACATTTTCTTTTAGTGGAACTTCCTTTTTTAAATGTTTATCTGTGAAACAGAGTCTGCTCAGAGTTCATTGTTTCTGCAGTCCATCTGCTGCCAACAGACAGGAAAAAAAGATGATCAAAGGATCAAACAAAAATTACCCATTAGTTGGATTGATAAGTAATTTCCTTCATAATCACTTTTTTCATATGTGATCTCTCTCTTATTTATATTTGTTGGTATGCATATGAATTTCTCATAACTAGTTGTTTTTGAGCATGTTGGTATTTAAGGTGGAATAGGTGCATCCTTGAATTTAAATATCGATACATTTAAATATCGATTTATTTCTTACATGGGCGGTAAATGCGTTGCATTAATGGGAGGCGACAACAACAATAATAACATTTAATGATCCTTTCAACTGTTGATTTGACAGTGTTTGATTTAAAAAAAAGCATCAGGACGATCGCAGCTGCTTTTCATACAAACACTTTGACACACAAAAGCAGACGGCTAAAAACAACCAGGTTTCAGACATTCGCATTCAGAAGAAGCACAAAAAATGTCTTCACTCTAAAAAGAGTTTTTGGGCTGTAGTTGGAAAGATGAGCTTTTTTACATTGATATAACTTAATTAATTGGTTTGGTGAAAATAAATCATTTTTTTGAGTTCAAGCAACTTATAAAGAACACGTCATTTTCTGACATAGTTCTTTAACTTTCATTCAAATTAATTCAATTAAGTAGGTGTAAATTCGGTGTGAAGCTATCAATGCGTCATGACGTCGTAACATAAGGACGTACTTGGAAAGGGCGCCCTTTAACAACTGCAGACTCTAAAGACTCCCGCTGGAGTATTGATCAAGGTCATTCGCATCAACTGTGAGTTATAATCATATTTGTTTTGATGACAAAGTGTTTTTTAAAACATTTATTCCTTCGAGGTTGTTAATTTTACCTGAATTTTGTTCTTAGAATATATGAAATAAATTGAAATACATGATTGGGTCTGCTGTCAGATCTGCCAGCGCAAGGAAGGGATCCCATTCCCTTTGCCTGTCTGGGCAGATTGGGGTTTAAGTGTGAGTTGTTGTCCATGTGTTTTGTTGTCTAGCTGTTTTACTCTGTTTTAACTAGTAATTTAAACTGTGGTCTTTATTTCTTTCTGCACCATGAGTTAGAGGGAGGGAGAGGATGATGACCAACACCCTTGTGCTAAAAGACACAGTATGTTCTTATATTAAAGTAAGAGTTCGCGATATCTGAACTCCCACCCTGCAGCGCGAGACATTACTGGGTCATTCATGTCTTTAATATGGAAATGACAAGGCCAATTGGCTTAAACTTTAACATCTGAGAGTGAAAAAAAAAAAAAAAGAATCAAAGCCAGGAAGAAATTGTATTGAGTAAGATAAATGTATGATGTTAAGTTGGATAAATGTGTTAACTTGAGTTGTATAAACAAAATAATTTAAGTTAGATCAACATATTAAATTGTTGGACATAAAAATATGTCTATGAAGACTCTCATTCTTCTCTCATTCCATCATAGTAGTAGGTTTAAAGGTTGTCATCTGGACTTGCTTTTTAAAGTTGAAGAAGTTTCACCTCTTATCCAAAAGGCTTTTTCAATTTGTCAGAACTGACAAGTCCAGATGACAACCTTTAAACCTACTACTCACTAGACATAAAAATTTAATTTGAATAAACTTAATTCAATTACGTGTTACCAACTGAAGTGATTCATTTAAGTTGGATCAACTTTTTTCTTTTTAGAGTGTTGTTGATGAAAAGGGTGCTGCAGTTCTCTTACATAGAAAATTCCATCCTGGCCAAGTGCTCACATTAAACTACATTTAAGAAGACTTAAACTGATCTAATAAACATTCATTGGTTCTAATCTATGAGAATGACAAATAAATCCCTTATCTGCCAATAACAAAAGAAAGAAAAAAATAATTAAAGCTTTTCTTTAACATTTTGTGACTTACAGCATTTTTATTTATTTTTTGCATTTATTCAGATGACAAATAACTCCTACATTTATTAAAATAAACCATGAAAGGCTTGGGTGATCTGAAATAATCTCAGGCTTAGAAGTCAGGATCTTTTCTGTAAAGAACGCTACCCTAACTGTTTAACAAACAGACGGACGCCTCACCTCTAAATTTCTTGGGAGGGTAGTCCAAATCTCCAGCAGCTGGTTCCACCACACAGCGGTCATCGACCAACCTGCAGGTACACATTACAGGAAGAAGATTACAGGTGACTGCTAAATACTTATAAGTACGGACGTGGCCTTCTATTTTACCAAGTGCAGGAACAAAATCAATATCTCCTGAAGCAAATTCCAACAAAAATGAGCAAATCCTGACTTGCATTTTAACATTTAAAACTTTGGATCATGTATTTGGAATTGGCTTCTTTTTTTTTACAGTGGACGAGAACTTCAAGTGAAATTGATGGCTTAAAAAAACTAGACACATGTAAAGACAACCTCAAAAAGGGGGAAAACCCTTAGTGGAGCTTAACAATAAGGCTTTCAGTTCTTTCCTGATTTTGAAAAATTGTTTTATAAAACTCGATTTCAAGATGAGGTAAAGCAAGAGTGTAAGATCTGTGATCCAGATTAAAGTGCTTACCAAAGAACATTCCAGAAGTTTTTTTTTAATCAAAGTCTCTCTGACTGTATTTTGGGTCTGTGTTATGGCATGGCATGGCATGGTATAGTATGGTACAGTAGGGTATGGTACGGTACGGTATGGTACGTTACGTTACGGTACGGTATGGTACAGTATGTTATGGTACGGTATGGTATGTTATGGTACGGCATAGTATGGTTCGGTACAATACCATACAGTATGGTACGGTACGGTATGGTACGTTACGCTACGGTATGGTATGTTACAGTATGGTATGGTACGGTATGTTATGGTACGGCATAGTATGGTTTGGTACAATACCATACAGTATGGTACGGTATGGTATGGTTCGGTACAGTACCATACGGAATGGTACGGTGTGGTATGGTGCGAGTATGGTGTAGCAATACAGTTATAGTATTTAAAATCAGAAAATTAGAATGTAGAAAGAGTTCCTACAAGCATAAAGAAAAGATAAAATGAACTTAAATGATTATCGCTGCTACATGTTAATGAAAAAATAGGTCAAGATAATATCGTTGTGGAGAAGAAACTCGCAAAGATCAATAAGCATAAAGGGAGAAACGCTTTAAAGAATAAAACAGAAGTTAGTTCTGGTGGCATATCCATGAAGAAATGAAGGTGTTTAAGAGAGGTGGCAGTAGTGTGAACCGGCTGTTCAATCCTGGACAGCGACAAAATTCCTAAGGCACAAGGAACAGAGGAGTACAATTTTTAAGATCAGGATAGATGTTAAGAATTGTCCAAACTAATGAAGAATACAGAGGATACGCTAAACAATTAAGTCAGTATTCGCGTTTATATATTCGCACTTTAGCAGTTCCATGTATTCGCTGATTTTTTTGTAGTCACGTGACTCCTCTGGTTCATCACAAAAACTCAGACAACTCTAGACGCTTGTATGAGACTTTTGCCTCCGAAAGAGGTTCTGCAGGAATTTCTAAGGGGGGAGAGGAGATGAAGAGCACGCCGGCCCGTCGGCTTCCTTGCCATCCGCTGAAGAATATTTCACAGCGAGGAAGAGCTGGTTTCAACGGTTCCTGAATCACTTTGTGCCCCTGCATGGAGAAATGGCATCAGCTGACACAGGAAAATATCCTGAAACGCTGCAGAAGATAATCACCGAGAATAATTATCATTCAGATGAATGAATGATGGATGAAACCGGCCTCTTCTGGAAAAAGATGACCTCTCCCACTAAACTGATAAAGGAGGAAGAACAGGCTCGTGGTTTTAAGGCACAGAGAGACAGAGTGACTCTCTTAATGTGTGTTATAAAGTACACTACAGTACAGTCTATTGCTTTGAATAAAAAAAAAGAACTGCTGAGCAATATTCCAATGTTCTTTAATAAATGTTTTACAAAGCATATGAAATGTCTTCGAAGTGTTTTTGATGAGGACAGATCGGTGACGGACATTCTTCGGCGATATTCTACGGGTGGGGTTCTCCGAACTTCTGCCTTTTTCTCAGATGTCTCTGATCCCTAAGCACCGCAAATAAGGGTAGAATACTGTAGTTAAAACAGCAAGGCCAGATGTGAATATTGTTAAGCAAGACTTGAATGAGGATTGTAAAGCTACAAACACACCTGGCATTCAAGAACGTGCTAAACGCAGGTTCTTGAGTGCACATTTGGTAAAAGAGGAGACAATACTGACAAGTTCCAGGTTTTCCGGACAGACTGACGCCCCTCTCTTGTGATAGAAAATAAAACACGTGTGAAAATGACAAAAGCAGAGAGCAAAGACTTCAAACTGTTGTTTTTGTCTTATGTATTGATTTCTTCTCTTTGCATCCAACATATCATTTTTTAAAATAACACCTACAGTTTTTTTAATATAATGTAATAATTCGTCCTGTAAAATTTTGCCAGGCGGGTAGAATTTTTTCCTTTTTAATCTACTGACCAGCTTGGCTGGGGGTACGACAAATTTGTTTTAACACCTGAAACAGACACACTGTCAAGTGCGAGAAGCATTTTTCTTTATATGATGCTCAGGCTAGCAGTAGCTCACAAAACATCTGCTGCATTGTTCTGCAAACATGTCTACAGCTTGTAATTAGTTGACCTTTGTGTTAGAGCTAATTTCCAAAGGAGATGTTAAAATAAAATAGTTTTTGCTAAATATATTCTGCGATTTGTAATTTTTCTTCAAGAAAGTAAAAGGACGGAGAAAAAACCGATTACAATCAAAAATCGAGTTTGGTTTGAAAAAAAATCATAGATTTAATTTTTTGGCCATCTTGCCCAGCTCTACTTGCAGCAAGATTCGGAATCCATTCAAGAAAACTATGTTTTTCTAGCTATGCAAACTAAAAGATGAGATGGAGCTTGGACTTAGGAAACAACGCAGAAAGGGTTCCACGACTCTTGACTCTTTTGGGATGAAGTAGGGAGAGCATGACTTTTTATGGAGCCAACAACGACATGACCAGCCAGAGCACCAATCTGTATGCAGGGGAGGTTATTAGAGTAAATCTCTGTTACCATTAGTGTTTACAAAATACAAAGGAGACAGACCTCCTCGGCCTCAGGCAGCTGTGTTTCCATGACTTCAGAGGACTTCACACTCCATATGCTACCATGCAAGGTTCACTAGACTTTCAGTAGACTTCCAAGTCCAACCCACGATGATGTTATATTCCTGTTTTGTTTTACTTAAAAAAACAAAGAAAAAATCTCTGAATTGGCCAAAGTCAGTTTAATTCTTGTTAACACTCAGTTTTAGCCTGTTGCATTTTGCAACACATATTTTGGATTGTTTTTTTGCAGCCATGCAACACATTCGAATTGCAACTGATTAATCCAAAGCTTATAGCTCTGTGCATTCCCCTTGTGCTTCGCTTTAAGGTGCACTAATGATATACAAAAGAGGTTATTTTGTTGCTGTGGCTTGCTAAATGGAAATGGATTTTCTGTACCATTTATTTATTTATTATCCTTATTTGTGGCTATTATTATGATCCGGTTATGAAATAATTCCTTCACTAAGTAAATCTAAATTAAAAAAGAAAACAGATGGAAATCCACACAAAGTAGAAGAAATAAATCATATTGCAGCTGGTTCAAAGAGTAAAAGTAGTACTTTGAAGACCCAACATATGAGGAAATGTTAGAACCGGTCAGGTACTGGATGAAGTAAAACCTAAAATACAAGAGGACAGAATTGAGAAGGGTGCAGAGGATAGGGTTAAAGGAAGCCAATTAATTTTATCTGGCAACTCCTAAAAGGAGCATCAAAAAGGCAAATAATAGGAAGGGTTTTTTTATCTTAAACTATGTAAACAGAATTATTTCCTAACCAAAAGATTAATGCTTATCTTTGTTTTGTTTTATCTAAATGAAAAGTAAATATTGATTTACTTCACCTATATCACTATCTTGGTAAATGCTTTAGAAAAAGAATGTTTACAACTATACTTAAGTGTTTGAAGATATATGAATGTTAAAAAGACAACAATGTTTTGTTTGATGCATTATGAGAATCATTTGCATGACATGAGTTTTAAATTTGCATTTTAGCTCAAACCACAACTTCAGCCTATAAACAAATGAGGTGTGTGCAAATGATGGTGGATATGAGAAAAGGGTGAGTTGATAATGCTTGTTTATCTACCATTTAGCTTTATGAGTCAAAATCAAACACCAAATCCATGAGCTACACGTGAAATGTGGAGTACTTTTTAAATATCTTTTTCAAAAGATGGCATCAGACTATTGCTACAATGACTTTCTCTTACATTGATATTTCCAAACTACCGGTAAACAGGAAACCTTCCACATGGTTACCAACTTTACATTGTCAGATCTTTCAGTAAGAGAGATGATAAGCTCAATCAGACCCGATTTACTTCAAGCGGTCATGCTAAGACTTTTTGTCCATGGGACAAAGAGCAACACTGGTATAGTCTTCCTCTCTCGTGGACAAGTCTGGTTTCGTAAAGACTAGATTAACCAATGACCTGCTCAATGTGTATAGGGATTGGATAGTTTCTTTAAAAAGATATTATAAAGTAACAGTATTTTAAACTGACAGCAAACAATTTTAGCAGAAATGGTTGAAGGCCTTGTCCAAGAAAACAAAGCACAAGTAAGACCAGACATCCAAACTCAATCCATCAAAGGTAAAAAAGCAGGTGTTGTGTTTATGTTTGAATTTTTTCCCTTCCTCAACCAAATAAAGTGTTTTTTTTTTTTAAATGTAGTCAGCTTGAGTAGCCCAGTTGTTTATTTCTTTGATATTTCACACGACAAGGTAGAAAATTCTGCAACCCTGTTCCACTATGTAAACACCAGGCAGGTAAGCACGTTCAATAACGCACTTAACGCAAGTTCTTGAACGGGCTTCTAGCATATGTTGTTTACACTGGACAGTCGCTACCCAATACTAGCAAATAAACCTACAGTTGGAAGAGGCTTGATGAGAAATGTCAAACCAAATCTCACAAATCTTTGTCCAGGCTTTTTCTGTCACAGCTCTATTACAATATATGAAAGACTTGGTGTCATATAACAGGTGTGATGTGTTGGATGGAAGGTGTTTGACAGATAAAAAGCTGAGTTCTGAACATATTGTAGTTTTCGTAGTTTTTTGTGGTAAACCAAAATGAAGGGAGTTGCAGTAATCCAGGCAGGAAGTGACAAGACTGTGCACCAGGACTGCTGTGGAATGAGGACTGAGGGAAGGGCGAAGATGACGGATGCTGCGAAGGTGGAAATAGGCAGACCGGGTGATGCTATTGATGTGTGAAGTGAAGGAAAGGGTGCGGTCGAAGATGAAGATGAAATTGTTGAGGTTGGAGGGGTCTAATCCTGTTTTTTTGAATATAGGAATGACAGCAGCCTTTTGAGAGTAGAGGGAACAACTCCAGTGGTGAGCGAGGACTGAACAACATTGGTGATGAGAGGGGAAAGGGAGGGAAGAGTAGCTTTGACCAGAACTGTAGGAAGTGAATCAAGTTGACTGGTAGAGGATTTAGAATGTTAAATCAGCTCAGCAATTTCGTTGACTGATGGTAGAGAAAATGATGAAAATGAGTGATGTGGGTCCAACAGGAATGAGGGAGCTGGATCGGAGCCAGGGTTTACTAATAGTTCCTGATGGATGTTCTCTATTTTTGAGTTGAAGAAGGAAGCCAAGGTGTCACAGAAGTCAGAGGTGTACAGATGGGGTGGTAGTTGATTCGTAGGATGTGTGATTTTAGAAAGGGAGAAAAGAGGGCCTTAGAATTCCCTTCACATGTGTTTATTAAAGTGGAGTAGTATGCTGACTTGGCTTTAGAGATGGAGTCCACATAGTGGGAGAGGTGACTAATGTACCTGTCCCTGTGTATGGAGAGTAGGGTTGGGCGATGTCCCCTAAATTGGCAGTTGACGATGTTTGCAGTCAACCATCGGGATGGACGATGATATCGTCGAGGGGGGGCTATTTTTATTTTTTCTTTCTTATATATATAATTGCCATTCCTCATTTTACTTTATTTATTTTATTTCCCAAATAATGACTCATCCGCGATGATCCAGTCTAAACTGAGGGAAGTGACTTTAAAAAAAATCAAATAAACAAAATAGAAAAGAAGTGGTACGGTCCTGCGTTTGATTAGACCGGTGGAGCGAGCGACCATGTCTCTAGCAGAGCAGACGGACTTAAAGTTTTGTGTTTTAGGGGAAGTAAGGATGCTTTGTTACGTGTGGGAGATTTAGGACTGTGATCTGTCCCGCAGCTCTGCGTGAACGAGCAACCGGAATTTAGGAGAAGCGGGTCTCCTGGTAAAAAAGTGTGTGTCGGGGCAGAACTCGGAGCGCTAGCTAACACAGTGTTAGCTTCGAAGCAGAAAGGCAGCTCAGTCCTTAGAAACCGTTCAAACATTTGTGTTTCCAGTCGTGTCCAGACAAAATAAAGGCTGATGTTATTCCCACATATTTACGTGCAGCCAAGATGCAGATTGTAGCGTTTCACGCACGGATTTATGTTCATGCAAATGTTGTTAGCCCGTGTTAGCATACTGCTAATCCTGGCTTCCGGCTCCGTTTTTCAACAGAAAAAGCACTGACCACACGGATTAAAATGATGAGCGAACAGGCGCTTCATAATAACAGTAACATTAATAAAAGCACGTTTAGGAGATCATCTTGTATAATAATAATAAAATAACCGAGCTGACGTATCTATGTATGTAGCCGCTCGGCGGAACTAAGTTTCGCTTTCGGTTTTTAAAAACACTGCTGCGCAGGTGCGAAAGTGTGACCCATGTGAATGTTTTTTATAATCTGAAAAAGTTTTTCTGGGCCCATCTACACGGTTGGATTCTAATCCGACCATTGATCCGATCAAGATATTTTGCACATGTAACCGCGTCTTATGGTGTCGACTCGCAGCGTGCCGGGGGCGTGGCATCACGATGGTGTCTCTCCATCGGGATGTCAGTCAACCATCACGATGGACGATGGTATCGTCCATCGGCACAACCCTAATGGAGAGACCAGTTTTTTTTGTACAGTCTTTCCAGTCCATGTCTTTTAGCTTTTAGTTGTCAGAGGGAGGGGGTGAACCAGGGAGCAGTGAGCGAAAAGGAGATCATTCTGGTTTTAAGCGGAGCATGGATATCCAGGATGCTGTGGAGATTGTCATTATAATGTGAGACAAGTTTATCAGGTGTGTGGAGGGTGTCAGTGCAGGGAAGGTCGGTGATCTGGGATGAGAAATGATCCAGGTAAATATTATTGATTTTACGGTAAATGTACTTTAAACAAGTTAAATATAACGTGTCTTGGTTTGATTTAACAGCGCTGACTACAATAGTCCGCATGAAATGTGTTCATTTTTAGACTTGGAAATTCATTGAAAGGTTATGGAAAAGTTATGGGAAACTATTACAAAAAAAGATTTAAGAAACCTGCAACATCCGATACCGGTTAAGTCTGAAACTACGGGATCGGACCGGATTTTCCGATCATGTGATCGAATCAGGACATCCCTAAAAACAACCAATTTCAGCAAATCTTTGGATATTGATTTGCAGAGTGATTGAGGAACAGCCAGCAACTTGAAACAGTGTCGTTTTCAAAATATATTAACTTGAATGGAGGCTGATGCACAGAGGGCGAGGTTCTGTCAGCTGGACGCTAGAATGAAATCCTGAAATTTCACAAAATTCTTACCATAAGCTCTAAATCTGGATCCTAAAAAAGATGCTCAGATTTTTAGGGCTGGTTTTATCAAATTGATTGATCAGTCTGAATTGATACGAGCACAATAGATCAATAATCAATCCATAAAAGTAGAGATCAATCTTTTAAAGATAAAGCCAAAGTCCGCTAGCTTGATGCTAACATATAATGGAATTTCCCATAGGATGGGTAAGGCTAATGCTCGGTCGACCTAAACATTGCTGACTAAATGAACAGCTTTATAAAGTAAGTAAGTAAGTAAGTTTTATTTATATAGTACCTTTCACAGATAAAATCACAAAGTGCTGAACAATAAGAAAACATACAATACAGTAAAAGCAGAAAAACAATCACTTAAATATGATGTAAAGCAAAACTAAATTGATGAAAAATAAATGTACGATGAAAATAACACTGAAACCAGTCAGCTAAAAGCATTTATGAATAAAAGTGTCTTCGGTTGACTTTTAAAAGAATCGATGGTGTCGGCCACAAGACTGTTGCCTGGAACGACCAGTCACCTCTGGTTTATATTTGGTCTTAAAAATCTTTAAAAGATTTTGATCCGAGGATCGGAGGGCACTGCCAAAAGCGTAGGGACAGACCAAGTCTGATAAGTATTTTGGGGTCTGTCCATTTAAAGCTCTATAGGTTAAAACTAAAATTTTAAAATCAATACGCCAGTTAATTGGGAGCCAGTGCAGGGAGGATAAAATGGGGGTAATGTGTGCCCTTTTGTCCAATCCTGTTAAAAGCCACGCAGCAGTGTTTTGAACTAACTGCAGACGGTTAAGAACATATTTATTAAAACAAGTAAAAGTGTCTGATAGAAAAATAATTTAAGTACTCAGTATAATTTATAGACACAATGAACTTTATTTAATCAAGTAAAAAGAGAATTACAATAACCTAAACGAAAAGAAACAAAAGCATGGATAACCATCTCCAAGACTGATTTAGATAAAAAGGCCCGCAGTTTTGCTACGTTACGTAAATGATAAAAACGATTTCTAATTAAAAGGCTTGAATGACGGTCCAAAGACATTGACTGATCAAACCAGACACCAAGATTTCTGATACAGGGCTGTACAGAGGAGCTTAAAGAACAAAGATGCTGGGAAATTATTGGGATTGTGTTTTCTGGGGCAACTATTAGTGTTTCCGTCTTTTCTGGATTTAGCTGGAGACTGTTACTTGTGAGCCAAGATTTAACACAGGCAAGGCAATCTAGTAGTTCTGTAAGTTTGTGGAGTTCTGAGTCATTGAAGGAACAGTACAGCTGAATATCATCAGCATAGAAATGGTATGACACATTTTTAAAGTTATTTAAAAGCTTTCCAAGTGGGTAAATGTACATTAAAAACAACAGTGGTCCTACAACAGATCCCTGGGGGACACCATGTAGGAGTGGAGAGGTATCAGAAAGCATACAATTTGTTTAAACAGAGAATGTTCTGTTAGTCAGATAGGAGGTAAACCACTTTGAAACAAACCCAGCAATACCAAACTCATTTTCTTATCTGCCCAACAGTATTTTATGATCAACAGTGTCAAATGCTGAGGATAAGTCTAAAAGAACCAAAACTGGATATTTTCCAGAGTCAGCAGCCATCTGTATATCATTTGAAACTTTGAGTAAAGTGGTCTCCGTGGAATGCATCTTTCTAAAACCAGATTGGTACTTATCGAAGAGTTCATCGTTGTTTAAAAATATGTTAACTGTTCTGCCACTATCTTCTCCAAGACTTCTAAGAGTAAAGGTAAATTTGAAATTGGCCTATAATTGGAGGGGTTGTGATGGATCTAGTTTGGGCTTTTTTAAAAAGGGACTTATGGCTGCCTGTTTAATGAAGTTTGGGCCATTCCCAATGGAGAGAGACAGATTAATCATTTTAATAAGAAATGGGGCAATAAGATCGATAACTTCAAAAAACATACATGATGGCATTATGTCTAGGGGGTGTGAGGATGGCTTCATCTTTTTTAATTCGACTTTTTCTAATGAGATGGCAGAAAAGCTAGTCCAGGAGTAGTTTAAAGAGGCTAAAATAGTGGTATTTTCATTGGATGATTTTAGGTTTAGTTTGATTTTAGATTTAGTTTGAGCTCATTCACCTTATTTACAAAATATTGTAAGAATCTGTTTCAATCGTCAGTTGTGTAAGCAGGTACAGGTGAGGGTGAGGGTGAAACAATGTTTTGAATGTGTATCAAAGACAACTTTTGGATTTCTCTTGTTCATTGAGATACCACTTTATGAGAGTTATTGGGCACATGTCTGGATATGTTAAAATATAACTCCAAACTCTTATGTTCACAAATGTTTGCAAGTTTAATTTAGTGTAATTTTGTCATTGTTTGGACGTTTACACTTTAGGAAGATGTTTCATTTCTTTCTGTAGCCCCTCTTGAATTTATTATCAGGATTGCTTCAGTGTCAGATTTAAAATATTCAGTCTGTATAAAATTGAATAAACCAATATTTAAAATGTCATTCATTCATTCATTCATTCATTCATTCATTCATTTTCTATTCCGTTTTTGTCCCTTTCGGGGTGACGGGGCTGCCGGAGCCTATCCCAGCCACTTATGGGCGAAGGCAGGGGGACATCCTGGACAGGTCGCCAGTCTGTTGCAGATATTTAAAATTTTTGAAATTAATTTTATTTAAGATCCTTTGGCCTCTGTGAATGAATGTGTAATAAGAAATGACTAGGCTACCATGTTGGTTGAGGCCTGTTTTCCAATTGAGTAGAAAAAAAAAACAAAGCTGTTATTTTCCTTTTATGTTACTGCTCTGGCCCACTTGAGATCAGACGGGTTGAGTGTGGCCCCCGAACCAAAATGAGTTTGACACCCCTGATCTAAGGTGTGACCTTTATTGTGTGTAGGACTAGAAACATGTTGCTTTAGGCCAAAAGAATCAGTGAGTGTTAAAAATTCAGAAGCTACTTTACAAGATAGGTCGTCAACATGCAAATTAAAATCACTGAGAATTAAAACCTTCTCAAATTTGATAAGAGTGGATAAAAATTCAAAAAACTCATTTAAAAATTCTCTAACAGAACCAGGGAGACGATATAATACAATAAATGAAGTCTCAATTTTCAACCTTAGTCATTTGGAGCTCAAATGAGTTGAAATGATCCAGCTTCATCAATGGAAGGAATTACGGTGGATGAGCGCATGGCCTCCTCCACGCCATTCAACCCGAGGTGTTCCAAAAACAGAGCAGCCAGGAGGACATAGTTCATTTAGATGGAAGTAGTTAAAACTCCCCGGCAGGAATTTTCCAAACTCTTTTAAGGAAACATTTTTTTTAAATGGTGAATGGCGTATACTTGTATAGTGCTTTTCTACCTTCCAATTCAGCCATACACACACAGTCACACACTGATGGTGTCAATGGCGCCAACCTTCCACCAGAGGCAAGGTGAGGCAAGGACAACATGGACGGGCAAGGCGGGAATCAAACCTGCAATGTTCTAATTTGAGATCGACCCCCCTGCTGCTGCACCACGGCCACCCCAAAAGTAACCATTTGTGGTCTAAAGCACAGTTTTTGTTCAAATCTTGTGGAATAAAGTGTAATGCTATACTGCAAGCGCCATCTAGTGACCCTTTTTTAAACAAACTAAAAGCATTCTCAGCTGATTTACCAACTCTGCACCCTCAACACACACATTATTGGTAAACCACTGCTTCCCCGAGGCGCCTGATAGTTGTCAAGAATGTTCTTTGAGCTAATTGAGATCACATTTTTGTGGTCTTACAAACTACTCACAAGAGCAAAGCTGCAGTATGTTTGTTCTGTCAATACCCGTTCACTGCTTTCAGTTTCCTTCAGTATTTACAGCCCATCTTATTCAGCTTAAGGGTCGTTTATAATTCAAGGCAAATTGTAATCGCTCACGTTGCAGTGGTCGCACGGCCATTGGAGCTAGGGTTGTGCCGATGGACAATGCCATCGTCCACCGTGATGGGTGACTGACATCACGATGGAGAGACACCATCGTGATGTCACGCCCCCGCCACGCTGCGAGTCGACACCATAAGACGCGGTTACATGTGCAAAATATCTTGATAAGGATTATTGGTTGATTGGTTGATTAGAATCCAACCGTGTAGATGGGCCCAGAAAAAGTTTTTCAGATTATAAAAAACTTTCACATGGGTCACACTTTCGGTCGGAAAAAATCATTCGCACATGCGCAGTAGTGTTTTTAAAAAACGGAAGAGAAACTTAGTTCCGCCGAGCGGCTACATACATATATACGTCAGCTCGGTATTATACAAGATGATCTCCTAAACTTCTTCTATTAATGTTACGGTTATTATGAAGCGCCTGTTCGCACATCATTTTAATTTTAATCCGTGTGTTCAGTGCTTTTTCTGTTGAAAAACGGAGCCGGAAGCCAGGATTAGCAGTATGCTAACACGGGCTAACAACATTAGCATGAACATAAAATCCATGCGTGAAACGCTGCAATCTGCATCTTGGCTGCACCTAAATATGTGGGAATAACATCAGCCTTTATTTAGCCGGGACACGACTGGAAACACAAATCCACGTGATTGTTTGAACGGTTTCTAAGGACTGAGCGGCCTTTCTGCTTCGAAGCTTACACACTGCGTTAGCTAGCGCTCCGAGCAATGCCCCGACACACACTTTTCCGGTTGCTCGTTCGCGTAGAGCTGCGGGACGGATCACAGTCCTAAGTCTCCCACACGTAACAAAGCATCCTTACTTCCCCTAAAACACAAAACTGTAAGTCCGTCTGCTCTGCTAGAGACAAGGTCGCACGCTCCACCGGTCCACTATCAAGTGCAGGACCGGACCACTTCTTTTCTACTTTGTTTATTTTATTTTTGTTAAAGTCACTTCCCTCAGTTTAGACTGGATCATCGCGGATGAGTCATTATTTGGGAAATAAAATGAATAAAGTAATAAAGTAAAATAACAAATAGCAATTATATAAGAACGAAAAATTAAAAATACCCCCCGACGATATCATCGTCCATCCCGATGGTTGACTGCAAACATCGTCAACTGCCAATTTAGGGGACATCGCCCAACCCTAATTGGAGCAAAACAGAGAGTGAGAGAGAGGGCAAGATAAAACATAAAGCAGGACTGGAAAGATCTTGCATCTCATGTAGATATATCTCATGTTTTGTGCCAGATTAGAAAATGCAATTTGCCCCTTTTTTTTCTCCTCGGTATTGCCTGATTCTGCTTAGCGGACAAACATACCACCCTCCTCTGCTTCAGCGCAGAAGCAGAAAGTGAGTATGCAGCATGTCGTTAAGTTAAAAATAAACACTGGAGACGATCACGTTGTTTAAAAAGTATAAATTCCGCTCAGAAGTTCATGGCAGTTCTCGTGGACAGTCGTAGGCAAATCCAAACATTAGTATGAACTAGACTGCGCGATTGTGGATGCCAATGGTGCGATGACCGAATGGTTTGGAGTTTAAACCGGCCTTAATGCATCTTTCAACTGAGACTGAAACATGCTGTCATAGCAGGCACCAATGAAGCCACAGAACAAGGTCCATTCAGCCAAATGGTCCCTGCTAGCTTTATACCCACCCAGGTCCCACAATCCCTCAGTTGTGTTGACTTTGTGCTGAAAGTCTCAATTCTTGAATTTTGGGTGATGTGATTGAACTATCTGACTTATTCAAATCAGAGAAGACAACAAAGGTCTGATTCCTGATCATCAGAGTTCAAACATGTGTTTTTGTATACAGTTAAATTAGTATTTAAAACTTGGGATATTTTGAAAGGTGAACAACAAAGAAATGAAAATTCCTGTACCTTTATTTTTTGATCAAAACCAACTCAACTCAACTCATCTTTATTTATTTAGCACTTTCAATCAACAGCCGCCGACACAAAGTGCTGAACAGGAGAAATGAAGAAAACAAACACTAAAACATCTTAAAACACAAGATTAGATATAGAGAGATAACAACAATAAAACCAGTACAGCAAGACAGCAATAATAGAAGTCTCATGTTGTATTAAAAGCCAGAGCATAAAAATGGGTTTTCAGGCAGGTTTTAAAAATGGGCAGTGATGGAGCTTCTCTTATGGACAGTGGCAGAGAGTTCCAATGCTTTGGAACAGCGACAGCAAAAGCTCTGTCCCCTCTGAGTTTCCGTCTGGACCTCGGTACCTCCAGAAGCAGCTGATCAGCTGATCTGAGTGACCGGGCTGGCGAGTAAGGAGAGAGAATTTCAGAGAGGTACAGCGGGGCAAGATCATGTAAAGATTTATAAACAAATGAAAGAATCTTAACGTGAACTCTAAAATGCACAGGCAGCCAGTGGATCGATGCTAAAATTGGCCACAAAGTTCTGAAGTCCACAATAGTCCGGTTTTGCACATTTCAATATGTAAATATATTTAATGAAATACAGAATAAAACCAACTCTTTTGCAAGCTGTTTCGATGATTAACTTCGCTTTGTTTCTGTAAAATTCAAACAAAGGTTCCAGCTTTGGTTTGTTCATTTTGCAGCTCAGCAAAATAAGGCGACAAAAAGCCTTCTACTGTATTTCAAACAAGAGAGGTACCTGCAGGATTTGTGTGGCTGTAGCAGAATTTGACTATGAAAAGCAGCAGGTTGATCTATTCAGATGCCATGTCACTAATTCAACAGATGGGTAAAAATCCTTATTCAAATGTTCCTCTCTAAAGAAAACAAAGTACCAGCAAACATAAGCCCCAACAGACTGGTTCTGGTGGTTTGTAAGAAGGGAGTGAAGGTTCCCTCACAATCCCAAAGCATGATGGGACTGGTTGAAGCAATTTTGGAGTCTCACTCACCAAGTTACTGAACTGGAGGTTTTATTACAAAATTATTAGTACTTTCTAGGACAGAGTGTCAGGGATGACCATTCAGATCATTTTTGGACCAATAAATAAATAAAGGCACAAATAAAGGACCCTTATTTAATATACAAATAAAGGGAAAACAGCTGTCTCTTGATTGCATGTTTGGAAACAGCTGTTTTTGGTCATTGTCTTTTTTTTTATGAGTTGAGAATAATTTTTACATTCTCTCTTTGGTACTTAACCCTGTATTACCGGAGCAAGAAACAGGGAATAACACACGCTTTTCAAACTACCATAACTCTTCAACCATTTACATAATTAAAGCAATTCCAATAGACTACGAAGCAGAGGACTTCCCTTGGCATGCTGTTAATTGCATAAACGTTTGAAGAGTTTCCATTCCTTCATTCATTCATCTTCTTCCGTTTATCCCTTTCGGTGTCACGGGGCTGCCGGAGCCTGTCCCAGCCACTTATGACAGGTCGCCAGTCTGTCGCAGGGTCACACATATCACACACCAATGCACACTCACATTAACACCTATGGACAATTTGGAGTGACCAATTAACCTATGAGGCATGTGGGAGGTGGGAAGAAGCCTGGGTCCCCGGAGAGAACCCATGCATGCACGGGTAGAACATGCAAACTCCACACAGGAAGGTCCCCCATTGATGTTCTGTTTCAGGTCCCCCAGCCGGGATTTGAACCAGAGGCCTTCTTGTGGTGAGGCAAGAGCGCTAACCACTGCGCCACAATGCAGCAGAAGAGTTTCCATAATTCAAGAAACGTCAGTATTAGAACCAAAGCTCAGGTGTTAAAGGGTTAAATGCTTTCGAGAGCAAATGAACAAAAGCAAATTTACCCAAAACAGGAGTAGTTATTGCAGATTGTGTGTGTTTTTAAATGTATAAGATAAATAAAATACTTTTTTTTTTGGATTTATCTTTATACAAACATGCTAACACTGTCTCTGGCTCAGAAAACAGCTTACCCATCAGAAGCTCTGTGGTTTGTAAAAACACAACCTTAAGCGGAAACGCAGACCTCATCTTAAAGCTAGACTTCCATCTTATATCAGTCAAAACTGCTCAACAGAGAAGACCCAAGGTCACTCACTACTCCCTAAGCCCCAAAACACTATCCGGTGCCCTGGATTTTTATGCAATTGAGACACATGCTCACTACTTTTTTAAATGCCAAATATGACATTCCCTATTTGCTGAAGTTAAAATCTAATAAATACAAACATTTTACAAATACCATTCATCAATCCACTATGCTCTGTTAATAAAAATTTGGAGAATTTATAGAAAATAAATGTACATACATTCAAATAATAAATTGTCCAAACGCAATGCATTGTGGTCTACATTCACCAGTCTAGTAGGCATTGATGCACACTGGTTTTTCACAGACTTCTGAGAAATTTCTAGGGCACTGGATTCTGGATTTGTAGATTCGGACACCCAGAGAAAATGGTAATGCCCTATATAGTGCACTAAGTGTGGAGAAGAAAGTGAATTTGGAGACAGGCCCAGTGTTTTCTGGCATTGCAGGGCTCCAGACTGCGACCAAACCGGTCGTATTTTGCGACCAAAATTTGAGAGTTTGCGACTGAATCTTACATCCAGTCGCACATGTGCTAACAGTAAATTTGCCTCCCCCACCCTCCGTATTTTTTATACATTAAACGTGGAAGGGGCACGTCAATGATGAATGAAATGAGCAATGAAATAATCAATGAGACGTGAGCGCAAACGCACGCAAACACACACACACTCGCACACATACTCATGAGACGCGAGCACACACTCGCTTTTCATTGAGTGATGCCTGTCTCTGAGGCCAATTCGTGTGATAAGAACAGGGAATGGCCACTGTAAGTGGTTAAAATGCGTGGCAGGGGAGGGGCCTAGAGATAATCGAGCACGCGTAAACATCTTTGGGAAGGAAACGGAGACAAATATCACCACAGCCTGATATGTGCGCGCGTCTGAGCTATGAAGTGAACTATTGATTCGTTCTTCCGACCTGCGGCTAGTGTACCAGTGACATAACTACAGCAGGGGTCTCAAACTCGCGTCCCGCGGGCTATTTGCGGCCCCAAGATGATATTTTGCGGCCCCCGCCTTATGAAGGGGGATGAAGGCGAATCTGTAGCGAGACTGAAGGAGAACAGGAAGTTGGAGTTCAATTTAGTTCAATTTAGTTTTAATATGCCGCTCCCCCTTAGTATGATCTGTGTTATTATATATTTTATAATTATTTGAATGTTTTGAAATGTATGTAACCTTTTTATAATCAATTGGTATTTTAAATTATTTTAATTGATCACTCAACTACAAAAACCTATCAGGACACATTTCCCATAATGCATTGTTTTGTAGTCATCAGGGCAGCTTTCAGTCAGTGCAGTACAGTAAACCCTTGTTTTTCGCGGGGGTTACGTTAAAAAAAAAAGCCTGTGATAGGCAAAATCCGTGAAGTAGAATCTTCTATTTTTTTTACAATTATTATACAATTAAATACTCTATTATACATTGAAAAGAAAGAACAAGCCATTTTACAGGCTCAAGCATTCGTTTCACAAATTAAAGTACTTTAGAAACGTTTTTTTTTCAACAAATAACTTCTGTAGTGTCAAATAATAATTTTAATCATCAATGTGAACAGAAGGCTTCAAATTGCGGAGATTAGCCCCGCCCACCGCGACCCGAGTAATTGGATTAACAGGAGAAAATTTAAAATGATTATGAAAAAAATACAAAGTACAGTCGGACAAATAGTGACTCAGGTGTATTTTACAGCTCTTCAGACTGAGCCGCTGCATTCTGACTACGCTCTGCAGTGTTTTCTTCTTTTGAAGTCCATGGTGCTGGTGTGTGTGTTCGGGAGAAGAACATAGTGATAGGCAGTTGTTATCGCTCTGTTTTCTATGGGTTTTAGAGGAACTCCAAATTGCAAGATGACCTGATAACCATGATAACCACGCTGAGGGTTACTAGCAAAGCCAAACATATGTCACATGACGAGTATTTTCCTTCAGTCTTGGTTCTATGTTTAGTTTGTGCGATGTTGACTCAAGTTTTCAAGCTTTAAAACAGGTAAAGTGGGAAACCAAATCAAACATGAGTTTCTGATAAGACCAGGGAAAAAGGAGAGATGAGCTCTACACAGCAAGCTTGCTGCAAAGCTGAAAACTAAATAATGTCTTTCTTTTTTTTAAATAAACCTTTATTAATTTAAAAAAGGACATTTGTTCTCTTTAATGTTTGAATGATCTATTCTCACAGCTGAATATTACCTTAGGTATAATTATTTTCACTGCATTATTCTTAGAGATACATTCTGTTCATAATCTAAACTTTATCAAAGCAGGAGGAAATGTGTAACATCATTCACACTTTTATGGACAAAGTTTATTCATTTCATTACATTCAAAGTTATTTAAACAGTACATGATATGCAGAAATAAACTGTTGATAATAGTTAACATTGTCTATTAAACATTGTCTCAAGTTGAGTCTTTTTTTTATTTATGGTTTAAATGCTGAGTTTTAGTACTGACCTATTTCTCAATGCTTTCCCCTGAGTTGTGTTTTACAATAAATGTGTTAAAAAGTGAAAAGAAAAGTAAAACTGTATTATGCATTTCATAAAAAAAATTAAAATGGACCTTATCTTTTGAAAAGCGCTAAGAACCAGCTGCTGCGTAGGTGCAACAAAAACTGGTAATAAAGCATTAGGACTTTCCAACCCCAGTGTTGACAAAACTGTTGAGGGTAGTTAAATGAATGGAAGGGAGTCAGAGTCAACAGGTGCAAAGGTCAGATGGAGTCAAGTTCATTACAGGAAGCATGCACAAAGAGTGGGCACAGAAAAAACCCTTTGGGCACTTTAGATTCTAATCTAAACCTCGAAGCTAACCGGTAATAAAAATGCATGATGGATTGTTTCATAGCATCCAAACAAGGTTTGATTCTGTTCCAACAAAGACAGAACCAGACACACAATCTGGTGGTAAAAATATCTCCCGGACTTGAACAGTACTCCCTTTTTCTGCCATACATTAAGTCAAACAGTGTGTCTGCATGTGTGTACATTATTTTAGTATATACCACTGACTGTATAAGAGAATACTGGATGGATCCCGTGTGACGTCACCCGTAGAAATGGCCTTACTACTCCAGTGAAATGAAGCCAATTGAGTTGCAATTCTTACGTTTTATGGACCTCGCCATTTTGGAGCCAGATGACCGTGACTGATCTGAGTAGTCTGAGTCTAGGGATGGGGAGACATATTTTTTTCGACCGATACCGATAACCAATATTTTTTCCTGCAACTGTGGCCGATAGCCAATTCTTGCCGATACCAATACTTAAGTATCTATAGTAACACAAAGTTTAGATTACCTTTGTGTTTCTTTATAAAAAATGCACAACTTTTCTTTTACTGGACAATCCCATGGTACTTGACCTTTTTAACATACAGCAAAAGATCTCGTAGGAACAAGTATCACTGAAATGTTCCTATAGATATATATCTGTAAACGTTCGGGCCATTTATTGAATATTGGACATAACTGTAAATCATGAGCTCCGCATTTCCAGAGATCTATTAGGAAAAAAATGGATCCCTATCAAAAATAACATTTACTTGAACACGGTCAATTTTTGACTATGACTGTAAACATAAGCTTCCCAATCTATTAGGAACAATGTCAAGTAAACGTTCAAGGTGGGGGCCAGTTTGCATCACATTCTTTTACAGAGGAATCCGATTTGTCCATTTATAACTTGAATAACTTGCACTAAAGAAAAGAAAACTGGATTAGGAAGAAGATGTTAATGAAAAGGTATCAGAGCAAAAATTGGAACGCGGGGGTGGGGGGACACTTTGTCCAAAAAGCGATGATGGACACATAAAAGAAATTCCAGTCATACAGCCTAAATCAGGGGTGGTGAACATGTGGCTTTCGCCCAATAAAACTGAGCAGGCGAGGGGAGTCTAGCTCCTTAATGCAGCCAATTATCGGCAGCTCACCACTTATTTGACCACCACATTGTTATGAGATGAGTCATTGCAATGTACAGTTTTCCATCAAATATCAGCTTTTCCTACAAATAGTCATTTGATAATTACAAATTAAAATAAAGATATATAAAAGCAAAACATTTTAATAACAGTTAAAATTAAATGTATGCTACACACATCTGAAATGTAATGTATTTAAGGTGTTTGTTGTGAATATGAATTACTCAAAACACCTGGGGGGTATTCCAGAAAGCAGGTTATGCTAGTTACCATGGTATTTTTGAGGCTAAGGAAGCGGATAACCTCAGCTTTCGGTTCCAAAAATGGAGGTATGTTTCAGGGTGTGTTAAGTTGCCATAGCAACTCATGCTCTGAACATAACCTGGTCTGGAGCAGGTTTAGTTGAAGGTTAGTTTGTTTTCAGAGAAGTGAAGCAGCATGGCGTGTCCATTTGAAGAGGATTTAGTGGATGAATAAGCTCAGATAATACTTTTTCCACCATGAGAGGGTGATAAGACCAAGTATGGATGTTTGAAAAATAAACTTTTTTACTTTGATGTAACTTAATTATTTGCTTCAGTTAAGATAAATCTTTTTTTTAGTTAAGTCAGCTTAGAAATAACACGTAAAACACAATTATTTTACTTTCATTCAAAGTAATTCAATTAAGTAGGTGTAACTTTGATGCTGCTGTTAGATCGGCACCGCAAGGAATTGTGGGATACCATTCCCTTTGCCTGTCTTGACGGATTTTGGTTTAAGTCTGGGTTTTTGTCCAAATGTGTTTAGTTGTTTTGTTGTTTTACTGTGTATTGTCTAGTTATTTGTCCTGTTATTTTTAATTCTTTCTGCACCATGAGTGAGAGGGAGGGAGAGGATGATGAGATTATTTAGCAGTCGGAGAAATGGTAAAAGACATCACTATATCATATTGGGAATTCTTGTTTTTTCTTTCATTTTATTGTTATAAAGATGAGTATTTCTGCAGGTTCAAACTTAGACATATGACAGTCCAAGAAGTACAATAAGTTAAGATGGAAAATATTTAATTGAATTAGAGTAATATGACATTTAGTTAGATAAATATGTAAATTTGAGTTGTAAAACAAATATTCAGTTGGATAGACATAAGAAATTAGATTGAATAATGTAAAAAAAAAAAAAAAAAAAAAAAAGAAATTAGATTGAATAAATTTAACTCAATTACTTGTTACAAATTGAATTAATTCATTTAAGTTGGATAATTTATATATATAAATGCGTCACAATGAAAATGGAAATGAGATAGAAACTCGTGCGTTTACTTTGTTCGTTCTTTTTCTCCAAGCAGAAACTCTTTCTTTTGATGATGATGCAGCCGTATTACTTTTTTGATGGGCATATAATCTTCATACGCCGTGATTAAAATCCCCGACTCCGTCTCACTGAAGTATAGCGCTCTCTTTTTTTCACCACCCGTTTCCATGGTGACTCCGGAAATCGGCGATCCATTGAGAATGTCTTTATGTACTTGCCGTGCACGAGCATTAACCCAGGGTTACCAAGTCGAGTGCAATTACGCTAACTCATATCCGGTCTTTTGGAACCGACATACCCAGAGTAAGCAAGTTCAGGCGGTTCAGCCAGAGTTCAGGGTTAAAGTCAGGGTAGTTTAAACATGCTTTCTTGAATACCCCCCAGACGGATGCTCTTTCCAGATGTTTGTGTATTTGTTGATGTAAGGGTCATTAAAAGAGGAATGTTGAGATAAAAAGAATTACCAGCTAAATACTGTTGGATGAATGGTGAAATATTCAGTTTTTATCATCGTAAATCTGACTTCAGCAGTCAGTGCCTCACCAGCCATCAACCTCACTGCCCGTCACTGAGTAGTCGTCTGTGTCAGAGAGAGGCAGAGAAAAGAGTGAGATAGCGAGAGAGTGTGTGTGGGTATGAGATGAGAGAGAGAGTGTGCGTGTGTGGAGGGGGTATCTGACCTCCAGGGTAGTCGGTAGTCGAAATAAACACAAGTGCAATACTTGCTGTTGTATTGTAGGGAGAGGAGTCTTTTATGGAAAATAATATGGCTTTAATGGCGTGTTTGTGTGTGTGCGTCTTGGCAGGTCAGTATGTGGTGTGGCTCCTTGACTCTCACATTGAAAAAATTCGGCTCTTGGTGTCAAACTTGTTCGCAACCCCTGGTCTAAATGTTAGATATTTTTGCACTGGCCTAAATGCCTGTTGGTAACCTGAACAACAGAAACTTGGAACATAGATGGACAGGTGTTTATCACAACAGAAAGAGAGCAGAAAATATACTGTATCTGTCCTTCAAATGTCTCTATGATGGACATGCCAGTATCGCTATGAAAATTTACTTACAATGTTAATGTTGCCCTTAATTTGAAATAGTTTGTTGCCTGTCTTTGTTTCCTGCTTACTTTATTGCTCCTTACAGAGTAAATACATTCAATAAAATACATTTAATTAATAAAATGAATTGTTTTTTAATGATACTTATTTAATAATCATATTTATTGGTGGATATTTCTTCAATCAAATCAATCTAGAAAAAAACTTTTGGACTTTGTTTCTTTGAAACGAACCTTTACTTCATCATCTGGACACAGACAATCAGTTAGGTGAAGTTCCCTCTGGTGGTTTGTTTTACTTACTTTAACATGACATTCAGCACATACACCACTTTCCTTCCCTGTTTGTTACTCATACACCAGCTGCAGCAAAGCGAGGTCGGTGCAGGCTCGGTAGCTGTTAGCATGTCAACGCACCATAACGTGTATCAAATAGTCTGTTTTATTGAGAAAAATGAGTTAAACATTAAAATAACAAGTTTAAGTACTAATATTTGATTTAATATTTTAATCTATTACCATGGACTTCCACAGAGCCTTAGAGCTCTGATTCCCTCTGCTGGTGTCTCGCGATCGTCTCCAGCGAGACACTGACTTCATTTTCCAACAGGACACTGTGGTCCACACAAAAGAACCCCTCAGCGCCTGGCCAGTAACGAGTGAATGATCTAACGAGACAGAGTAGATATAGGACTGTTATCAGTGAAACCTGGCAGAAGCACACACTGATACCCGTGTGACACTCTGAAGCACACACTGATACATGTATGACATTCTGAAGAACACACTGACACATGTATGACATTAAGGAAAACACTAACACATGTGTAACACTCAAAAGAACAAACTGACACATATATGACACCCTGAAGAATACACTGACAATTATATGATGCTCTGAAGAACATACTGACAACTGGGATGACACCCTGAAGAATACACTGACACATGTATGACCGTAAGAACACATTGACACCTGTGTGACACTCTGAAACACACTCTGACATATGTATGACATTAAAGAACACACTGACAGATGTGTGACATTCTGTTGGACACTGACACCTGTATGACACTCTGAAGAACACACTGACATGTGTATGATGCTCTGAACAACACACTGACACATGTATAACACTAAAGAACACACTGACACATGTGTGACACTCTGAAGCACATACTGATACGTGTATGACACTCTGCAGAACATACTGACAACTGTCTAACACTAAAGAACACACTGACACATGTATGACACTCTGAAACTTACTGACACCTGTGTGACACTGGAACACACACTGACACCTGTGTGACACTGGAACACACACTGACACCTGTGTGACACTGAAACACACTGACACCTGTGTGACACTGGAACACACACTGACACCTGTGTGACACTGGAACACACACTGACACCTGTGTGACACTGGAACACACACTGACACCTGTGTGACACTGAAACACACTGACACCTGTGTGACACTGGAACACACACTGACACCTGTGTGACACTGGAACACACACTGACACCTGTGTGACACTGGAACACACACTGACACCTGTGTGACACTCTAAAAAACACACTGACACCTGTGTGACACTGGAACACACACTGACACCTGTGTGACACTGGAACACACACATACACATGTATGACACTCTGAACCACACACTGACACCTGTGTGACACTGGAACACACACTGACACATGTATGACCCTCTGAAACACACACTGACACATGTATGACACTCTAAAAAACACACTGACACATGTTTGACACTCTAAAAAACACACTGACACCTGTGTGACACTGGAACACACACTGACACATGTGTGACACTGGAACACACACTGACACATGTGTGACACTGGAACACACACTGACACATGTGTGACACTGGAACACACACTGACACATGTATGACCCTCTGAAACACACACTGACATATGTTTGACACTCAAGAGCAGTGTTTTTCAACCAGTGTGCCGTGGGTGATGGTCAAGTGTGCCGTTAGGAAATCCCCCTCATTAACTGATCTAAAAACATTTCCCATCTCTAGGATATCAGCTCTGTGTTCATCCAAACAGGCCCTGATAAAACACTGAGTAGTTAGAAATAAGAAAGATCATAAAATACTTTTTTCTTTGTGTTTATTTGATTCTATTAAAGACATTTTGATGAGAATGCCGGTAACATGATTTAGTCACAGCTTCAGCTCTGTTTTAGGAAAAGTCCTGCCCCTTTAACTGTCTCCACCAATCATTGTTGGAGGCTTAATCACACGTCATCAGCCTGCCCAATCAGAGGTGTTTCAAGTCTTCACTTCCTTGTTCCGATTCTTCTCCTAAAGACTCTCAGTTTCAACAAAAATACCAGCTAAAGCTCGTCTTTAGCGGTGTAGCTTTCCACTGAATCCGCTGTCAGACCGTGGAACAAGTGGACAAAACCATGAAGCTCAGAGAAAAGAGTCTATCTGCGTTCGGCAGCTGATTGCACTACATCTCCCTTGATGCATTGTGTAAAAGTGACAGCACAATGAATCTTCATTGTTAAACGTCTTGAAACCACAACGAACACGCATCAAACAGTTTTTTAATATTCTAACTTAACTTTTAGAAAAAACAGCTGCAAGTTCCAGCTTTTTCTGCCACAATTATCACAAAAATGCATGAGAGATTGTGGAGGGGCTGTAGATCAATACAAACTATGAGTTTGTCCTTTTTTTTTTTTTGGATGCTGGTATACCGCTGGATTTTTGTCAAGGTTAAAGTGTGCCGTGGCTCAAAAAAGGTTGAAAAACACTGGTCTAAAGAACACACTGAAACATGTATGACACTCTAAAGTACACACTGACTGACAGATGCTCTGAAGAACACAGACACCTGTGTGACGCTCTGCTTAAATTTTCATTTCTCATCTCTCTCTTCTGGTGTTCCCCAAGGCTCTATTCATGGTCCTTTACCTCATTCCACTTGGTAACATATTCCATAAATTCAATATCAACTTTCATTGTTATGCAGATGACACCCAGCTCTATCTCTCCAGGAAACCCAATTCCTCCAGTGATTAAATGAAATATTTCACATGGGTCGGTCCGAATGCAGGATGCATGTGTGAACATCAGTTGTATTGTGTACATATTGACATGTTGTGTATGTGGGCATTTTTTGAGCCCACAGGTATGTTTGTGGCATTTGGGTGTGTGAGGACAGTGTACCTTTGTATCATTGACTCACTACCTATCTTTAAATCCAGACTCAAAACTCACCTCTTTAAATCTGCCTTTCTTCTATGATTGCCCATCCATCCGTTGGCTGATTTTATTGTGTTGATTTTATTTATTTATTCTATTTTCTTTAGTGTACAGTGTCTTTGAGTGGCAAGAAAGGCGCTTTAAATAAAATGCATTATTATTTTTATTATTGTTGTTGTTGTCATAGTCGCTTAAAGCATCAGGCATGTTTGAACTTTCCAGTAAACATCACTATAAAAAAAAGTTTGAATAGTTTTAAGTTATATGCACTAGTACGATACATATTCTGGGCTTTTTTTTTTCATCTTCAAATTTAAAGTTTATAAAAAAATTGGTATGTTCAGTATTGATGGTAAGGTAGGGGAAGGTACACCATCCACTTAAAAGAGGTTTTCTTTTCGTTTAAGTTCTTAAAACATTTCCAACGCGTCTGAGCCTGCGGGCAGAGGAGCTGAACTCACCCCAGAGTGCTGATGAAGCCGTTCACCGAGCCCTCCGCGTACAGGGAGACGATGTCCCCGATGTGGAGGAAGCTGGAGCCGGAGTCCGACATCCTGCTGCCGCCTCACGGAGCTCCGGCGGCGGGTCGGTCCACGGACAGAAAACGGAGTCCCTCACACTTCCACGGGAGGAGAAGTTCTCTCCTGCAGCAGCCGGAGTTCAGACAGCAGAGGAGGACTCGGTAAATTCACCCCGCGCGACTCCTCCAACCGCACTGGCGGGTTTCTGACGACTGAACTACTCTTTGGAAGTTCTTGGAAGGTGGCGCTGGGAGCGGCGCGTGCCTGCTGCCGCCCCTGCCGAAGGAGGGAACCCGCGGGGCTGCAGGTGAGCGTGTTCACGCACAAACACACGCACGCGCTCCCGCCCAGTGCCCTCTCTCTGCGCCCACGTCACGTGTTTGCGCGCGCGCTCACTCAAGAGCGACTTTAAAAACCAGGAAGTGAGTTTTAGAGTGACGATAAGAGGAGTACAGTCACTTCCACTGCTCTGTTTTCATGCCGGTGCGTCCACTGACAGCCTCTGAAGCTGTACCATAACCACATAAACCACCAACCAACCTTTACCATAACCATACCTCCATTAACTAACCTTAACCATAACTACAACTCTTCCAACCTTTACCATAACCACCTAAACCTCTAATCAACACCTACCATAACCACAACTCCACTATCCAGCCTTAACCCTTACTCCACTAACTAACCTTTATCATAACCACCTTAACCTCTAATCAACACTTACCATAACCACAACCCCACTAACCAGCCTTAACCCTAACTCCATTAACTAACCTTTACCATAAACCAGGGGTGGGCAATTCCAGGCCTCGAGGGCCGGTGTGTCTGCATGATTTCCAGATAGCCTTGCCCTACTCATGGCTGATTACCTGGTTCAGGTGTGTCCAGCCAATTAGAACATGCCAGAGCAGGGTATGCTGGAAAACATGCAGGAATGCGGCCCTCAGTGCCCACCTCTGCCATAAACACAACTCCTCTAACTAACTTTTACCATAACCACAACTTCACTAACTAACCTTAACCATAAACACCTCAATCACTAACTCACCTTAACCACACCCAAACGTAATTCCAACCCAGGAACATGCTTCCACACAGGTCCTTTGGTCCCGGAGCGGTTCTTCATAACAGAACGAACCACACACTCTCGTCACGCGGGCCACCTCCTGCACATACTGAGCGCTTGCACACCAACTTAAAACTTCACAGTAATTTTAACAACAACAACAACAAAAATGTCCCAAAGCTGTCCTGAATTCTAAAAGTCTACAAAGTAGCTGAAACTCAAAAAGTAAAATGTCAAGTAACATATTCATGAATGGACTTACTGAAGTCAACTAAAACTAAGCCATGAAGATTTGAAATCTCATTAAAAAAAACTCAAAGCAGGAGAAAATAGCATTTTCTGAAAAAACTAGACAAACATAAACGTTTATTAATTTTCTTATTTTTTTCCATTGGTGCAAAGTTGAGTTTTAAGTCTCTTATAATGAATCTGAATATCTGGCAACAAGAAGACTTTATCAGTGTTTGAGTAGAACGTTTAAAACACATTAGACAGTAAAACGTAACTGTGTACATTACCACCCCTAATTATCACACACTTGATTCAAAGAGAGACACGCTATTTTTAAAAAGATAAAAACCTCACTGTTCTCTGATCAGGGGCGGAGCTATGGGGGGTGGCTGCCCTCCAAGCAACACCCACACACACTTGTCTCCCGATTTTTGAGTCAATATCATGACAAAAGAGATGAGAAATTCATCAATGCAAGCTTCTTTAAGCATTGCAACTGCTTTAAAGTATTTAAATAAATAAAAGCATGCATTTGAAGCAAGGATCCCCCCCCCCCAAATAAAATGTCTCCTGTAGAACTTTTTATTAAACTGAGATCATCTATTTTTTGCACACTAAATATGTATTGTTCTGTTATAAAGAGCAAGTTGTTGGTAACCACCCTTTAGCTGAAGCCCCTCAGAGGGAGGTGGCCCAACGACAGGCTTCCAAAGGTCTCTGTTCCTCTTTTTGTCCTCTGAAATTAGCAGGGTGGAGACCCCATTCAGGAGACTTTGGTGCCGGAAAGTCCATTTTATACATCAAAAGCAGGAGTTAAGGTCTAACGCCCTTTTTGTGTTTCTCTATACCATAAAAAAAAGCATAGATTTTTTTTGTCTACACAAACCATTGAAATGCATTGCAGGAAAATTCTTATAAAATCTAAGAAAAAGTGGGAAAAAACGTAATTTTTAAAATGCTATTTCAAAAAGTGTTTGTGGACTTACAGAATAACTAAGGCCCTGGTCACAACTGGGTTCATACGGGTTTTGTGCCAATCAAGAAATGGGCAAACCTGTACGAGCACGCAGGTAGAAGATAAAATATAAAAGTCGTAGACCACTTGGTGAACTCATAGAACAAAAACGGTCAAAAACACACTTTATTTCTACCGGCATGCTTTAGGTGACAGGTCATATGTAGAGTTTAATGCAGACAAAGTGTGCATTATCAGAAATTAACACACGCCATGGAAGCCTGAACTGTCCGACGCGAAGCCGAGGTTTCTTCCGCGAAGTGCATTCATTCTTATAATGCACTCTGTGTCGGCCATTAACCCGCTAATACCATGGTCACTTACAGAAGAAATTAATATTCAATCAGTTTTTAGTACTTTATTCTTGTTATTTGATCGGTTTGGATCGCTTTTTTTACAAAAAGCGGACCATTTGTTACGTGGTGCAGCACATTGTCAAGTTACTGTGACAACGCGCCCCTCGACTGCAGCGGCACAGGAAAGCAATATCTATGCTGATGGTCACGATGGGTTAAATAAAGCACCGGTTCAGAGAGAAAGTTCACCTCTTACTGCTTGTTTTTGTCCAGATGATGAAACTAAAGTTTGATTTAACCCTCTTAGATGACCCCACCCTTACATCTAAGTGTTCTCCCTACCATGACAAAGGTGGATAAAGGTGGAAAGATTTCATGTAATCCATGGACACCAGTGAAGATCACAAATTATTGAAGAAAAAAGGTTCAGTGCACTGTCTAGTGGGTCTAGATGACCCAACTCCTAATGTTAAAGTGCCTAGGATAGTACAAGGGTTAAAGAAGCCAGCGCAGTGATACAGAACATTTAAGTTATGTGACCAGGGGCCTCATTTATAAACGTTGCGTACGCACAAAAGAAGGCGTACGCCACTCTCCACGCAATAGTTGAGATTTATAAAAAGCAAACTTGACGGGAAAATGTGCGGTCCTTCACGCAAGCTCTGACCCAGGCGTACGCACAAAAACGGGTGAAATGAGAAACGGCGACGCCGTCTGCAGATGGAAGAAACACGTGAAAGTGAAAATGACAATACTGCCTCTCAGAAATAACATGAAGACTTCACAAAGCAAGTCTTACAATTAACAGCCTACACGAACACCCGTTTGATCGATCAGCAGTGAAACAAACAAAAAAAAATCAAACGAAAATTACAACAGAAATTCAAATGAACACATATTTGCCAAAAGAAAAGTGAAATATGTTCTGTAATATTGGCATGTTGTGCAATTCATCCTCATAAATAATATAGTTAACAGAACGAAATAATGTACAAAACTGATATTATCTTCAGTGTTTCCGTCTGGTGGAGCAGATATAGGTGCGGGCGTGCGGACGGACAGACAGATGCATTAATTGTCCACTGGGGAAAGTTGTTTTCACAGTAAAACATTTCTTCATAAGCTATGGAATTATGGTATTCATGCATATACCTTTAGTCTGTTTTATTTTTGATAAAACAATGTATGGCGTATGTCTCAAACATTCAGAAAGCAACAAGAAATTACATTTGCGCTGATCAATTTCCCATTTCCACGTCGATTATTACCGACATCTGTAGCTTGTCAGATGTAATTAAATGGAGGGAAATAAAATGCCCCATCACAATGCGTAATGACGCACAATGGCTGATCTTGTGCTCTTAGAAGATGTGGCAAATGGAAGAATTCGGAGTTTTATAAATCCGAATATTTCTGTGCGTACGCACGTCCTGTGTTTCATCCGTACGCCACTTCTGACGCAAATCCTATGCAAAGTTTTATAAATAAGGCCCCAGATCTTCTTAGGTGTACATTATGACTGTGCATTATCACTTTTTAATGCACTGTTTAGTTCTTACTTGCAAACTACAATCAGGCCACAAGCCCCCTGCTCTGCTCCATTCTGATCATCCACCGGCAGACAAATAGATCCATGGACGTCTTTGTTTTCCTCGTCTGAGCTGAAATCTGGATCTAAACTGTACAGTGGATGGCTCCAATATTGCTCGCCTTTTTTGTTGCATCACTAATGTTAGTTTGGGGTTGTAAGGGGCTGTAAGCTAGCAAGAGAGAGTGTAAACAAAGGGATGATGGGAAATGAGAGCAGGCTTACTACTCTCCAACAGTCCCACCCACATCTCAGAAAAGAATGTTGTTGTTTCTCTTTCGGCTTTTCCCATCAGGGGTTGCCACAGCGAACAAGTCGCATGGTAAACTTGGCAATGTTTTACGCCGGATGCCCTTCCTGACGCAACCCTCTCAACGCAACCGGGCTTGGGACCGGCACAGAAGCAGAGAAGGGAATAGGGAGCAGCCCGGAGTCAAACCCTGGTTTCACGGACGGAAGGCGCCGCAAACCAGCACGAGCTAAACCGGCTCCACTACATCTCAGAAAAGAATGATGAACACAAAGTTTTTTGATGTTGCCTAAAAATGGCAACATTATTGAAAGACCACTGGAAACACTTTGAAAAAAGGAGGCACTGTAATCATGTCTTTCCGTTTTCTTTTCTCTGTTATCATTTTTTAGAGCTGGACTCTTGGCATCATTTTAGCATTGAGTTCATTTCTATGTGTGATGTCCCGTGTGTGTCTTTGTGAAACATATCAGAGGGATTGGATCTAAAAAAAAAACTTATTGTGAAAAAAAACTTATTGTGAATATCATTTTTAGGTCTTACATTACACATTAACATTACAAACTAAATCATAGAACTCATCAGTGGGATTTACTCCAAAAATATTTGGCATTTTTCTAATTTTGTACAACACCAACACTAGAAATCCTCCAAAAAACCACAATCCATTCATGACCAAATGATCCATTTATCATGTTATAAAGTGCTGCTGGAAAACAGCTGCACTTTTTCAGATCAGAAATAAGCAATAGGTGTTTATGGATGTATTTAGGTTTTTTGGAGGATTTTTACTGTTGGTGTTGCACATTGCACATCCTGCTAATTTCAAGTGAACTTTTTATGGAGAGCAAAATATTTTACGTTATTTAAGGTTTAACTTGAGTTATTATGGATTAATTTTCCTTTTTTTATTGATATTTATGTTCAAAAAGTTCAGTTTTAAAGGTTTAGAAGTTTAGCTTTAGTGTGTTCAGTAAATGTTTATCTTGTTCGTCCCAAAACCCAAAGCGTGTTTTTAATTTAGGGCCCTGTGTGACTGAGTTTGACCCCCCTGTTATACGAGTCTAGAAAATTCATGCATTTTTGGAGTAAAATTGACAAATAAAAGATAGGGAACATAAAAGGATGTTGTCAAATTCTGTTTGTTTGCGAGGGGGGGGGGGGGGGGGGGGCTAATGGGGTTACTCGCCCAGGGAGAAAGTTAGTGTTGAACCGCCACTGACTCCAATTTCCACTTGCCCTGAAAGCGGCAGGTCAACTTCCTTTTCTTTTTAGATGTACAGTCGACACAAGCCAGAAAGTGTCACAAACGGGTCGCATAATGATTTTGCATTTAAAGCTAAACCATTTAAATAGCAATAAAAATTTTAACAACTGAAGACAATCCATAACAGATATATGCAGAGGGGAATATAGAAATGAGAATATAAGGTGCATCACATGGTGTTGCCTGTTTTACAGCATGCGGTGAATACCATTTTTTTGTCTGTGGGTTCTAGTTTTCATGAGTCTGCATTATTTTCCAGAAAGTAGTGGTCTGAGAAGATTATCTCCAGGGTGGTCTTTAGAAATCTTATTAGCCACCTGGCCGGTGTAAATGTCGGCCAAAGAGCCAAAGATTCTCTCTGCTGTCCTCACAGCTCACCACATGTTCTTTTTTGTTTTACTTTGTTCTGTGCAGCTGCCAAATCTCTCAGTGTAGAAGTAGGTTAAGATGGTTCCTATTGTTGATTAGTAGAAATTGATGAGGGGGCAGATGAACAGAGCTCAGCTTCCTGAGGAAACTGAGGTCATTGCTTTTTTAACTTGGTGGGAGATGTGAAATCTTCAAGAGAGGTCAGGAGACACGTTCACCCCCAGTAACTTGAAGCTCTTTGGACCCTCTCCACCTCTTCAGCACGTAGAGCCTGCAGTGCAAAAACAGGCCCCTTGGGGAGAAGTTGAAAATTCTTGAAATTAAAAAGAATGTTGCCAATGGGGTAAGACAATGGTCTTAACCAAGAAGTCCTATTTTAAGAAAGAATTCTCGGTAAGACATGTTTTTTCAAACTAAGATTATTTTGCTACTGAAAAACTTTTTTCATGTGAGTATTTGTTTATTTGCAAGATAGAAAATAAGAAATCTTCCTTCAAACAATGGTCTTTTACCTTGTTAAGTTTTTCAGTGTCGGATAAATTCCTCTGTTTTCTGAAGCTAATTTATATTTCCATATTTCTTTTGCTTTTGAGATGCTTTGGTTATTTTGAACGCACCACTGCACACGATGCTGAACTTCCTGTCTGTAGGCCGACTCGTCTTTGTTATCAGAGTTATTTGCAGACATGCCACCCGTCTGCAAACTTGGCCATAGTGTTTGAAAGGTGGGTTGGGGTGCAGTCGAGTCTGAACAGAGAATATATGTGTGAACAATTAGCTGCTAAAACCTCATGTGACAGTTGACAAAACGATAACACAAAGCAACATTACTAAACCTAACATGAACACAAAAACTTTCACTCATAAAACTCCCTTAAAGAGAGACAATAAAGGCACACATCCTCACAAGATCATAAAAAAGAATTGGAAATATATTTTGTAGGTTTAACTGGTTACACAATGATTCAAAGTATTTCCACAACATCATGTTTTCTTACAGTCCTTCATAGGGGGGTTGAAGATACATTTGAAAAAGAGCAGACTAAATAAACTGAAAGGGACATCTGATTTCTTACGATGCTGCTTTGGAAATGTGTTGATCAAAGATAAGAAAAAACAGACTTTCCAGTTTGCATCAAACACTGTAATTCCTTAAGATGGAGGACAAGTCAGCCTTTGCTCCACCTTGTTTGTTGGATTTTACAGATTAAACCCCAGCTCTGGAATTTAACTGATAAAGTCTGGAGTCTTCTGAAGTGACCCCGATCCTCATCCACAAGATTTTACTTTATGTTTCTCTTAAAGTTGGAAAACTGAAACTAGAAATCATTCTGTGCATTTACAGCTGTCTGTAGCAAAGCATTGAAGCTGATACAATCTTGGAGTTAAGATTATTGTTGCACTTTTGATGCACTTCACTGCAGGTAGCAAGTTTTGGCAGGTGACTCTGTGCATCTTGACTGTCAGGTGCTAAAATACAGACAGTTGATGTAACTTTAAGACCCACTCCAATGAAAATAGTGATTTTGGTGTTTTTAACATGTTTTTGTAGCATTTTTCTCATGATGGAGAATACGGATAAAGAAAATTAAGGTTAAAACTGTGTTATTAAGAAAAACTGTGAGTATTTCTTTATTCAAAGTTTGAAAAACCATGCAGCTGTGATGTAGAACCTACAACTGGCAGGCCACAAGCTCCCTGCTCTGCTCCATTCTGATCATCCACTGTCAGACTTTTTTACTACAGCGCCACGAAGGGAACATACTATGTAGACAGAAGAGAAAAGAGCCAAGAAATTTGAACGTGGAGCCCATGTCCGCAAAACGCTGTAGGGAACTATAATTTTAACCGCCATGAACCAACCTGTAAGATAACACTAACTTAACATCCAATCCGATGCTTCCCCTGGCATACTATGAACATGCTTAAGTAACATCCATATTCAAAGCTTCCATCAAAGTACTATGAACGAGCTTAACAGCCATGAACTTTTCTTCCATTTGGCATACTAATTATACAAGCTTAGTAACATCCATTTATTCGAAGCTTCCATCTAAGTATTACTAACGAGATTAACGGCCATAATTTCGATGCTTCCTTCTGGCATACTAATAATACGGGCTTAAGAAACCTCAAAATTCGAGCTCAATGCATTCTATAATACAAACTTAAGAACATCCTAAATTTGAGGCTTCCAACTGGAAAACAATTTTCTTCAAACATCTATAATCCAAGAATTTACATTCATTCTGCTGCTAACATATTGGTTGATTCAAATCAAACGTCTCATTTGAACGCAGAGGAGGTCCACCGCCGCTTCACTTTCAGTGCAGAAATAGGTACGTGGAGTGCAGTCGTCGTTGCGGCACCAGATCAAGGAATGCAGGGGCGACAATATCATCCGCCAGAAACGAAAGTGCTGACCGGGGAGTAGGGGGTCACAGGCTCAGGAAGCGATGCATAGATAAAGACAAAAGCAGTATCAGTCTTGGCAATTAACATATAAATAACTTAGAAACTGATCAGTTTTAGAATGCTTGAGATAAAGGGAATAAAAGAGCTTTTCTGAGAAAGTGAGTTAAGGAAAAGGTCCTATTTGTGTATTCATCGCACCATAGAAAACCACCAGAAGCACGCATTCCAACAGAGAATCGACAGTAAAATATGGAACCTGCACGTTATCTTAACACCAAAATTTTATATGCACCAATGGGAAGAGAGAAGTAACCTTTCGTCATTTCCGGAGGGACGCACCTTCAGAAGGCCATCGAGGAGCAGGCGAATAGAAGGTTAACCAAGGTCCAAGGAGATTACGTAGATGAGAAAGGTCGACATCTCACGTAGCAGTGGAGGACAGCTCGGCTGGATTTGATGCTTTGTACTTGATATCAGCAGTTCTCAAATAGGTGGACAACAAAAGCACAGACTACTGAAATTTTAATTGGCAAAGGGTGTTTGGATACTGCAAATGAAGAACAATTTAAGATCCATGAGGGATTGTAGGTTTTGATAATATTTTAGCTGGGCTGAACCTCATGCATTTAGAGGCGGATGTCAACAAGTCTCTAAATGGAGATGCTTGTAGTCGAGTGTGATCTGATTAAAAGCAGGGCAAATTGAAGATTGGCTTGAGGACACAAAATCTAACTCTTGGAACTGTAGCTAGAGAGCGTCAGTGATATAGTTTCTACGGCCAGGGTTAAAATTTGCTCGTACTGTAAAGTTATTTAAACACTAAACCAAGTCAACCGATGACACATAAGGCTATCATCTCACTTCTTAAAACAACCTTTGTATAATCTCCACGGCTGTTTTCTCTCAGAACCACATAAACCTGTTTCCTCATTCTGGGTTTCAGCATCTGGGTTTGTCCATCCTACATGTCATGACACTTTCCACAGATTCTCGATTGGATTGAGGTCTGGACTTTGACTTGGCCATTCTAATTCCTGGATATGTTCATTTGTGAACCATACTACCATACCACCTACTGCCAGAGGTTGCCGCTTACTTGTTGTAGGTGTTTGCTGGCTTGCATCAGTGGGCTTTGCATGCTATTTGTACAAGATCTGGAGCTTCACTCACATGTGTGCCGTGAATCACCAGAACTATATCTGTGACTCTAGGACCAGTCAGGATTTGCTTGTTGATGATGGCTGTTTCAATAGTTAAAAATCTATCATTAGTCATAGATTCAGTCATCAACTCTCCTGAATCAGGGAGTGCAGTGTCTTTGTCAAAATTTTAGGGGCTGATTCAGTAGTATGCAGTGGTTGGGAGATATTCAGGTTCAGACGTTTCCTTTACATAGGACACATTTGGATTGGTCAACTTCAGACTCCAGCTTTAAAGCAAAACATTTCACTTGTTGATGTGAATGAACATCTACAAACCTTCAACATAAAGTAGGGGATTTGTAAAGGTCACCTCTAAATTCAGAATGATCTGGTTCTGGTTCTTGGGGATTTAAACATATGTGCTGATTGAAAACAGCATTGGGAAATAGGTTTGTAGCCTCTATACTGTTTAAATATATGTGGATTTGAATTCTCACACTTACAGAGCATTTGCAAATCCCAACATCTGGCATACTTTCTACAGAGCATGATGTCAGACAAACTCCACCCTTCATTCTGTCTGATCTCCCTGTCCCTAGAATGGGTTGTGGAGACACTAAATATTCAGAAATGTCTCGTTTGACCTTAAAAACAGGGAAACTTGGTCACAAGGACTTCATGTCTGTCGAAGGATCTCTTTGCTTTAGGTTTACTTGAATATGGCTGGTTGTGCTTAACATGTGGACAGATGTAGATAATGTTACTTCTGGACAAAGAAGATCTTGAAAAAAAAATCCTGAAAGTGTCTGACCCTATAAACACATGATTGTATTCTCTGGAGATGACAGACCCAGATGAACTTAATTAAACAGAGCAGAGGAGGGGAGGGCCTGCTAAAACATTGCACCCGTTATACCATAATCTCCTGTTTAAAAGCTGATCTTTTCTCAGACTGTGAAATCAGCTAAACATCTGTCTGTCTGAGACTGTTTGGGTCTGAGGATGTGGGCTGTGCTGGTGTCTCAAGAACAAGCAAACGGCTGGATCCAAATGCAGGTTTAGTATATCAGCTAAAGGTCCACAAAGTAAACAAGCAAGAGTCGATTACAGGCATGAGATCAGAGGAGAGACAGGGGTAGTCAGGATCCAGGCGAGAGTCAGAGTCAGAAGACAGAAGATCAGGTTCTGATATAACGCTCTGTAAGGAAGGCAGAGTGGCACAAACAATACTTCACACTGAGCTTGACTCAGTGCAGAGCTTAAATATGCTGTGGTTAATGAATGAGTGAGAGTCAGGTGAGCAGCATCCAGGAAAGAAGATGGTTCCTAATGGTGACCAGAGGGGGAGACAAAGTCCCGACTTCTGACAGCAGGACGCCTTAGCAGCAAAACCCAACCTGCATGTCAGTATGTCAAACTCTTTTTTTTCCCAATTTATTTTTATTGAGTTTTTAACATGTTTTCAAAACAGACAACACTAACAGATTACAAGAACAATTTGTGGAAAGAAAAAAAATCGAATAATGTAGAAAAAGAAAAAAAAAGAAAAAATGTAACTGTTTTTTGCGAACTCATTAATAAAGGTGGACCAAACATTGAAAAGTTTCCCTTCCCGTCCCTGCAGGGTGTACCTAATTTTTTCTAAATTTAGAAAAAACAAAATGTCTCTGATCCACTGGATGTGTGTAGGGGGGCTGTGTTTGCTTCCAATTTAAAAGTATGATTCTGCGTGCAACTAAGCATCTGAACTGAATTAAACTACACTCCGATTTCTTTTTAAAAGTTTGGGGATCGGTGATTAGGATGTCAAACACATTTGTGCAAAATAACATTTATAATCATATGGAATGAACTGTTGAGTTTCCAATAAAACAACAGAATTATTATAAACAATAATAATGGATTAGATTCATCTGCACTTTAGCAGACACAACAAATTCAGCCAGCATGAGAAACCTGTCCATTATTCATTCACTCCTCATTCATACTTAGTGATGGTAACCACTGATAGTCACAGCTGCTCTGGGCCAGACTGACCGATATTTCAGGTTTTATTTAAGGCATGCATGCTGCATTAGCAGATTCATGAGGGGAAAAGAAGAAAGGAACCTGAAATGATGAACTACATGCAACAATTTACATATTTTTCAGTTATGGTGACACCCTCAATGACACTGTGGACTAAAGAATTATTGACATGTCTAGCTTTGGAGAGATTGACATATATTGGTTAAAAAAAGAGAAAAAAAACTTCAAACTCTTATGGAATCCTTATATAGGTTTTTTTCCAAGCCCCTTCAATGGTAAACAATGACTTAAGTGTTTGTTTAAAGACATCTCACTGCTGATTTATGGGCCTTTTTATGTTTTTGCTTTTTATTTTATTTATTTATTTTATTTATTTGTTTTAAATAATTATTGTGTGTGTGTGTGTGTCTGTCTGTCTGTTTGTGTGTGCATATTTTTTTTTTAAATTATACTTTATTAACTTTTCAAGAAAAGAACACAACACAAACCAGCACAGCACAGCAGACATCTAATAGTAAAAGGTGCACACACAATATAGGTTACAATAACATGTTGGGATGTTTTCTCAAAACAGTTACTAAATACTCAGAAATATAAAATGTGAGCCTCCTTTACAAAGTATATCAGATCATTCTCGAGGAAGGTCATCCAGATAAGGCTGCCACGTCTTGTTGAAAATGTCGGAGTTACCCTTTAACAGAGCAGGCGTTTTAACAGGCGTTCCATTGGAAAAACTTTAAAAGTCTCTCTGAAACACTGTGTAACGGATGGAGGTTGCATTTGTATCCATTGTAGTAGTATACATCTCCTAGCCAGGAGTAAAAGTTTTTGGAGCAATCTCATTTGTCCAGGTAACACAGGCAACCTCCCCGACAGGCCAAAAAGAAACAAAATAGGATCCAGGGAAAAAGATTTATGAAAAATTGAGCTGAGCTCCGTAGCAACATTTCGCCAAACTCTGGAGATGAACTGACACTGCAAAACACAGTGGTAGTAAGATCCAACAGCGTTTTTACATTTTATACAGAGGTGAACGCTGGGGTTGAATCCTATGTAAAACCTCTGGTGTATATTGAGTTCTGTGTAAAATTCGAAATTGGTTTTCCCTGAGTTTGTTGCATGTAAAGGTTTTTTGTGCAGAGATAAAAAGCATTTGACCAAGTTTCAACATCAAGGTCAATTCCCAAATCTGTCTCCCAACGATACTTAGATCTCTCACTTGTTAGAGGATTCAGTGCCTTTAATTGTGCGTAACAGAGAGAAAGGAATTTCTTCTTGGGGGTGGCATTTTCATTAAATTTCAAAAGAAAACTTTCTAGTGGGTGTAGGATTGGTTGGTCACCTGGGAAAAAGAGGGAGGTCCGAACAAAGTGTCTCACCTGTAGGAAACCTAAAAAATCTTGGCGTGACATCCTGAATCTATCTTGAATTTGTCCAAAAGACAGAAAAACACCTTTTTCGAAAAAGTTGCAGACAAGTTTTAAACCCTTATCATGCCATTTGTTAAATATCCCAAAATCTAAGCCCGGGGAGAATGCAACGTTTTTAATGAGAGGCTGCATCGCACTGGAAAAGTTTTTTTGACCCATTTGATTCCTGATGCTGTTCCAAATTCTAAGTGTAACAATTAGAATAGTGTTGTTCTTTATCATGTATGCATATTTTTATATTCTTTTTAATGCCAGATTTGAATTTTCTTTATTATGTGACGTTTAAAGCTTTGAAAATTACAATAAAGATATTTTGAAAACATGCAAATTTTTAAGTTATTCTAATGATACTAAAACTGACTGCAGTTTGTATGTGGAACCCATGAAATCCCACAACTTCAATTCTGTTGGGTTTGTTTGAATTTGGGTGTACATGACTTGATACATACAAACGATCTCCCTTTACTCAAAGCTTTTCGATGCACCTCGAGCAGGAATACCTAAAGTGGTTGTTTCCTGTCTGACTTGATCCGGCTCTCACATTGTTGACAAAGAATTTAGTCCTATTCCTGTTGAGAGTGTTTTTCCAGTTTGTTGAGGTTTTCAGAGATCTGTCTGCAGCTCAGGCCTTTGAGTGTAATTCCAGACCAGGGTCACAAACTATGACCCGGGGGTCATATGTGGCCCAATGAACTATTTCATCTGTCAAACTGGTATAACTTATATTGATTACCCCTATTAATGTCTTATTTTCCCTGTAATTCTGGTCTCTTCTCCTGGTGTTCTAAACAGAACGTACCTGTACTGTATGTGGGGTTTTCGCTCTCGTGATATCTGTAGCATTAGTACATGGCTTTTGTATGTTGTGAGCACTCGGTCAAGCGGGCTGTTCAAACTAAGTCGGTCATCCTGACTCATCCGTATTACATGGTGTCAGAAGAAAAGAGATCTGAAAGAGGAGGAAATGGGGCAGTTTCAACCACTGCCGAATCTGAGTTTGCAAGGAAACTAAGCAGAGAACTGGAGAAACTAGTCAGCCCTTTGAGCTCTTCTGTACAGCCAGCGGCATCACGGAAAAGTCAGAGAAGGTGCAATGTGCAACTTTTTTACCAGTGAAAACAAAGATGAAAGAAATAAACTGCAACAGATGTGGACTCAAGCATGCAGTTAAAATATGTCCTGCATTTAGACAAACATGCAATTTTTGCAAGAAAAAGAATCAATTTGTGAAAATGTGCAGACCACAAGTCCAAAGGAAGCAGCGGGGAAAGAGAGTGCATACAGTGGAGCAGAGAGAAGATGAAAATAATGTGTTTCCAGGAGCAGTAAAAACAAAGCCATTGATGGATTCTGCATTCAAACACTGAAATTTGGACGGGAAACTTCAAGATCAACAAAAAGCAGGTGACATGTCAGCTGACACAGGAGCAGATTGTAATGTAATGTTTGTGAAAACTCTGCACTTGAATTTCACTGAAAGCAAATCAAATGAAACTAGTTCCCTGTTTTGGTCACCAGGTGGCAGCAGTGGGCAAGAAACTACTGATCTGTGAGTACAAAGAAAACAAAGCACAAGACCGAGTTTGAAATCCCTCAGGAAGATGTGAGCACTATAGTTGGAGTTGCTAAATGCTTGAATCTAGCTCTAGATCAGAGAGATGGAATGAAACAAGACATTCTCAAAATGATTTGTTTTATGGTCTTGGTTTGTTTGGCAGGTCAGCATTACATCCAAATAGACCATGCACTCTCACCACCTGTACACACACCCAGAAGGATTCCTGTAGCCCTGAGAGACAGAGTAGTAAAAGAACTGCAGAGAATGGAAAACATGGGAGTTATTACTACCAAAGGTATGTCTGAATAAACCCCTTTTGTAATTGAGGCCAAACTTTATTAATTTCAATTATGTTTGAAAATCTTTGGTGTTGGACCGGACGGAAAAGGAAAGAAGGGCAAAGAAGGGAAGAAGAGGGAGGGATATTAGAGAGAGGGGGTGGGTTAGGAGGGTGATAATAGGAGGGGAAGGGGGATAAGACTATGAAGCAGCATAAAGCAACAAGTTTACTGGTTGTTTATCATTACGGTAAGGTTCAAATGTAGTACAAAAAGGGCGGGGCCTGTCCACACACACTCTGAAATGTTATCAACACACCTGCTAGCTGCAAAAATGTTCACATGTCAACATGTACACAAAACAGAGTGTTCACAAACGCATACCAATGCCTTAAAACCGACTAGTGTGAAATATTTCATTCATTCTATCACGCAAACTATTAGTGCAAAGGTGAGCTAACACCTGTGCTCAGGTGAGTGTTTATGTTCTTCTAAAATGGATGGAGGAATGTGTAAAGAAGGAAGGAGAGTGCCCAGCCATCCCCACACCAAGACCCCCGCCGCAGCAGCAGCGGCAGCCGCAGCGGCAGCCGCAACCCCCCCAACGCCACACGGGAGCAGGCAGGGAACAACCGCCCCCCGGGCGACCAAATCCGCCACCCAGGCCAGGGCCAGCAGGACCGCCGCGAGGCCCCCACAGCCAGAGAGCAGGGAGGCATGGGGGGAAAGAGAGTGCCGCCCTAGCCCAACCAGGAGAGCAGCCCCCCGCCGCACCGGGAGAGCCCAACGCAGGGCCCCACCAGAGAAGGGCGCCCACAGCCCCAGACGAGCACCCGATCACCACCCAGGAGTTCAGGGCATCCCCCCGCCTCAACCCCAGGTACGAGCCAGGACCCCCCAAGGGAGACCCGCTCCGCACTCCAGGCAGCCACCCACTCGGCCCACGGTTTGTCCAGGGAGGAGCAAGGCGCCCAGGAGGGGGGCACCCCGGGGAAAAAGGGGGCCCACAAGAGGTGTTGTAAACATGGCCCGACCAGGCTCGGCCACAGTTGGAAATTTGGCGGGGCCCAGCGCTCAGGGGCAAGGACCAGAACCCACCCCCCAGGGACACAAACACCCCCGGCTCAGGTGTAATGTGAACCCGCACGGAGAGAGCACCGCCGGGCCCAGGAAGCCGGCACCCAAGGGACACCGCCGCCGTTGCCAAGGGCCCCGTACCTCCCACCAGGGAAGGGGTAGGGGACAGATGGTCCTAGGTCCCACCTTTCTTGCAAAATGTGTGTGCGTGTGTTTGAGAGGGTGTGTGTGTGCATGTGTGTGTGTTTATGTTGGGATGTATATATTGAGGGGGGAGGGGTGTGTGTACTAAGGGGGGTGCAGTTAAAATTGGCAGGTAGGGCACTAAGGGGACATCTCTTGATTACTCACGGTGATGTCCCCTCACCCTCCCCACCAAGGGGCCCTAAATGTCCAAGGTGCGGTTAAAATTGGCGGGTAGGGTCCCAGGAGGACATCAGCAGCACCCTCTGCTGGCAGAACAGTAGAGTGACAGCTTGCGCTTCAACTTGATGTTTAAAATGAGTTGCAGATGCTTAAATCTAAAGCGAGATACAGGTTTTTTTACTTTTGATAGCAATTTGGGTTTTTTGGTCCAGCCCAAGAAAACAATGATGGTTAAAATAATAATAATGGTTTAAACCCCAGACTAGCTGACTCGAAGAAAAGCTGCTCAACCAAGAGTCTGTCATGACTACAGAACTACAGAGACCCAGATGCTGAAACCCGGAATGAGACACAGAGCAGAGATGGCTTGGCGAGTAAGTGGATTTAATGATCTGGTAAGACTGGTAGTGCACAGTTCCTGGGTGTCCAGAGAGCGAGAGGCAGAGTCTAGTGGCGTCACTGGTGGATCCATCCGTAGGGTCCGGAGTCAGCAGCATTGAGAAGGCTCATGAAGAAGGTGGTTCGGCAGAGGCTCGTGGTGAGGTCGGGGGAAACAGACCGGGTGAAGATTCCAGACAACGGCTGATTCAGGCGACCACTCGTGGCTTGGGATTTCCTGGAGACAGGTAAGACAATGTATGTTAGGCTCTGGCTTGGGAAAATGAAGCAAACCATGAACTTTACGAGAGGGCCAAATATGCACCATCAGGGGTAATGGACTGGCGATGAATACTGATCCAGGAGCTCCTTAAGTAGGCAGGCGGTGATGATGAAGTGAGTGGTCGCAGCTGGGCTGAATCAGGAACCAAGCGGAGAGGAGAGGGGGAGGAGTCTGACAGAGGCACCATGACAGAGTCATGCTTATAATGAATCTATATCCTAAAAAAAGTTCATTTCTTAAAACTTTTATTAACATTACCTTATCACATTTGCTTGTTTCATATTCATATTTAGAAAGTCAAATATTTGTTTGCCTTAACTTCATCCGTAACAAAAACCCAAACAACTGCACATACTATACTAAATATGATGACACTCTCTCCTTTTCATTTAATATTCAGTCAAATATGGCTGCCTTTGATAAAAAATTAAGCTACATTTACCAGCATGTACTTTAATGTTCAAGCATGTCTATGTTGGAGAAAGTAGAAAAGCCATCAGCTCAGTCTGTGACACAGGCACATAAAGGTATTGTATGTTGTGTATTTTTACACTCTGTGAGGTGAAGAGGTCCTATGTTTTCTTTTTATTTTAGTGTATGTGTGTATTTGTGTACCTGGGATACCGCTGACGTCACCCCTCACAGCTGATGCGATCAGCTGGGGTGCGTTAAATCACTTCATGGCTTCCGGGGTAAAAAGAGACAGACAAGGTGGGGTGAAGGCCTAAGAAGAGTGAGAAACTCTAACAGAAGGGAGAGGGAGACAAGAGCGCCCTTCCAAGGAGCAACCACTCACGAAATACCCCGGAAACAGACCAACGGGAGTTACAGAGGAGGATCTGACGCGGCCCTTTCAAAATTCTGCCGCTGAGATTATGATTATTTTCTTTTGGGGATGGACGTGGCTGGAAAGTGACCAAGATCAAAGTGATACTTCCTGAAGTTAACCTGAAGGACGGGTTGAGATCTTGGGAGGCTTTGGAAGAAATCCTTGTTGGAGCCGCTTCCGCGCTAACAGGTGGAGGTTGCTAGACGGACGAAAAGGGTGTCATTGTAAACACATGCACGAACCGATATGTATATATCGGGAGCACGGATCATGGAGTGTGACTGGAAACTGTGAATTGTGCTGGATAAAAGCAGATCTTGATTAAATTGGTTGTTCATTCGTTCATTTATGCACAATAGTCAACCCGCGACAATCGTAAGGCTTTGAATGAACTGTAGAGTGTTACAAGTCTTTTCCATAATCCCATTCTTTTGTTATTTCACGTCATGTGTGTTAAACCATCAGCATATGTAATCTGAAAGCATGAAACAAACATTCTAATAGGAGCAGGGACTTGCTGCCTTCCTGGACTTGTTCTGTTAACTATTGGTTTTCATCAATCAATCAATCAATCAATCAATCAATCAATCAATCAATCAATCAGTCAGTCAGTCAGTCAATCAATCAATTAATCAATCAATCAAACAACCAATCCATCAATCAATCAATTAATCAATCAATCTTTTTTTTTCTTTCCTTCTTACTTGTCCTGTCCAACAGTTGGGCAGACAGATGAGAGCGGAAAGTCTCTTTTGTTGGACCGGATGAAAATAAAAGAAGGGAAGAAGAGAAAAGGATGCCGGGGGGTAGGAAGGTGATAAAAGAGGAGGGGGGCGCTAGCAGCATAAACAAGTTGCTAGGATGTTTACAATCATTCCAGTCAGACTTATAAATAATGTAAATCCAAAAGGGGGCGGGGCCTGTTCACACACACCCAGGTACCACAGGACATCTCATGCTTGATTTTCTTCTTCCTAAGTAGCATCTGGAACTCTTCAATAGTGAATTCAGTCCCGTTGTCTGGCCGAATACATTTCACAGTACCATAAGGTGCTACATCAGCCAGAAACATGATTTTACCCACCAAGCTCCTGTTTTATGGAATAAACTCCCAGCTCAAGTAAGAGAGGCCGATTCAGTTTCTACATTCAAAGTTAGACTGAAAACATTCCTCTTTGGAGAGGCTTATTGTCAGACTAGTTAGTATTCAGAGATTATTTAACTTTTTTTTTTTTTTTAACTTGTCCTGTCCAACAGCTAGGCAAACAGATGAGAGCTGAGGGCCTCTTGTGTTGGACATATTTTATTCTAACAAGAGGGGTTATTCATCTTCAGACAAACCAAAGGTATGTCTGAATAAACCCCTTTTGTAATTGAGGCCAAACTTTATTAATTTCAATCATGTTTGAAAATCTTTGGTGTTGGACCGGACGGAAAAGGAAAGAGGGGAACAAGAGAGAGGGACGTTAGAGAGAGGGGGGGGTAGGAGGGTGATAATAGGAGGGGAAGGGGGGTAAGACCATGAAGCAGCATAGAGCAGGCAGGTTTACTGGTTGTTTATCGTTACGGTACGGTTCAAATGTAGTACAAAAAGGGCGGGGCCTGTTCACACACACTCAAATATTATCAACACACCTGCTAGCCGCAGAAATGTCCACATGTCAACATGCACACAAAACAGATAGTGTTCACAAACGCATACTTATGCCTTTAAACCAACTAGTGTGAAATCTTTCATTCATTCAATCATGCAAACTATTAGTGCAAAGGTGAGCTAACACCTGTGCTCAGGTGAGTGTTTATGTTCTTCTAAAATGGATGGTGGAATGTGAAAAGAAGGAGGAGGAGCGCCCAGCCACCCCTACACCCATACCCCCGCCGCAGCAGCAGCGGCAGCCGGAATTCCCCCAGCGCCACACGGGAACAGGCAGGGAACAACCGCCCCCCGGGCGACCAAGACCGCCACCCAGGCCAGGGCCAGCAGGACCGCCGCGAGGCCCCCAGAGCCAGAGAGCAGGGAGGCGCAGAGGGAAAGAGAGCGCCGCCCCAGCCCAGCCAGGAAAGCAGCCCCCCGTCGCGCCGGAAGAGCCCAACGCAGGGCCCCACCGGAGAGGGACGCCCACAGCCCCAGACGAGCACCCCACCACCACCCAGGAGTTCCGGGCATCCCCCCGCCCCGACCCCAGGTACGAGCCAGGACCCCCCAAGGGAGACCCGCTCCGCACTCCAGGCAGCCACCCACCCGGCCCACGGTTGGTCCAGGTAGGAGCAAGGCAGGGGCCCCCCGCCCAGGAGGGGGGAACCCCGGGGAAAAAAGGGCGGCCCATAAGGGATGTTATAAATATGGCCCGACCAGGCTCGGCCATGTTGGAAGTTTGGCGGGGCCCAGCGCCCAGGGGCAAGGACCAGGACCCACCCCCCAGGGACACGAACACCCCCGGCTCAGGTGTAATATGAACCCCCCCACCGTGCGGAGAGAGCACCGCCGGGCCCAGGGAGCCGGCACCCAAGGGACACGGCCGCCATCGCCAAGGGGCCCACACCCCCCACCAGGGACGGGGTAGGGGACAGATGGACCCAGGTCCCACCTTCCTTGTAAAATGTGTGTGCGTGTATGGGTGTTTGAGAGGGTGTTTGTGTGCATGTGTGTGTGTTTATGTTTGAATGTATATATTGAAGGGGGAGGGGTGTGTGTACTAAGGGGGGTGCAGTTAAAATTGGCGAGTAGGGCACTAAGGGGACATCTCCTGATTACTCACAGTGATGTCCCCTCACCCTCCACACCAAGGGGCCCTAAATGTCTAAGGTGCGGTTAAAATTGGCGGGTAGGGTGCCAGGAGGACATCTGCTGCTTGCTGGCAGTGATGTCCAAGCACCCCCCCTACCAAGGACCCTACGTGTCTAAGGTGCAAATAAAACCGAAAGAGGGGGGGCCCACTCCATACGGCAACCATAGGAGGGGGGCCACTCCCAAGTAGCCCCCCCCCAAGGCGCATCGCAGGCTAAACCCCCCACCCCCTCACCCTAATATGAGGTTATATAAGGAAGGGGGTAAGTTGGGGACAGCTGGTAGACTGTCCCCCGGTGGTCAAACAGCCGTCCCCCAGCCCACCCCCAGCAAAAGGGGCCAGGGCCACCCAGCCCAGGGGCCCACCCCCGGAGGCGCCGACACCCCAGGCCCGGCACCACCCACCCCACACAGAGAGAGAGGAGCCAGAAAGCGTCGCCCCCCCCCCGGAGCAAGCCCAGGCCCCCACCCCCAGACGCCGGCCCTAGAAGAGCTCTGGTCAGGCCTCGACGGGACCGAGGAGGCCAACCGGCCGAGGCAACCACTGATTGCCTCAGCGGAGACCCCGACCCGCTAGCCCCCCCGACCCGTACTAATAATGGGCCCCCCCTCCCCCCCAGAACGCCCCCCCACAGGACAGGGCCGACAAGCCCCCCACCCCACCCCACCCCAGACCCCGCAGCCGAAGCGGGTGACACCCAGAGCGACCGGGGGCCCCGAGAGGGTTGTCCCGTCCCGTCCCAGAGCCAGGGAAGGGCCGATCCCAGCCCCAGGTGCAGATGGGCAGCCCATCCGGCGCCGCTGGGCCCCCCCCACCCGAGCAGGGCCCCCCGCCAACCCCCCCCAGCACAGGCAAAGGGACCACCCCCCCAAGCCAAGCCAGACCACCACCCCACCCCCCCACCACGCACCCCCACACCCAAGCCCAGAGGACCACGCAGCGCCCCAGCCCGCCCCACCCAGGCACCGGACCCGACCCCCCGACCAACGGAGCCCCCCACCGCCCCCGCCAGGCACCGGAAGCCCCGACCCCCACCCCAAACCACGGCAGAAGGGCAAGGAGCAGCGACGACCAGGCCCTCCACCCCCTAAGTCATGGAGTCAACCACAGGAGACCAGAGAGACTGAATTCTTTCAAAGTTACTTGAGCTTTGGGCTGACATTTTTTCCAAGCTGATATGATCAAACAGCAGATTTCTGTGTTGACTTATGTTTATATTTTTCTTGTTTTTCCAATTTATTAAAATAGTTTTTTTGGCAATACAAAGAGTTATGAAAATGATAGATGCTAATCCTTCTTCTATATCGATGGCACTCATGTCACCAAGCACACAAAGTGACGGTGAGGCAGTGATTGAAACCTTAAGCCAGACTGATAAATCGGCACATACCTGCTGCCAGAGAGCCCTGACAGGAGTGCAGAACCACAGTGCGTGCATGTAGCTGTCGGGTAGATTATTATCACAGTGCTCGCAAATGTCTGAGTTACTGAGACCCATCTTGAACATCCTCTGTCCAGTGTAGTAAATTCTGTGAAGAGTTTTGAGATGGATTAGCTGCAGATTTGGACTTTTTGTCAGTTTAAAGGTGTTTAGACAAAGTTCTGACCAGAAGCCTTCATCTGTGCTGATGCTCAAATCTGCATCCCATTTTTTTGTTGGAAGGGCAATATTGTTATCTAAATTACATAAAAGTTTGTATATTTTGGAGAGAGTTCTATTCATTGAAAAATTAATCAGAGTGGTAACTACATCTGGTAGCTTTAAATCGTCGTCTTTAATTTTATACTTTTTAGTAATACTTGATTTAAGTTGCTGATATTCCAAGAAGTTATTTATTCCATGTTTGTCTTGAAGTTCCTGGGGGGTTATGAATCTTCTATCAATAATTACGTGCTCTAGTTGTTTTATGCCCCCTGCTTGCCAAGCTGGGAAGTGAATCATTTTTTTGTTAATAAGGATGTCCGGGTTGTTCCAGATGGGTGTCATTTTGCACGGTTGAATTGATGATTTTGATATTTTGAGAAATTCCCACCAGGCTGTTAAGGTGGCATTTATATTAATGCTTTTGAAACAATCCTGTTTTTTAACTGTTTGGCTAATAAATGGTAGCTGTGACAGGTTGATCTTTCCACATAACACCTGTTCCAAGTCTAACCATGAGTTGGTTTCTGGATTATTTTTTAACCATTTTAAGATATATTGTAATCTATTTGCAAGAAAGTATTTGTGGAAATTAGGTAGTTCTAATCCTCCACAGCTTTTTGCAGATTTTAAAGTTTTTAGACTAATTCTTGCAGGTTTGTTGTTCCATAGAAAGCTTGATATGGATGAGTCTAATGTTTTGAACCATTTTAATGGCGGTTGTGTGGGAATCATTGAGAAGAGATAATTAACCTTGGGTAAGATTTTCATTTTAACCGTGGCTACCTTGCCCATAAGGGACAGAGGCAGGTTGGTCCAGCGTGTTAGATCGTCCTGTATGCTTTTCAGTAATGGGGTGTGGTTTAGCTGCACCAGTTCTGATAGTTTGGGGGAAAAGTAGATACCCAGATATTTGATATTTCCTGTTTTAACTGGAATTGTGAGTCTTTGTTCCATATTCCTGTTGAGTGGTAATAAAACAGACTTATGATATATGATATAATATTTTGATCCAATTGATGAATGCTTCTCCAAAACCAAACTTATGGAGGGCAGCAATAAGGAACTTCCAATTAACTCTGTCAAAGGCTTTTTCAGCATCCAGCGATAGTACCGTCATTTCCTGTTTTTTAATGGTGGCAAAGTCTATTATATTAACTAGTCTACGGACATTATCATCCGAGTGTCTGCCTTTGATGAATCCAGTCTGGTCGAAGTGAATTATGTGAGGAGTGATTTTTTCTATTCTCTGTGCTAGTGCTTTGCAGATAATTTTTACATCTGCATTGATTAAAGAAATGGGGCGATAGCTTGAAGGACTAGTGGGATCTTTGTCTGGTTTTAGAAGAAGAATTATGTTGGCTGAGTTCATGTTAGGTGGCATTGATTGGCTCTCATTAATAGATGTGACAGTTTTATAAAATGTTGGTGCCAGTTGTTCCCAGAATTCTTTATAAAACTCAGCAGGAAAGCCATCAGGCCCTGGTGCTTTACCATTGGGCATAAGTAACAGAGCTTCATGAAGTTCAGACGGCAAGAGCGGAGAATCTAAGTTTGTGATTTGATCCTCATTTAGCCTGGGTAGGTTTACATTATAAAGAAATGAGTCAATACTTTGCTCTGACGGATTGATCTGCGGTGTGTACAGGTTTTTATAAAAGTTTTCAAATTCGTTATTAATTTTGACCGGGTCATGGGTGACATTTCCTGTTTGGTCCATAATAGAGGTGATTGATGATTTTTCTCTGTTAATTTTAAGCTGATTAGCCAGAAATTTGCCAGATTTATTAGAGTTTTCAAATCTTTCAAGTCGTAGCCTTTGTATTTGAAATTGTGTTTGTTTATTAATGATGTCATTTAACTGCAGCTTTAAATTTTTCAGATCTCCCAGAATGTGTTCCTGTGCAGAAGCAGCATAAGCAGTCTCCAGGGTTTTGATTTTATTTTCTAATTCTAATAAATCTGCTTTCTCTTTGCGTTTTTTGTGCGTTGAATAAGAAATGATTTTCCCTCTCATGACTGCCTTTGCTGCCTCCCAAAGAACGCACGGTGGGATGTCTGGAGTATTGTTGAAGTCTAAGAAGGTTGCCCACTCTTTTTTAAAGAATTCAAGAAATTCCTGGTCCTTTAACAGAGACGTATTAAACCTCCAGGTTGTACCAGAGGGTGTGGATTTTTCCCTAGAAATGTTTACAGAGACTGGTGCATGATCACTGATAATAATTGGATGGATATTGGAGCTTTGAATATTTTTTAAAAGAGAGTTACTGATTAATAAATAGTCTAAACGGGAGTGTGAATAGTGAACTGGAGAAAAAAAGGTGAACCCTTTAGTGCTTGGGTGACATGAGCGCCACGCGTCGCAGAGACCCAGATCATTCATGTACTGCTTTAGAATACTTGCAGACTGCCATGTACGCTGGTTTGCTGCTGTGCTGAGTCTGTCAAGTTCAGGGTCCAAAACAAGGTTGAAGTCTCCTCCTATAATGATTGTGGAGTCAGAGTGAACTGAGAGTGAGGTGAAGAATCTGTGAAAGAAGGAAGAGTCGTCAACATTAGGACCATAAATACTCACTATACAATAGTCCTTATTCTGAATGGATATATTAATGATTACAAATCTGCCTTCTGGGTCAGTAACTGTATCCTTATGAGTAAAATTAAGATTTTTATTAATTAAAACAGCAACTCCTCTTTGTTTGGAGTTGTAACTGGCAGAGTATATAACTGGAAATTGTAAGCAGCACATAAGGTGATTCAAATAATCTGATAAATGGGTCTCCTGCAGTAGAGCTATATCTGCTTTTAGACCATCCAGGTGATTTAACACTTTCAGTCTCTTTGGCTCAGAGCCAAGTCCACGCACATTCCAGCTAACGATGTTAAGACTGTTCATAACTGCTCTGACTGAAAAGGTGTAAAGCTAAGTAGTGCTTGTGTACCGTTCCGTGTGCGCGTGCCCGCATTGAGAAGCGCTGTGCGCGTGAACGTTTTCTGGTTATGTGAGCTGCATGTCGCGTGCGTCCTATGAGAGCCTGTGTGAGGTGATTGCAGTATGTCAGCGTGTGTGTGCGGGATCGCATGTGCACGCCCCTGTGTGCGCTTGTGTGAGCGCGCGCCCGTTCCGTGTATAAATAAATACTTACCGAGGATGAGTTGCTTCCAGGTGATTTACATATAATGAGGGGGGAGAGAGGGGGGGAGAGTAAAGGAAAGAAAAAAAGAGATAGAAGGGAAAACGAAAACAACAACAAAACAACAATAGAAACATCAGTGGGACTGAAGTGACGAAGAAAAAAAAAAAGACTGTTTTCCTGCGATCGAGGTGTGGATTATTGATGATCCGGTTTTCCATTCATTGAAGTAAGTTTAGCGGGTTTCTTCTGGGCAGCGCAGATGTTCTCAGCGCGGATCTGAAAGCCTTCAGCACAGCCAGGGGGTGATCTCCGGGTCCCGGAACAGCCGTCCGTCCACGTACAGTTTGTCAACGGCCACAATCGCTCTCGAACCAGCAGCAAGATGCTTCCTCCTCAGCGGGAACAGGATCTTCCTTCTACGGAGGATTTCTGCCGGGAACTGATCATTAACGTTGTAATGCGTGCCTCTCAGTTCCCGTCCGCGGCCCTTCACCAACTCCTTCTGTTTGAAATGTTCGAATTTAGCCACAATAGGACGCGGGCGCTGGTGGTCGGACCTTCTTCCTCCGAGGCGGTGAACCCTGTGGAAGGAGATCTTCTGCACCTCCTCCTTGGGGAGCTTCAGGTGGACCTGTAAAAAGGATCTCACGGTGGCTTCGGGGTCTTCTCCTACCTCCTCTGGAACCCCCGCGACCACTAGATTGTCCCTCATGCTCCTCGACTGAAGATCCAGGAGGGTTTCCTTGATGGATCGGTTCTCCTCGGAGAGACGGGCGGTGTCACTGCTCAGGGTCTTCACGGTCTCTCTGAGGGCCTGGTTCTCCGCTGCGAGCTCCCGCACCTGCTGCTGGCTGAATTCCAGAGACTCCCGCAGACCTTGAAATTCTCTATGGAGGATCTCCAGCAGATTGAGGCGGCCATCAAAGCTGGAGAGCTTTTTGTCAATCGAATCCAGGATATCGCTCATTCCGCTGCCTGGAGAGGACACAGCCCCGGGAGAGTCCTCAGGCCGTTCACGCTTGGCGGAGGGGGTGGTGGTGGCGGTTCTGGGCTTCACCATGTTGCAGGTATTAAAACACTCGTCAATGAAATTCTCCAGGTCCTCCAGGCTGACAGAAGCTTAATACTCTTAACAGGTTATGTTAGTTAGCAGGAAATGTTTTAATATGGCGGAAAAATGAAACAAGATCGAAAATGTTTGTTCAAATGCTTACGCGCCGCCAAGTCGACTCACCACACTCGTCTCGCTGGGTCTCGCGATACTACAGCATCACGCCCACTCCTACAGCATCACGCCCACTCCAAGAGATTATTTAACTTAATGTTAATATGTTTACATTAAACTTAATAACAATAACTATTTGTTTTTAGTAGGCTGCTAGAAGTTGAATCTGGGGTAACTATGGTGCACTGGGGTTCTGTCCTCTACTCTTATCTACTTATACCCTTCCTCTCCTCTATTTTTGATCATTATTCATTCATTATTCATATTCATTTAGTTCTCCATGCCTCTGTTTGGTGCAGTGCGATTCATGTATTGTCCCTCTTTCCCTCTCCCCTCCTGGGGAGTGGGAGTGCTTCTAGATTCCAGTTGGCTCATCCGTGCTCCAGTTCCTGACCGTTTACCTCGCCTTTGCTCGCGCTCCTACACCTGGCTGTGGATCCTGCCTCTGGCTTGTCTCTGCTCTGTACCTGACCGAATACCTCGTCTTTGCTCCTGCTCCTACACCGGGCAGTGGGTCCTGTCTCCGGCTCCACTCGCGCCCCCGACTGTCCCCCCAACTCTGTCTGGATGAAGCTCGTCTGCTGGACTTTAAATGTGTAGTTGTAGGGTTAGATAAGTTAATTCTTCTCTATGAGTTCTGGTAAATCACCTGTCCGTCCTGGGGGAGGATCCCTCCTTCATGTGGGCACCCCTGAGGTTTCTTCGTTTTTTCCGGAATCCGTATTTTTTAGGAGTTTTTCCTTACAGAGAAGGGGGGTCTAAGGGCAGGGATGCCAGTATAGCTTAGTCAGTTTGTTAGTTCATTTTAGTATTTTCCTATTGAATTCTATGTATTCATGATCCTTTTGAGTTTATTTTCCATAGGAGGTGGGTCACTGCTGAGAATAAATATCACACACCTACATGTGTGATAGCTAACAGGGCTTTAACATTAAACACGTGCGAGCAACAGCAAGATTTAGTCTTACACACTTAAAATACGTGTGGAAAATGCAACGATAGATGTGTTTGAGATGAACCAGCGACGCGCCTGGATCAATGGGACCAGGCGGCTACAGGCGGGGAGGGTGGGGGGCGGTGAGATGAAGGCAAGACTGAAGGAGAACAGGGAGTTGGAATTGTCCTTAACATTCAATTTAGTTTTAATATGCCTCTACCCCTAAGTATGATCTGTGTTATTATATCTTTTATATTTACTTTAATGTTTTGTAATGTATTTAGCCTTTTTTTATCAATAGCTATTTTAAATTATTTTAATTGATCACTCAACTACAAAAATCGTCAGGACACATTTCCCATAATGCAATGTTTTGTAGTCATCTGGCGGCTTGCAGTCAGTGCAGGACTAAATTTCCATTCTGCTTTCGCGTAGGTTGGAGTCATACTCCCGCCCCTTTCTGGTGATAATTTTGTGATGATTGACAGGTGATGTTGGAGCAAAAACAAAATCATACGTCTCACACCAGGTGATCTGCGCAGTGTTGCGTCCAACTGGGTGATCTCAAACACGCTAATTGTGCATCTTGGCAACGTTAAAAAAAAACATTCAACACAGACTCAAAATTGGGAGCACATACTCTCTTATCATCTTAAAAATTTCAAATGGTCCAAGTCCAGTCCAATTTACTGACAATCATCTTCATCCACACTGAGGGTCTCAGCTGTTTGGGAGGAAGTGCTGCCAAGTGTCCAGCAGCAAGAAGACAAGAGAACCGTGTTCAGAAGAACTTATTGATAGAGGTTACAGAACTGTAGAATTATAATAATAATAATAATAAACTTTATTTATATAGCACTTTTCATAATCAAGATTACAAAGTGTTGTACAAAAATGTGGGAGAAAATCAATATTAAAAACAGTTTCCAGTATGGAGAAATAAAACCCAGCACACACATAAAACAGTGATAGTAGTTAGAATCAACAAAATCGATAAATCAATAAAATCAATACAATCCACAAAATCAATAAAATCAATAAAATAAAAAATCAACGAAATCAACAGAAACAATAAAATCAATAAAATCATATGTTTAAAATTTAAGAACAAGTAAAATCATGGAGTCTTTAATAGTTAAAATTCAACAGTGTTAACTGAACTGTGTTCATAAGGACGTTTAAATCAGAAAATAGTAGATATATAAGACTAAATAAACAGAAATGTATTACTGATTTATTTACTTATTGATTTTTTTATTTACATATTTTGTTTTATTTGAATGAGAGTTTTATAAGTAAACTTTATACAAAAAACAGTTAATAATAGAGTATAGTTGATAGTATAGTATATGTTCCATACAAATTTATTGGCTCTCAGACACTCACAAGTTGCGTGTGTGTGTGTGCGTGTGTGTGCGCTGAAGTTGCAGCCCTGCCTGAGCTCGACCCTGCCTTCAGTGGCCCCCCAGGTAAATTGAGTTTGAGACCCCTGGTCTACAACTTATAAAATATTTATTTCAGGGCTAACATTTAGTTTTCAAATACTTACATTTTTTTCCACTTACTTTTCCACTAAACCATAACCATGTATGGCCTTACTTTTTTAGTCTATGCGTTAATCCTTCTCCACACAAAGCTCTATGAGGCTCGGCTCACCAGCAGCCTTTTCTCCACCTTCAGAGTCAGCCCTGTGTAAAATTGAGTCCTGCAGTCAGACATGAGGCGAAGCGCTCCAGAGCCTCACCTGGAGTTTCTGCGTGTGATGTGATTGCCCAACACTCAGATTCGGCAATTTTGACCTCAGAAACTTTGGAAAAAGTGTGGAGTCAACTGAAAATGTATCTTCGACACGGACCAGTGGAGCATAATATTTATTTAATGTGCTATTTTTCTATTTTATTACAATGACAGGTGAGGCCGAGCCTCACTTGCCTCATCTGACCGTCACGTCACTCCTTCCACTCATACTCTTCTCTGATCCTCAGGTGGACATAAGCATTGATCCAGCTTTATGGTTGTAATGCTCATCTTTTCATGTATTAAAGTCTAAATATTTGCCAGAGCACCGTAGGGAATTGAACCCTAACCTGCTAAAGCAGGCATACCATTATCAGTGTCTTAATGTTTTTAGACCAATCATGAATGGAGCCTCGGATAGCATTGTGCTTCAACTGAGTTTCAGCTTACTGGACTGTCTCCGCCCCCTCCACTTCCTCCAATGAGTCCAAACTGAAATGATGAAAATTCAAACTGAACCGTTTCAGAAAGCTGCATAGCTCCTCCTCTGAGTTTTTTCTGCTGTGAAAAGGACCCACTCTCCGAGCACCACTCACTCCATAACAGTCCAGATGCCATTCCAAGGCTGCTGAAGTCAAACCTCTGTGTCTGGCTGCCCAAAGGAGTTCTGTCCATCAAAGTTACAAACAGAATCATAGGTGAAGCTATGGAGCTAATCTGGCATGAGCCCAAAAGAAAACATGGTGGAGGTGACAGCCATTACAAACTAGTCAGTCCTCCAGTTATGGCTCCAGGCTGAGGCCCAGGTAAATAAACAATAATTTTATCCTGTAATCAAAGGATTTTTTTGGGTTGAATCGCCCTTAGACTGGCCCGTCCCCCAGGAGCAGTTCACCATGAAACACCCAACAGGGCAAATGCTTCTAGCAACACAACTCCCGGGGTCATTCGGGCACGCAACCCCCTCCACCACGATAAGGTGGCGATTCAGGGAGGGGAATTCATCAGTCACTAGCCAATTACTAACAATTACTGTGGGGAAACCGAAGTGCTCGGAGAAAACCCACAGGACTGCCAGGATTTGTTTGACTTACTTCCCTATAAATTTGGTGACTGATCATTTATTTTATTGGATCAAATTGAATGATTTTAATATTTTTTTTTCATTCATTCATTTTCTATTCCGTCTTGTCCCTTTCAGGGTCACTGGGCTGCCGGAGCCTATCCTGGCCACTTCTGGGCGACGGCAGGGGACGCCCTTGGCAGGTTGCCAGTCTGTCACAGGGTAGAATGTCCACAATCAAACACTCACACCTATGGACAATTTAGAGTTGCCAATTAACCTATGAAGCACGTTTTTGGACGGTGGGAGGAAGAGAACTGACGTATGCACGGGGAGAACATGCAAACTCCACACAGAAAGGTCCCCCATTGATGTTGTGTTTTTCATGTCCCCCAGCTGGGACTTGAACCAGGGGCCTTCTTGCTGTGAAGCAAAAGTGCTAACCATTGCGCCACCGTGCAGCCGTGATTTTTTTTTATGAATTATTTATTGTTGCTATAAAAGTCACTAAATATTTATTAATACATTTGTAAATGTGTGTGGCCCTCTGAGAAAACCCACGCAGACGTGGTTCTGTCAGCCAATAATGTTAACCATCAGGCCAGTTGTTAACCAATTGGCCCCTGTTTTTGAAGCTCATTTTGGGGATCGTTGATTTTTCATTTACTTTATTGGATTGAATTTCAACTATTTTGATTGTAGGTTTCCGATAAACCTATCAGGGCGGGAGCGTGTGGCTGACGCATGTTCTCCACAAGAAAAAAGCAAAACAAAACAAAATGGTGGAAGCGTGCGAAAGAAATGGGGGAAAAAGGATGTCATCCACTTGCAGTCGTTTCCTTGCTTTATTAACATCCACAAAAATAAAAATAAAACAACAAACATAAAATCCTTTCTTATTCTTATATGAACTTGAACATGAACATGAACATGGTAAAAAAAAAGACCGTTGCGCTGTCTGTAAAGGTACAGGATCCTATTTCTCTGCACATAACAAAGATCTTCTAATATATCCCCAACCGATATATTGTTCAAATAATCTTGATAGAGAAAATAAAATGCAGCAAAAATATAACTGAGATCAAACATTTTCCACTTTCATAACTAAAACTAAGTTCAGGTTTAAACTCCACCAATTGAAATTAACATAAATCTTGTGACCTCACATATGGCACTTACATAGATTTTGTTTGTAGTTTTATTTATTTTGAGTGGGGGGTAATGATTTGAGCTGTACCTCTTTGCTGAGTGAAACTTCACAGCTACATGGAAAAGCTGGAAGCTGAATTTTTAGCTTTTGGTCTACACCTGTGAAAAGGTCCCCAAATATTTACTAATAAATTTGTAAAAGTGGGGGGTAACCGAAGCGCTCGGAGAAAACCCACGCAGCCGCGGTCCTGCCAGCCAACGATGTTAACCAACAGACCAACGTGCTGCCCCTGTTTTTGAAACTCATTTTGGGGATTTTTCCACAGAGTGTAGAGAAACTTTTAGGAGGAAGATTTTCTTCTTGGGTTCAGAGGTACAGACCTGGCAGTCAGTGGCCGAATTGTTGAAGGAACTTTGGATTGTAAAATCTGCAGGGTACGCCTAAAGATTTTTCAATGTAGGCGTACTCTTCCCCTATTTCTAATTTTGCGGGTGGGGTGGGGGTTGCACCAGGTTCTTTAGGATGGCGTTCCTGATGCTTGATAGGAAGTCTTCTAAGATCTCTTTTTCTTTTTAACTGCTGCCTCCATTTGTCAACTCTTTTCGCAGTCCTGGCTCTGTCGGTCACTATTTTTCCTTTTTCTTGAGGCAGCTGGACTCTTTCTTTTTCGGGCTTTTTGCTGTTGAACCAAGCTTGTCTTGTTGTTGTCGCTGGATCTTTCCTGAGGATTAGCTGCTGGTCCCTGAGGAACACTTGTGACCTCTTTTGCTTCTGCCTGTTGGTGGACCACCACGGCTGCAGGCTATTGAGGTTTGGTGGTCTTAAGCTCCTTCTTCTCCAGTTTAAAGAATGGATGTCTTAAAGCATCATTTGGAGAGATGCGTTTGTTTGGATCCACCTCCAGCATCTGCTTAAGAAGGTCAATCAACTGCTCCACTTCTGTCATCTTTTTCTGATCATGGTACATATTTTTGAGGTCGTCAAAGGACCTGCAGTTCACTTTGTCTTTGACTTGGTTCCCTGTTTTTTTGGACTGTTGTTCTGGTGTATCCAGCTTCCAGACAACTTTGGAGTTCTCTTCAGTCTTGGTGAAGAACTTGTTGGTGTACAACCCCTGGTGTAGAAGTTCACTGTCAGGCATTCCTTGCATCTCCACCAAGGCTCTGATGATGTTGTATTCAGAGTCCCATGGATGGATGCAAAAGCCCGTGTAAAGCAGGGCAAGGACGTAGCCAACTGTCCACATATCCAGACGTTCATCCAAGGGCAGGCCCAGGATGACTTCAGGTGCCCTGAAACAAATGTTCTGCAGTCTGGTTCCGGTGGGGATGTCTTTAGTTTTTGATGCCAACCCAAAATCAATCAGTTTGACCCTGAAAGGCTTTGAATCTTGGTTCACCAGCATGATGTTGTCTAGTTTTACGTCACAGTGGACCAAGTTGATACTCTTCAGGCCTTTCAGGGCAATGAGCAGCTGCCAAGCAATGGCTCTGATTTCCTGCACAAACAGGGGACGGAATCTACGATCTTCCAGGAAGTCATAAAGGCTTTGCTCCAAGATTTCAAAAACGATGCAAACGTGGCTTTTGTAGAGGAACACGTCGACACACTTGACCAAGTTGTATTCATCAGCGTCAAGTTTGGAAATCTCAATCAGGGCTTTTAATTCATTTTCTCCTGCATTATCAAAGCCGTTTTTGATTATTTTAATGGCCACTTCTTTGTTTGTTGACAGATTCTTGCATTTTGCCACTTTTCCAAAAGTTCCTTCACCAAGAAACTTTTCTACCAAATAGGAGCCTTTATTGCCGATAAGAAGGAAGTTTTCCTGCACTTCAAATGAACTCTCAGTCATGATGAAGACTGAACAAAAAAGAAATCTTCAGGGTGTGACGATGAAGCTCACAAAGAAATATCTTGTTCACAGAAAACCTGCTGAGTGTATTGGCTCAAAGGGATTCTACAATGTTTGTCAGTTTCAGGGTCTATATATGAAATTTTCTGTGATGATGTCATATGTCATATATCATGTCATTTGTCATCATTTGTCATGTCATCATGTGTCATACGTTATGTCATCATATGTCATCATATGTCATCATTTGTCATGTCATCATATGTCATCATGTGTCATGTTAATGACGTTGTTGCCATAGAGCAGTGATTTTTAACCATGGGGCCGCGCCCCAATTGTGGTCTGTGAGAGCCAACTAGTGGGCCACAAAAAAATATCTATTCTGAATCTGGAGGCCGCGAAGGCTGCTGGACCTGAATGCAGCCTCCCACTGCTTGGTGGCAGTGATGTGTCAGTCAGGTGTTGCAGCATGGGCCAATATTCCATGTAGCTGAGTCAAAAAATATTCTATGAGTCCAAATTCCCACCCTAACCCCTAACTACTAAAAAACTCTATAGTGCGGGGCTTTGTAGTGCTCACTACTTGTGACCTCTTTTTTTAAACTGGGAATATGATGTAATCGATTTCACAAAGTAAAAATCTCATTGATATGAGCGTTTTGCGATCATTATTTATGAATCCACTGTTGTCTGAAGATAAAAACGCTGATAGTTTATTAAAAAATACATTTTAATACATTTTCTTTGCAAAAATTTTTCAAACGCAACGCATCGTGGTCTACATTAGCCAATCTAGTGAGCATCGGCGCATGCTGGTTTTTTGCAAAGACTTCTGGGAAATTTCTGGGGCACTTTGGAATTGTAGATTCGGACAGCACTACAAATGCATAAATATCAAGCAGGATACCAATATACCTGAGGGTTCCAGCTAGCGTGGTGGGCCCCAGGAGACTGTGGCCGCAGCTGACTCCTAGGTGAGTCAACCCTTTGTTGGAACTGGTGAAATCCTTGATCCTTGAAATCCTGTGTTAAATAAAATAATAAATATTTGTATGTATAGATTTGAAATAAAAAATCCTACTACCAAAACTTTGAGCTGTAAGAATTAAAGATAATTAAAAAGCCAGCATTTATAAATAAGTCAAGTATAGAGTGTGTGAATGTTACTGTGATTTTCTTTGCAAATAGCTGCATTTGCTGTTTGTTTGTTGTTGTTGTGTTTTGCAAATCACTTTATTTGCAGCCTGTGTTTTTGAACTGTTAAAAAAACAAGTGTTTTTGAATGGAATGATGACTAGATCACAGACAGAGCAGAAATTACAGTGGTAAAAATCATTGGGAGAGGGACTTTCTCCTCTCTCCTCTGCACCTGAAGAAACATCATCAATGACAGAATCATTTCCAATGATCCGGGTTGCAAACCCCCAGGCAGGAGATGATCAACCCCCGACTATTTTAGTGTATAGAACATGGACAATGGAAGATGTTAAGAAAGTTATAGAAGGTGTCATTTCTTACAAAGCAGATGTGAATCAGTTTGTGCAGGACATAGAAATTTTGAGACGATCATACCATCTGAATGGTCAGGAAGTGCAGCAGGTGTGGATGGCCGCTTTGGGGCCGGATTGGCATTATGTGCAGGGAGATTGGCATCCTATTGTGATGCAAGGTTCAGGCCTACTGGAGCAAAGAGTTCAAGGGTTAAGGGACAGAGTAGTGGCGCGTTTTAGACGCAGAGCTAACTACACAGAGATTGGTAGAATAAGACAAAAGGATGAGGAAAGCTTTGATAATTACAGACTACGCATGATGTCTACTTTTAAATTTCACTTTGGTTTAGAGGATGATGGACGAGCAGATGGGCCCTATCAGCAGCAATTTAAAAATGCTCTACATGCTGGATCAAAAGATGCAATTAGAAGCTGGGTACAAAAACATTACATTGACTTATCCACGGGAACAGTGGAACAGTATGTGAATCACGCTCTACACGCTGAAAAGGTAGTGAAAGAAAAGAGAAACAAAAAAACTGCAGGTGCATTCTTTGAGGGAGGAACAGAAGAAGAAGTGTTTTATCATGGTGGAGGCAGCTGAAGCAGGGGAGGTTTTAGGGGACGTAACAGAAGAGGTTTCATAGAGGAGGACGTCAGAGAGGGGCTCAAGGTTACCCCTTCCCAGGTTGTTGGACCTGTGGAAAGGAAGCACACATAGCTCGGGGCTGCCATGAAATAAAGAACAAGCATGACTACGCCAGGGGACAGGGGGCCTTGCATTTTCTAATACAGGACTCCCTGAAAAGCAGAATGATGAGTCAGATAGAAATGATGAGGTGTTGATTAACTTCCAGGATTTATTGGCTTATGCAGATGTTAAACCAGAAGTTAAATTAAGGATAAATGGAAAAGAAATTGTGTTTTTGTATGACCCAGGTGCATGTAGGACAGCTATCAAAGAACCAATTCCAGGAGCAAAGCCTGCAGCCACGCGAGTTCCAGTGAAAGCAGCTAATGGTGAAACTGTGTATATTTCTCAGTCAGAGTTAGTGCAACTAACAGATCCTTGTGGAACCAGCTGTGAGTTATCAGTCCTCATGTTTCCAGAATGTCCAGTCAACCTGCTAGGAAGTAATGCACTGTGGTTGTTCAACATTGCACTCATCCCCACTTCTGAAGGAAACATTGAAGCTAAACGTAAAAATAAGATAAAGGAAGGCGGACTCTTTGTGGTAAAAGGGGGAGGCTGAAAAGATGTTTGGTTTGTAATTGGAGAATGTGGTTGAGAATTCAATTTAAAGATTAAATTTCAGGTCCTTGCCTGTTATAACTTTACATTACAGTAAAGCAGTGCTCCTCAGATATTTTTTGCAAGGCCCCCCCTAGGAAAAAGAAAATGTTTTGCGCCCCAACCAACCCCCCACCCCCATAACCCCCCCATCCCACTCACACACTCTCGGCGGTGACTATATATTAGGTTGGTATCTATAAAAATTGCATAAGTATAACTAAAATTGTATCTTTTAACATTAACAAAAGAAAAAAGCTAAATAAATCCACTTTCAACAAATATTAACTTTATTTAGCCACAGAAACCCTGTTCTTGTCTAAAACAGAAAAGAAGCTTAAAGTGCCTAAAATAAAAAAGATCTGTCAGTCCTTATTTAAACCAGAAACAGTTTGACCAACTGAACCATTTGATGCTGAGGATAATAATTCAGTCAATAAATAATATTAAATGTAAATGGATCTGAAACATTAACACAGTGGCACCAATAGATTTAACAGTTTTAGTCTGAAGAAATAGGTAAAAAACATTGTACTGATTTTTTTCTACATGATGGATTGTTTACTTATAAACTCATAAAGTGCAGCTGTTTTCCTGCATTACCTGCATTATTTCTGTCTAATACTGACACCAATTAAACGACAGGCAGACAAAGAATACATTTATGGAAAATAAAGACATGTCATCAAAATGTCTACAATAGTTGATAAAGAATGACATTATTAGCATGAGCTGAGTCATCTAAAGGCACAAGATGATCCAGGTGTTGTGCAACAAGCAGCGCTCCGCTTGCCCCGTTCCACCTGGCAGCCTGAGCCCACTACCCCGTTCCCCTTTCCTTCTGTGTGACGGGAGTCAGGAGCAGCTGCAGGGACGGCAGTTCACAGTTTCAGGCTGTTACAAACTCTGTCATATAACAGACATTAGGAAACCACGAGTGGCACAGATTTTTTCCCACCCACTGGGCCGCTGTCACCACCGCCCCCACGTTAAATTTACGCACCGGACAATTGCCCGTATTACCTGTGCCCAAAACCGCCACTACCGCGCGCCCCTCCCCCCTGGCATTGCACTAGGGGGGACGCACCCCACTATTTGAGAAGTACTGCAGTAAAGTGACTTAAAGTCTATTGCATTTTATTTTCTATGTTTTTGTGTTAAACTTAAAAAGAAATTTTAAATGGCGTCCACCCCCCCATGAACACTTTCTGTCCCAGAATATAAACTGAGAATCTGTCAGTCTCTCATCAGGGTGGCTTCTGTCTGCGGTGATGTCAACGGTTGGAGGGTAGAATTGATTAAGTTTGTTTTCACCAGACTGGGTGTACCTGGACATTTTGTAGAGCTCTCTTGGAAGTTCAGGTGGTCAAATTTGAATCCAAAAAGGAAAAAAGAATATGAATCCTTTTTTCAAGCCAGAGGTGGTGTGTGTGGTTCTGTGTGTGTATTTTGGTCCTGGACTCAGTTTGTGTCTATTGGATCTTTTCCCTTTGTTTCTGCTGCTTTTTGTACCATTTTGAACTTTTCCCCCTTGATGAGATCACAATATGGTCTGTCACACACTTGGGCAATAATAATGTTTTTCAACTTTTCAAATGATTCCACACAGGTTATGTTTTTGCAGTGAATTCATCTGATCTCCACTCCAGAACCACCACCAGGAGGCAGTAGCACTGAAATGGTAACAGGCTGAGCTTGTGTGAGAAAGTTTGGACAGGGGCAAAAGAAGATGTGCCTGCATGGTTGTGCAGAGTAATGTGTGTACTTGTGTGCGTGCCAGGCCTGTTTGTGCACTGACAAAGGCTCCATCCAGCCATGCTCCAGAGGGCTGCTGGTTCCCAGAGACCCTCAGAGGTTCAGAATCTCAGTACCTCTGTTTTCTGCTGCTCAGACAGCACAGAGCTACCCCCATCTCCTCCTCCTGGACCTGTGCTTGGATTACTCATGGGTGGGAGAAAACCAAGACCAGATTTAAGTTAGCAAAGTTGGAGGTCTGGGATTAGAAGATCGAGGACCTTCTTCTTACCGGAATAACAAACAACTTTGGATTTTTACTTCTTTTTCCCTGTTTTTTGTTTTTCTCTGAAACTCTGGTCATTTTTACAATTAGGAATTTTTCCAAAGAAAGGCTGATCACTTTAAACCTCAGCACTGGAACTTTAGGTGCTCCTGGGATTTCTCTCAATCAGTTCCAAAGCCTTCAGCCTCTGTCACTAATACTATTTCATATTGAATTGTGTCTAATGGCTTCGTCAGTCAGCCTGCTGCTGTGGCTGCTCCTGCCTCTGCTGCTCATTGATGCAACCCATGCCGCTCAGCGTCCGGAGCAGCAGAGCGGCACTGCGGAGCAGTTTGATGTGAAACCCCAGCAAACGTGGACTAGCAGGCAGGGAAGACGTTTAGACGAGATGCACACCTCTGAACGGAGCATGGTGCCGCCTGAGATGCTGGATCTGGACCAGGACCACCAGCGCCGCCTGGCCCGTGGTGCAGAAGAAGAAGAGCAACAGTCCACCTTCAGCCACTCCTTTGAGAATGAATGGGTGACAACACCGCAAGTTACAGAGTTCAGTAACATGACAAAAGTGGAGTCTGTGGGCAATTCCTCCAACCCTGATGGTGCTCCGGGACTCTTTAACCCTTTCTACCCTCTGGCAGAGAGCTTGTATGTTGCCTATGCCGTTCTGTTCCTGGCTGGTCTGGTTCTGGCAGTCGGAGTAGTGGCAAACATGGCAGTCATGTGCATTGTCTGGAACAACTACTACATGAGATCTGCCTGGAACTACCTCTTGGCTAGCATGGCATTCTGGGACTTCATGGTCCTAGTGCTCTGCCTTCCAGTCGTGGTCCTGAACCACCTTACCCACAGGAGGATCCTGGGTGACATCACCTGCCGAATGGTGCCTTATATGGAGGTGGGTAGGATTTCTGTCAAAGGGCGAGCAGGACCAATGATCTGACTGTAAACACTTAGACACCATGACATCAGGAGAATAAAATAAATGTAAAAACAGCAGTGGATAAATCACAACTGAGGCCTTGAGGGGGTAAGAAACAAGGTCAGAAGACACAAACAGCACCACACAAAACCAGAGAAAACGTCTGTCCTTAAGGCTATTGTCAGCTTCTTTAGGCTCAGCTCAGAGATTTCCAATTAAATTAGCTGCTTTAAAAACCAAATAGTGAAAAAGTATTTGTTTGTAATAAATATTAGTATATAAAATTAATAAAATACAACAAAAAGAGTCAATGGTGGGGAAGTTACCCAGAGGTCTGTGCTGTATGGAGAGTTTAGATGTTTTGAAATCAAAGGAATCCTCCAGTGAATGCAATTCTGGAATTTTCTGAAACACCCACTCCAATGAAAATTGTACTTTTGTGTTTTTAACATGTTCTTGTGTCATTTTTCTGATAACGGAGGATGTTTATAAAAAACAAATTCAGCTTAAAACTGAATGACTGAGAATTTCTTGTTCAAATCGTTGCGAGTCAGAAGCAGAGGATAAAATGAAATTGAAAAATACTTGTGGGTGCGACGTAGAAGCTACAATCGGCAGTTAAAAGCTCCCTGCTTTGCTCTATTCCGATGGACGAATAGATCCGTGAACGTCTTTGTTTTCCACGTCTGAGCTGGAATTTGGATCTAAACTGTACGGCTGGGTAGCTCCCTTATTGCTCATAACTTTTCTTGCACCACTAATGCTAGTTCGGGGTTGTGAGGGGCTGTAAGCTAGTGGGAGAGCGTGTTAACAGGAGAGCTCTCGGTTATGGGTGATGAAAAGGGGGGTGGGGTTGCTCTGTGCCATCAATCCCGTCCATTTTTTCGGAGGAAAATTTCTAACTACTGATGCTTTGAAGTAACTATGTCCTAGAAAAAAACACAAGTTATTTGATTTAGGCTAAAAATTGCATAATTGCAGATCATACCATGATTGGAGTGGGACTTTAAATTAAAAATTGTAGGTAAGTCATCACTTCACTGTTTTAACTTCACTAAAGTCAGTTTTTTCTGTATTTGCAAATCAAACATCTATGAGGCTAATTATTTCTGTGTGAAATTATTGATAAACTAAACATAACTTGTGTTGCACAAAAAGGAACACAAAATTTTGAGTTTAAATTTAGTTTTCAGCAGTCTTAAACTGAGATGTGTCTTTTATAAAACATGCTTTGGGGGTTGACTGATGCCGTTCTGCAAAGCTTAGAGGTTATCTCTGATTTAATGTAATGTCCCTGAGTCTTACTTTAAAATGGCAGGCAAAAGAGACATAAAAAAACAGCAGTCTCCCATTATCTTCTGAAGAAAAGGTCAATAATTCATAAAAACACACAACTTACACATAGCAAAATCTACAATTTGCTTTATTTGGATCATAGTTAGCCTTTTTTAAATGGCTAAAAATAAAATTCCTCCAGTTCATGAACAAGCCAACAGAAACATCCACCAATCCACTCATCCATTCATCCACTCGTGCTTTTTTAAACCACTTCTTTCCCAACAAAGACACTTGGATTGTTTTACAGGGTCCATTTAAAACTCAATGCAATTGTGAAAACGGTGGTTTAGTGGTTAGCACTTTCACTTCAACACAAGAATGTCGTGGTTCAAATCCCAGCTGGGTCCTTTCTGTGTGGAGTTATCTTGTTCTCCTCGTTCATGTGTGGGTCTTCACCAGTTTCCTCCCACAGTCCAAAAACAGGCTTCATAGGTCAAATGGTGACTCTAAATCCTCCCTTTGGCATGAACGTGTGGCCCCGTGGTGGACCAGAGAACTGTTGAGAATGTGCCTCACCTGTTCCCTGAAGTAACTGCTATTTCAGAAATGCATAAGTAGCAAAGTGACATGGCTAAGAGTTGGGATGGTTATTTTGTATCTATAGTTGCCTGCTGCTTTTATGTTCACTAAACAATTTTAACACAGCATTAGCATGTACAATGGAAGGATTATCCTGTTCTTTTTTAACTCAGCACACAGACCAGCTTTACAATCTTATTTTAACCCCTGTCCTGATGCTAAAGTAAGGTAAGTCTGGAGCTTCAAGGGGTTAAATGCAAATAGCTGTATTTGCCCAGTTTCAAACTTGTAAGCCATATCATACAGCCACTACTTACATTTTGTGCATATTGTACAGATGAAAATTGGTCATGCATGAAAGTATGTGGAAAAAGTGAGAAAAGTTGCTGTCCTTACATGAAATGTTCACAGATGTATGATGAATGAACCATGTGAAAAGCATAGAAGTACAGGATACTGGCAGATGAAGTGTGCATTATCAGAAATTAGTCCACACCGTGGAAGTCTAAACCATCCGACTTCTGCAAAGTCTGTTACCGTAATTTCTGACAATGGAAACTTCAAAGGCCATTAACCTGCTTATATCATGGTCACTTACACAATCAATAAATATTCCATCAGTTTTTAGTACTTTATTCTTGTTATTTGATCAGTTTAGATTGCTTTTTTCACAAAAAGCAGACTATTTTTTATGTGGTGCATGTTACCATGACAACGTGCTCCTTAGCTGGCTCAGCCGGCGCGGACCTCGACTGCGTCGGCAATGGAAAGTGGTATCTATGCTAATAGTCACGATGTGTCTAATAAAGCATCAGTTCACAGAGAAAGTTCACCTCTAACCGCTTGTTTTTGTCCAGATGATGAAACTAAAGTTTGTTTTAAAGAAACCAGCGCGGTGATAAAAAACATTTAAGCTAGGTGACCGGAACTTCTTTTTTAAGTGTGCAATATCACCATGGATTATCACTTTTTAATGCACACCCAGCAGCCAATCAGAATTGAGTATTCACCCGGACCATGGTATAAGTACAAATAAACCACACAAAGAAAACGTAAATCAACATTACCATAGTGATTATTGCTCTGTTTATATGTAAATCATAAGTGATTTATGAGACAATTACGTAATTTGAACTTAATATCTGACTGGTTGTAGTCGCCTCACTCATCATTGTGAACTGTGTGTCAGAGCTGAGCGGCCCTCTCTGAGCACGGGAAGGTAGACGCATGAATGACTTTGGTCTACAAGGCCTTGCTTGGTTTAGTTCCTCTGTTCTCTTCTGCAAAGTTCAATGTTCATCGTGGAAATATTTGCATGTTTCTACTGCCTCTGCTTTGCCTACTCTCCAAACTGAACTAAAATCGTTTGGTCTTGTTTCATTTCAATGTTTTCATTCTTTTCTGTGTAGCAGAGAAAGGGAGTCCATCTGTCAGTGCCTGTGTTTTTAACTTGTTACTGTTTTTTTCTACCTGGTTCAATCAATCAATCAATCAATCAATCAATCAATCAATCAATGTTCACCATCTATTCCCACTTGTCCAAATTAGGGTTACAGTAGTTTCTGGGATGTATCCCAGCTGTCTTCAGCTAAAGGTAGGATGCACTCTTGACAGCTCATTAGAGGCTCTGTTTGCAGACAAACAATCACACACTCATAAACAAGAAATACCTGAAAGCTTGAAAAAAATACATGTAAACTTCATCTAATACTGGCCAGGATTTAAACCAGGACCTTCCTAATCTGAGTTAACGGGGTAAAGCACCACCTGAACCAGCAGCCCTATCAAAGACCAATCCATCATCCTTGGAGACCACCCTCGTGTTTTGTAGATCTGGTCATTTGTTTTTGTTTATACACAACATCAGAAAGTTAAGTCACAAAGTTATCTGCATTTTTTTTACCAACATAAAATCTGAAATGGAACAATAAGTATATGGTTCTAACTCCCACTGTGGAAGGCAAGGCAGTGTGGCATGAAGGCCACAAGTCTGTGTCTGCTGAGTTGTTTTGGAAATCCAGCTTCCTCCAGTAGCAGCCGTCAGCCGCTCAGCTCTGTTGAGTCCAGTGTGTTACATATTCCCCCTGGCATCACACCACAGGCTCTCAGTGGGATTCAGGTCATTGAGTTTGCTGGCAAATCCATCAACACTCTGGTCTGAAAACCTGGGCTTGGTGCTTTGGCAGTGAGCCAAATCCACAAAGCAGAGGGGAACATTAAGTGCTCTGAAACCTCCTGGGAGATGGCTGTGTTGATCGTGAACCAAATGAAACTTTGTGGCTCACCAGCAGAAAACGGGACCCCCAACATCCACTGCATGTAGAAACTTCACGGTATACTTTTAGCAGCTTGGATTCTCTTGGTTTTTGAAAGACATATGGGTCTTTTTCATCTGAGAAGATGCTCCTCCAGCGCTTAGCCTCACGTCTTGTATTAAAGTCACTTGACAGAATCCAGGCAGCTGAAGTCCATGGCCCGCATACATCTGTGTGTGGAAGCTTTTTTCCGGGTCGGAATCAGCATTAGTCCTCATAAAATTCAATGGACTTTCTTTCAAAATCACACAGTTATCATTTTGTTCATGTACAGATACATCAGTCGATGGATAATTAAGGAACCAGTACATCTTTGCAGTTGTTTTGAAATAATTATGTGGTTTATTTCACACCCCGAGTCTTCAATATTTTAGTTAAGCTTTCACTAGTTGTTAGCTAAAACCTTTAAATCAGACGAAAACAACAACAAACTCTACAGGGTTGTATTTCCATGAATTCAACACAGTTTACAATCTTCTGGAAGCCTGAGAAATAATCATACAGGAGTGAAGCAGTTGGTCTGTTAGTATTTTTTCTTTCAAAATTATGCCCATTTACTTCAAATTTCTTTCATGAAATTAATAAAATGTCAAAAGCTAGATCATTTTTTTAAACGGATGCAAACATTTAAGCAGTGTCTGTCTCATATCGGTTTTTAAATATTAATTCCACTTTGTCCTCTAAGTAGTGCCAATGAGCATTGTTCATATTCCTTTCAATGGTGTCACATTTTTCTGAAAGAGGCCTTTGATATGACTCAGTCATAGATTTGATCACTTGACCTTCCGATTTGAGGGCAGTCACTCTACCCCAAGGCCACTGTTCTGTTTTTTTGGACAGAAGCGATGGCAGACCATCCCTGGAGTGGGCGGAGCTTTGCCTTGTCATGTTGTTTTTCCTACAACTTTAACTTGGCTTTCTGTTCTACAGGTGGGCTGCATGGTCGTGCAGTGGTTAGCACTCTCTCTTCACAGAAAGAAATTCCTGGTTTTGTGACCTACGTTTTGGAACTTAGTCTATATTTTGCACCTTAATGCTGGTGCCCGATTGTTTGGGCCCTTCAGACAGAACGTTGTCTGTAAAGCCTAGCTGGTCGTTGATGGTGAACCCTTCAAGCTCTTGCAGTTTTGGTGGGGATGTGCGCTGAGGGTCTCAGTCAAACGTGAAGCTGTGTTGTGTGGAAAGGATGGAAGGGAAGATTAGGACTTTGAGGACAATGAAAAATGTCATTTTGAAGTGCTATTGTGGAAAAGACATGAAGAGCTTTGTGTCACCAGCATAAAAAAATAAATATGCCAGTGAGATAAGAGATGTGGTAAAAATGATGACATTATATATTTACTCTTTGGAAGAATGAATAAAAAATATTCTCTGCTTCTTTCTGTCATATCTTTTTCTATTTGATTTTTAAAGATTTCCTTTTTTAAAGACTTTTAATAAAAACACAATTTAAATTCTAATTTAGTGAGATGCTTGTGCCCGCATTAGACGATTGGATCAGCAGTTCTGAACAGAACTGTGGACCATATTAGAAAAAAAACACTTGCAGGAAACATGTATGTAAACATGAAGCATGGAAACGTTTGTCAGTTATGTCTTAGTTTCATTGATTGCTTACATGTTGATAAATTGTGGACAGAATTCACAGGCCATTTGAAGAAAAGGTTGATGTTGGTTCTCGTCTGAAGCGTAACACTGAGGTTCTGTCTCCACAGGTTGTATCTCTTGGTATCACCTCCTTTACCCTCTGTTGTCTTGGCATTGCTCGTTTCCACGCCGCCACCTCCTCGTCTCAGTCAAATGGTCGGCGGGTTGAACGCTGCCTGTCGGTGCTGCTGAAGCTGCTGCTGGTGTGGCTGACTGCTGTGACGCTGGCCAGCCCCGAAATCTTTCTGTGGCAACTCAGCCAAGCAGTTTCCCCGTCCACCAGTCACATGGTAGATTCCTGCATCATCACGCCGTCATCTCCGTTGGCCCTCTACCTGCCTGACTCCCTGCACTCTCTGCTGCTCAGGTACCACCAGGTAGGATGCTTGCATCCACACAAATCCATCCATGTGCCCATTTATATCTCTATGCATAAATCCACAGTTATTGTTTTTGCTTTAAATGCAATTCTCACTTCCAGACTAAATTCAACAACAGACAGTACAAATCCCTTTTCTGACTCCTTCCATCTATCCTTTAGGGTCGCATGTGGTGGTGTTTTGGCTGCTACTTCTGCCTTCCTGTGGTCTTTACTATACTCTGCCAAATGGCTACCCGCAACGTGAACAGCGACTCCAACTCCACCCAGAAGGCCCGTGGCCTCGAAGACCGCTCTGACGGGCAGAAGCGTCAGCAGCACCAGGCAGTGGAGCATCAGCTGAACTGCACGCTGTTGGCTTTAGCCGTGGTTTACGGCCTCTGTGCTTTACCTGAACATGTCTGCAACATCACGCTGGCCTACACGCACATCACCGTTTCTGAAGACACAGCCTCCATGCTGGCACTGCTGCATCACTTCCTGCTTTTCTTCAAGTGCTCAATAACTCCTGTACTGCTGCTGTGTTTGTGTAAGGTAAGTCTGATGAAAGCAGAACCATAGAACTACTGATAAAATCTGATGAAAGCATTTAATGTAACCGTTGGGAAGTTTTAGCAAAAGCGATGCTCCTTAGAAATACTAGCCAAGACATCTTTGAAGGGATGTCTGTTGTGTTAAGGTTATTTTTTTGGGCCGTTTAGATGTGACGACTAAAGGCTTTTCTCTGTTAGTTCTGGACTTATAACACGAAATCATTCATCTGTGACTCCATAGTCAAAAGTTAAAAACTTATTCTAGTTTGTCTGCATATTGAAATTCCTATTAGCATTAGCACCACACCTGGGGGTAGGGACTCCAAGCCTTAAGGACCATCATGCTGCTGACAGGTGTGTTCAACCCTTTTCCACTGGCGCTTAATCTCCAGTGTTTACATTCTTCTGACTGCCATAACTCTTCAACCGTTTACGCAATCAACATAATTCCAACAGATTCTGAAGTAGAGGGTAGAAACTTCACAGTAGTGAAGCGCTATCCCGTCAACGTAAGTCGGCTGATTCTGTTCCAGAGAAAAGCCGCTTTTCGTCACATTGATGCAAAGCTGCTATGAAAAACCGCTTTTCTTTGCGTCTGAATCACTCGATTCCAGACGAATGTGTGAACGGTTGAGGAGTTACGGTATGCCAAGGAATGTGTTATTTAGATGACATCTCTGGTGTCAAAGGGTTAATGAGCTGTAAGGGCAGGTTACCAGGAAAACATGCAGCACACCAGTCTTCAAGACCTATTTGACGTCTGAGCACCAGACGGTCCCTCACAGACTAGTTTTCTTTTAAGGTTGTTAAAGAGGACCAATTATTATGTCCGTGTGACAAGGTTAAAATACTGATTTCCCAGGAACACATGCTAACAGTGAATAGCCAGAAAAATTTCTTTAAAGGCTGATGTATGAAGTCATGTTTCTGCCTGCGGAAGCCTGAGACTGAGAGTCTGAGAGAAACCCCTCTGAGTGTCCATCTGTGTTTCAGGCTCTCGGTCAGGCTTTCATGGACTGCTGCTGCTGCTGCTGTCAGGAGTGTCAACCGACTGCAGCCCAGGGCTCGCCGGGCTCCACCCAGGCCAAGATGAAAGCCGCTAATGAGACGTCTGTCTTCTTTGACAAAGCTAAAGACACATCAGTCATCCAGTCTATTTCCAGTTAGAACCATAAATCTTCTATCAGTCTGATTTTTGTCTTTACTCACCAATTTGCTTCTCATCACATTTACATTAGCTGTATGCATAGTTGTTTTTTTTTCTCTACAAATTCATCTGCTCTTTTTCTCTGGTTGTAACTATAAACCATGTCTGTGCATCGTGTTTTTTGGCTACCAAGTTAAGGCATGGTTTGTCTGATAATGCAGGGCTAATGCTTATTTCATGGCCAGGTTAGAAAGGTTGCTCTTTCTCCCACTGTGACAGCCCTATCCTCCAACTGTCCCTCATCCAGCATTCCATGTAAAGAGGACCACCGTGACTTAATACTGTGAAGTTTAAATGCTTTTCTGTAAAGTTATTTAAAGAAACGGGTGGTGAATTCAGTTTGCTCAGATGAGAAAAATAGGATGTGCTGCAGTGACGAGATGCTGCTGTGCATGAAAATTAGGGCAAGTTCAGCTATTTGGCAACATTAAAAAAATGTGAGATTTTAATGCATTCAGGCCAACTGAAACCCATTTTACAGTCTGTGCAAAAATCATGAAAAAAGAAACTCCCTCTCAAAGCTTAGATTTCCAAAGAAGGAAAAAACTGCTGTCTGTGAATATCTCAAAATGCATAAATGAGAGAATCTCATTGGTGATTATAAGTTCTATTCCAATTTCAAAATTAAGGGAATATTTGAAATGTGTTGATTTTTTTTTCATTTCTCTGTTTTTGATTACTGGTTCAGATCTGTGTTGTAAGGAGTTGGCCAGCTCCTGGCACCTGGTTCAGGTGATCCAGCTTTTGCATATGAGAACTGGGCTGGGCGACCCCTCCCCCTAGCCTTCCAAACAGGAAGTAGCCGCTTGTTTCAAGCAACCACAATCCTACAGACTTTTATAGAGAAATAAAATGCTGTTACTCAGTCATTTGTAATTTGTAGTAAAGGTTATTCAAGTTGTTAACTGACCAGTCAGTTGCCTCTAAAATAGTATTTAGTCTGGCATCCAATGTTTAAAATGTTTGATTGACAGGATCTCCTGAGCCACCTTTCAGGTGATAGGGGTGTGGCCTTCCAACAAGTTTACTACCGATTGGGAAGAGTGATTGCCATAGAAACCTTGACTGACCAAGTCAGACCAGTCACTGCTTACTGATGATTTCTGGTTCCAACATGGTGCCGTCCATTTCATGAATAAATGGCGATTGTATTGACTTCCTATCATTGGAACTGGAAGTAAACCATTTTGACGTCACATTCACTCAGTCCAGTTCTTGTTTACAGTCAGTGATTCCATCCCAGGATTATTAGGCAACATTCCATATTTGCCTTCAGAAAGGTTTTTTTTTTTATAAATGTTTGCAACTTTTCCATTGGATGAGGGCATGTCAAGCCTACAGCATGTCCTCTAATTGGTCTGTAACCAAAAACTATCAGTAGCTACGTCTCCATTACACGTCTGCACAAAACGTGATTGAACTTCTGAATTTTGAAAAAATACAATTTTTTTCCCCATTAAATCCTAATTATGCGAATAAACACAAACCAACTCACGTGATTCAAAAACATGTCGACGGATGTGAACAGAACTTTGATTGACAGCAGATACATTAGTAACACTTTATGATAAGAGTCCTTAATAATATATTTATAAGACATTAACAAGCACTAGTAATGTTTTAGTAAGATGCTTATAAGTACATAAATTACCATTTGTAAATGTCTTACAACTGACTCACAAGTTTAAATAAGCTGTTTCTAAAAACATTAAAATATCCCATAATAAACACATCATAGCCCACACTTTAGGAGGCTCAAACTATCAATGAAGGTTCTCGTTCATGCAGGTGGTGTAGTCTTGAAGTTGAGTCATATCATGGGAACTGTTAGCATATGTATTAACCCCATTCAAAGGCTTGTATAGATCACCCCGTTTGGTCACACTTTAGATTGGGGGGCTGCAAAACACTCAAACTGTTAAAAAGAACACTGTTAATATATGTATTAATCCCATACAAGCAATTTATAAATAGTTTGTGAATAGGATTAACAAATGCTAAGTAGTTTATTAAGGAACATTTTAATGTTAAAAACAGCTTATTTGAACTTGTAAGTCAGTTGTAAGACATTTACAAATGCTAATTAATGCACTTACATGCATCTTACTAAAACATTACTAGTGTTTGTTAATGTCTTATAAATAGTTTATTAAGGACTCTTATCATAAAGCGTTACCAATGCGGTAACACTTTATGATAAGATTCCTTAATAAACTATTTAGATTTCTGCCACGGCATTATCGCTCATCATCATCTATCAAAGAAGACCTCGCCGTCTTCTTCAGGCCGTGGAGCGGCGAGCTCCTCACTCATGGGAGGGGCTACGGATGAAGCCGTTTTGGGAAATGGTGGTGATTTTACAGAGCCAACAATTCCACATGACATGATCAACTTTTGATGAGCTGTGTGACGCTGTGGAACCTCTGGTGGTGTCCGCTTTGAAGTGACCAAGGCCGCCAGTTCCTACCAAGAAGCACATTGTCATCCGGCGGTCACATGACTTGTTTAATTAAAAACATTTGTTTTCATTGCAGTTTTGAGAAATGTATCAATTTTGATACACCCAAAAAACCATCTCCTCCAACCGCATACACTTTTTTTTTCAAAAAATGCGAGTTTTATCAAAATTGTCATGTTTCCATAATTTGCGCAAAATCCTGGTCAATGGAAATGCAGCTACTGGTATTTTTAAGTACCTTAATTAAAACTTACATGGAATCCGACTGTCATTCAATGTGTATCTTTCTCTCCAGCTATTAAACCAGAACTAAAATCAAGACATATGTATAAAGGTTGTTGTTCTATCATTAGTTTTAGAAGGAAGTCGCCCTTTGAAAAGTCTTTTTCCTTTTAATATTTAGTCTGAATATCAAATTCCATCTGTGTTTTTAATGTTTCTGTGGAGTGATTCAGTGTGTGAAAACTCATGTCCTGACTGAGATGACTGATGACATGACAACAAGCACAATTCCATGTGACAGTGTAGAAGTAATCAAAGATTCCCCAAAAAGGATTTTAAGTCTTTAACCCTTGTGTTATCTTAGGTGACCCCACCCTTACATTGACGTGTTCTCCCTACCATGACAAAGGTGGATAAAGTTGGAAAGATTTCGTGTAATCCATGGACACCAGTGAAGATCACAAATCATTGAAGAAAAAAGGTTCAGAGCACTGTCTAGTGGGTCTAGATGACCCAACTCTCAATGTTAAAGTGCCTAGGATAGCACAAGGGTTAACTGAGAGAAAACTCTAGTCAGCATCTAGTTCTCTCTTCCCTTAGCATCACCTTGATAATAAATCTATAAATCAAACATTACTATTTCTACAGACACAGAAAACTTCATGTTGCAATCCCGAATTTCAGTGTCACCTAATGTATTGAGAGTGTGACACTTGTGTTTTCAGCTTTTCCATCACATCTGTCATTTTAGATGAACGGTTTTTGACATATCTTGTAGATGCTTTGCTAAAGTTTTCTGCTGAATCAGAAAGAGGTGGTGTGAAAAATCCTCTCAGCATTTGTTAATATTTTGCAAAGAATAATCCATGTACACAATTAGACTGCAATGATGCTGTCTATATGCTGTTTGCCTGTTTAGTGCAAACAGCACAATTATAAACATGTTTTTTTTTTAAACTCCAAAATACAAATCTGTAGATTTAAGGTTTGCGTTTTCTTGAAGCATGTTGGCACAGACTTTGCTTTGGGTTTTTTGTTTCTTTGTCAATATTTACTTTTCTTGAAAATGTGCAAAGAATTTGATTTATTTGTCAGGAAACATGCAAGGATTTATCTCTATTTTCAACTGACACTTTATGCCACACTTTGTGTTGTGTAAATTCATCTTAGATGTAAAAATAAATAATATAAAATTAGTCCAGTATGTAAGATCCTAACAGTAGAAGAGTGCCCAAACGTGTCTCCCTCTGCTTTGTTGGTGTCCCTTGTGAATCAATAAAAAAACTATTTCTGTTGTGTTTTATGCATTAAGACTCTCTGCAACTTTTACTACAAAAATTAACAAGTTAAAACTCGTTCCGCAATAAATTAAACTGACCAACGTACTACCGCAAAGCATTTGTTTTGATCTTTGATTAGTGCAGTGGTTTGGATCCATATGAAGGTCTGAATGGTTATATCAGACCTGCAATATAGAAAATTTTAGATGGAATATGGTCTTTCTTTGGAAAACTGAATCAGCCCATCTGTGTGTAACCCCTAAAAGATCAAGATCCTACGGAAAGAAGATAGATGGAAACCATATGGCTCAGTCGCATGCACCCATCGGGGGCTTGATCTATACGGGTGCTGCAGATTTTTTGGGTTGTCCGGGGCCGTAGAAGGTTGTAGAGAGGAGTGGCTGCATCTTAGAAGTGGCTCTGTTGGTTTAGCAGCTGGATAGCTCGGTTGGTAAAGTGAAGGACTACCACGCAGGAAACCAGGGCTCGATTACAATGGTAATGGAGCTATGAACAATGGTAATGGTGCAATGACCATATAAATGGCGAGCAATTAACATCACCCAGTGAGGGCCTTTGGGCAAGACCCTTACTGCCTCCCAAGCGTGGTTCAGCTGCAGCTCCCCCAGGGGATGGGTCAAAGGCGGAGAACAAATTTCCCATTGTGGGATAAATACAGTAAAATAAAAAATAATTAAAGGACATGTAAAAAATGGCACGTAACATTGTCTCTTGTGTGGTAATTGTATTGAGACATATTTGTGAGATTATGTAAATGACACAAACTTATGATATATGGGTGACGCTTTGTCTAGTCGTAAGTAGTCCGTGCACTGGCTGCACGCACACGGTGTACATGTGATATGCCAGATGTCTGTTGGATGTCCACAAAACTACACTCTGATTGTCTAATTTCCTCATTTCTAACATGCAGGCTGCATACAAGAAGTGTGCAGAGTTTGGGGGGGTTAAAATGTGAAATACATATGACTCACCGGCGTTTCACCCACTATACCCTTACTTAACCATACAAGTAAGTAAGTGTTTGCTCCATCTTTCACCTGCAGCATGCCCGTTTAAAAAAATCTGCATGAACATTTTCGCTCTACGGGCTCACGAAGCGGCCTGTTTGAAATCATTTTCTTTACCACAGTTGTGATTTGCCATAGGTTTAATGCCATTGCTTAGTGTTTAGGTTACATTTTGATACACTGTAGGTCATCCATGTCTTTGGATTCTTTTCAGCGTCTGCTGTGCTGATCTTTGAGGTCTTCTGCTAGACCTCGTTCCTTGAAAACTTGAAAACATTCAATTTACATCTGAAGGAAACTCTGGGACGCAAAGATTTTGTGCTGGATGTGGATGAAATCTAGTTTTCGACGAGCAAACTCTTCATTAGAGAGCTCTGAAAGTGAGGAGGGTTTGCCCTCAGCTGAGCTGCTGCTCTGCATATCAATGGCTTCACTTCTGTCCAGTCGCCATGGGAGACTAGTCTGACTCCACACACATTCACCGTTTTGTGCAAATTTAGAAACACGTACTGGTTTTAAATCAGTGCAAGCCTCTTTTCCGGTTTTCCTGGTTACCCCAGCAACATGTGAGAGATTTAGAGATAGAAAAGGGGCAATCAGAAGTACCACTATTGCCCCACCCACCTAGCCACACATGCAGACAATCAGAAGAATGGAGGAACACTACGAAACTTTTTAAATCCTACCACAGAGCAGAACTTTCATTCATTTAGGAAATTATTGTATGTTTGTAACCCTTGTGCTATCCTAGGCACTTTAACGTTGGGGGTTGGGTCATCTAGACCCATTAGACAGTGCTCTGAACCTTTTCTCTTTAATGATTTGTGATCTTCACTGGTGTCCATGGATTACATGAAATCCTCTTCACCTTTATCCACCTTTGTCATGGTAGGGAGAACACGTCAATGTAAGGGTGGGGTCATCTAAGATAGTACAAGGGTTAGAGATGGCTGTTTGACCACAAATGTGATATTGTTTGATTAATAAAAATGTGGTGGTGTCATAAAATGTTGTTTTTTTCAGGTCCAGAACATATAAACAAATAAGAATTCTAACTGTAAAAACAATCTAAAGATTTTACAGATCCAATAACCAAATGCAAATCAGTTTTTCCCATTTTATTTACAGGTTCAGGAGTCGTTCAACATTCAGACACAGTCTATGAAAGTGGTTCGACCTTCATCATGAGGAATCGTTTCACGTTCCTGGGCCAGCCACAGTTAGTGTCCGCCCCCTTCATTGAGGTGGTGGGTCAAAAATGGATCCTGGGAGCTGCGAGTTCATACAGTCTGTGATTTTCTGTCTTTGCACCACTAGTAAAAACTTCCCTCATTAATAAATAGTAACATCGACTGTGCAGCTCCACCTGCTCTTTTGCCAAACAGAGTGTTGTGTCGGTCGAGTTGTAGAAAACAAATGTGGACACCCGCTCATTTAACAACATCCATCTTTATTCTTCTACTGCAGTGTTTCAATCAAAACTACCAATGCATCATTGGTTATCTCCACCTACTGGGTAAAAGGTGTAATGACACTCCATAACAACACCACACAGAGATAAGACTGTGGCGCCCAATGATGATGGGGGGCAGTATGGAGGCTGTAAGTAGTTCTGCAGAGGACGTTTTGAACAGCTGCTCCTCAGGTGAGCTGTTGACAAAGGAGCGGAGGAGCGATGAAAGAGAAGAATGGAGGGCCAAAGACAGATTCATGAGGAGCGGGGGAACAGGGTGTTTTTAGGGAGGCTGTTAATGTTGTTCTCATTAGCAGTGATGAAGGCTCCCCCCTCAGATGCAAACCAACGAACAGACCGCCTCTGTTTCCTAATGAACCCACACATTCAGACCACCAGACCTCTGCTGCTCATGCAGCTCAGTTTCTGGGCAGACTGGATGGGAACCAACTTCAGTGGTTGTGTAACAAAGAAGGTCACAGGTTCAAGCCCCACTTGTATCCTGGAGGTATGTGTGGGTTTCAGATCACATCAACCAGATTTAATTCTGCACTTGTAATGATGGGATCACTAACATGGGAGCGGGGCGGCAAAAGCATCAGGTCTCTGTCATGATCTTTTTTTAAAGAATTTCCTTAGGTTTTCCTCTCATCCTTTTTTAAGAACAAGATAAATAGTTATCTGTCTGCTGTCCCTGGTAGCAGCACGTCACCATGAGCACACATCCTGGGAGTTCACTTATAAAAGAGTGAGGTGCATGGATCAGTGTGGAGTTTATGGAGGTGCAGCAACAGCGACAGGGGAAATAAGAAAATGCAAAGAAATCCTGAAAAAGAAGTAAAATTACAGCAGAAGATGAAGTCTAAATGAGTCTGCCCCAGATTCTGAAAATTGTTCCACTTAAACACCTGAGTTTGTCTTTAATATTCATCACAGAAACACTTCAGCTGTGAAAGACAGAATATAAAGAAAATCTCATTGTTTAATTGTTAAAAAAAATAATGATTTAGTCAATAATAAAAAAATCATCTCAATACTTTGTAATGTAACACTGCTTTCAATCACAGAGGTCAAAGGTTTCCTGAAGATTTTTAGCAGGTTTGAACACATTGTAGCTGCTATTTTGGTCCATTCTTCCACGTAGATCTCCTCTAGAGCTGTGATTGTTTGGGGCTGTTGCTGGAAAACACAGACTTTCATTTTCCTCCACAGATTCTCCATCGGATGGAGCATGATGTTTCCACCCCCGTGCTCCACAGTGTTTTTTGGAATGAAACTCAATATTCTTCTTCCTCCAAACACGGCGAGTGGCGTTCCTACCAAAGAGTTTCATGTTGGTTTCATCTGACCACATGATCTTCTTCCAGTCCTCTTCTGGATCATCCAGATAGTTTCTAGTAAATCTTAGACACGTGTGGATATGTTCTGGTTTAAGCAGGACCTTTGGAGCTCTGCAGGATTTGAATCCATGACAACGTTGTGTGTTACCATAGTAACCTTTGTTACTGGGGTCTCAGCTCTCTTCAGGTCATTGGCCAGTTCCCCCATGAAGTTCTGGGCTGTTACCTCACCGTTCTAAAGGTCATTTGTTCCACCGGGTTAGATCTTTTATGGTCCAGGTGGAAGGAGATGGTGAGTGACAGTGGTTACATGAACAAAAGTAATTGGAATGAACGCCTGATCAGAATAAAAAAGCGTCATGTGAACACGCCGTTCGGAATACTCAGACCCCATCTGACTCATTTGGATCAAAATTTCCTTCTGGGTCATAGCTGGGTCATGCCGATTGTTGATCCGATCATGGTGCGTGTAAACAATTTATTCCGATCGTGGGTCATTACTGAACTGGCTTTTACGTCATGTGTAGACGGTGTGCAGCCCCCGGGAAGGTTCTGGAGCGCGAACAGGACCGGTCGACTGCTCCACGCGAGCGGACCTTGTCTCTGAGCAGGCGGACTTGTAGCTTAGTGTTGGAATATGGTATAAGAGTAAAGTACTGGCCACACAGTTTGCATGTTCTCCCCGTCCGTGCGTGGGTTTTACTCCGGCTTCCTCCCACCATCCAAAACAAAATTCATAGGCTGATTGGTCACTCTAAATTGTCCATAGGTGTGAGTGATGTGTGACCCTGCCACACACTGGCAACCTGTCCAGGGTGTCCCCTGCCTTTGCCCATAAGTGGCCAGGATAGGCTCTGGCAGCCCCATGACCCCAAAAGGAAAAAAAAGATTAGAAAATGAATGTTTGTTCAGTTATACAAATCAACTATTTAAAAATCAAGCTATGCGATTTCCTGGATTGTTTTTTTTTTTTACATTCTGTTCCTCACAGCTGAAGTCTTTCTATGATGAACAATACGGACCTCTCTTTTTTTTGCATCTTTTTCAGTGATCAACAAAAAACGTTTAGCTCCTCTGTATAAAACAGTGAAGACATGGAAAAAAGCCATGCTGGGATTTTGCTTCTTGGCCGTGAAGCAGTACCTCTGTGCATCGATCCAGGTGGGGGTGTGAAAAGTCAAAATAACAGCAAGAGAAACATGAAGCACAACCAAGAGACTTCCTCCTGTTCAAGTTAATTAAAACAGAGAAGAACTTCACATGTTCTATTTCCATAAATCTGTGTTCTTAATCGATACTCCTTATGTTGGTTTCAAAAATCTGATTGTAGTGTTGTGCAAGTTCCAAATCCTAATTATAACCAATGTGTTTCTAAAGTACTTAAACTTAAACTTGGAGCCTTTATTGGTCCCTGTGAACAAATAAACCAAAAAATATCGAAATATGATTTTTCTATATACGAGTTTCCATTTGTATCATATTTGATACATCAGGTTACACAGCTCAAAGATACATTATTTCCTGAAATTACAAAAACATGGTAAGACCCAAACAAATACAAAAGTGTTTTAATTCAAAACAGAAAACGGGCTAACATAACGCAGCAATAAAAATCAATCAATGAAACTGGCTGGGTGGAAGTCTGGAAACCATGACATCTCAGTTTCTTTTACACGTTGCGGTTCTCAACCTATTTATTTTGCGTGGTGTCAGGCTTGAAAACAGTTTCTGCCCTTGTTCAGGCAAAAATGTACTCTGCATTTTTGACAACACACATGGGTAAAATGGCCTGTGCAGTGCCTGTTGGGTTTCCCCTATTGGGAAATGTTCAAGGCCATCCTTTCTCACACTGGAGGGTACCTCAGTGGTTTTTCTCTTGGGGGGAAGGGTTGGTGTTGCTTGTGGAGAGGACAGTGGTCTACCACACTTTTTGTCCTTTTCTGTACTTATGAGGGCAATGCCAACATCCCGGTAAGCCAAAAGCGTTTGCAGGGGCAGGGGTTTCTTCCTGGGCTGCATTTTCTCCAGGTCTCTTCTGTAGCGGATCCATGCATTAATTGCCACCACTGTCACAGTGTGCCACCAAATGTAAATGTACCATCTTCTGGATCTGCAGCTGAACTTGTAGAGTGCAGATATTTGATTAATTTGACCAAAAATAGTCAAATCTTTAGTGAAAGCAGTAAGCAAAAGGACATTTCTAGTAATTTTATCATGGCAACACTAAAGTTTAAAATCCAAAGTGATAAGTGTACTGCAGAGACTTTTATATTTAGATGAGTACAAATCTAGTTTAAATTGATTACTAAGAATATGCATCATCTCTGGTACAATTAAAACCCCGTAACCACAACTGAAGGACTAACCCTCAACTTTATTCATTCTAGTCCAAAAATAAAAGTATAGAGGATTGGATTTTTTGTGCTTACAGTACTTATAATGTGTCCATTATTCATTAACTCCTCGTTCATATTTGGTGATGTTGAGCTATGGTGCATGTGTGGGTTTCCTTTCTTCATAGGCTAAGTGGTTTCTCTAAAAGTGTCCCTAGGTGTGCATGTGCCAGTATGTGTGGAAGTAGTTGTGTGTCCTGTGGTAGACTGGCAAACCTCGATGCTCAACAGCGGCCAGGACAGGCTCCAGCAACCCCATGGGCCATGACCCCGACAGGGACGTAAAAGGTTTAGAAAAAGGATGGACAGAAGCAGAAAAATCCTTTGAGAATTTTTTTTTTTAATTGTTATTGTCACACAGTCTGATTGCTCCAAACAAATACATTTTCCGTTGTTGGTCTGTTGTAATACACAAGTTACGAAACATGCATAGAGTAAAATATGACTGAATGTTTAATAGTAATGACACTACTAAGTTACAGCAAAAAGTAAAACATCTCTGTGATTCGTCTGATACATTTGTATGGAGTTTCTCCAACACTGCATGACTGACACTTTCAGTTGTGTGTACATTCAGCTTGCTGTGTGTGTGTGTGTGTGTGTGTCAGCCCTCCTGTCAGCAAGATGAGTGACAGAATGTGCCTCTGTGACTGTGTGAAGTAAGCATGAGTGTCTCCAAGAACAAGCTCAACAAATGCAAGCTAATCTGACCTGAATGTCTCGTAAGTGCACGCATACACACACACATGCACATGCACGCATACACACACACATGCACATGCACGCATACACACACACATGCACATGCACGCATACACGCACACATGCACATGCACGCATACACACACACATGCACATGCACGCATGCACACACACATGCACACACACTGACAACTGAGAACACAATGACGATTTTGTTCTGTGGGAAAAGTGATGAGGGAATGACTGAAGTGGAGGATGGGGAGGGAGGGGGGCTGTTGTCATGACAACATGCATGGGGTGCCAGGGGAGGGGGGCAGGACAAATGCACAAACGAACACACACGGAAAGTTGTGGGACTATTTTACACAGCAGACAGGAAACACTAAGGCTTGAGCCTTTGTTCGTTTGTGTGGTTTTGCTCTCTCTTTCATTCACACACACCCACGCACACACACACACACACAGAGGTTTTGCTCTTGTGAACACAGTAGGTGGATGGACGGACGGACGGATCCAGCTCTCTCAGGAGCTTTTCTCAGTGCGATCACGTCACCGCCGAGCGACCCAACGACCAGCAGCCTTTCAGCTTTGTCTGCCTTTCTGTTTTTTTTGTCTGTCTGCTTTGGAGTGGATGAGAAAAACGAGCCCCAGACTCATTTCTCCTCTCTAAACGGCTACTTATCCTCGAAAAAAAACATCTTAACACAACACGAGCTGCTTGTGTGTGACCACATAACTACTTGCCGGTTTGAAAATTCAACAAATTTCACATAAAAGCCTGAAGAGCTCCAGATTCACAGTTCAGAGTTTTGTCCAAAACCGTCTGATGTAACTGGGATTCAGGCTCTCTGAGGGAATTTCTGAGCTTTGTTTTCATGAGTAATGGAAAAATGGGTCCTTGTCTCCAACTTAATCCAGCTCCACCTCATCTTCAGTAGTATATGAATGTCCCCATAGTGCTTGACAATAGTAGACAGTTCATACGTTTTTGGAGCCAGACTACTGTTGCTGTATTTGGATTTCTTTCAAACAAGTCCTTGATTTAACCAGCAGTGCAGACAGAATATCAGGAGAAACAAATCCGGGTGTGCCGAGAGTTTGGGGTGTCACATCCCTCCGAGCCCCTGAAATGCATAAAAAATATGTCATCATTATATCAGTTCATCTATCCATATATTTATGTCTTATTAGTTTTATGTTGACGGCTCTTTCTTACACTACCGTCTGCATTCGCCGGTCTTGGGACCTGCACTTATCACTCATTGAGGCTCCATCCATCTTATTATGTCTGTCTGTCCATCCTTTAGTTTATTTGGTTTCATTTTATTTTATTGTATTTTTGCTGTTTTTTTTGTGTCATTTTCATGTCTTTACGTGATTGTGGATTTTGCAGGCCATGACATTTGGGGGGGTCAGTCACAGCGTTTAGGGGGCACTGCCCCTCCATGCCCACGTCTATCTAGCCTTGTTTCATACTGGGACAAGTTTCTTTGAAGAGGCGGGGAATGCCAACAGTGTCACACCTTCCTTTGGTTTGGTTTTACCCACTTTACCTTTAAGGGGTCAACCAAAAGGCAAAACCACCGGAGCGTCATGAAGCGTTTGCACCCCGTCTCCACATTCACACACCAAACCTCCTGCAGTTTGTTAGTTGTGTGCGTTTGCACAGCGGGTACATGTTTCTTTGATGCACAGCACTGACTGCTTCGTCACTCTGTGTGGCTCCTGCCTGCTCTCTGGACCATGGAAGGTCCTGGTCCATTCACACCAAGGAGAACCGCACAAAAGTTCTTTCAATCAAGACTCGCTTTCTCAAGCAGAGACATCATTAGTTGGACTTCACCAGAGATTCTTCTCGTAATGAGAGGATCAAACACGCCAAATGTGAACGGCCACCTACAGCTGTAACTCTGAACTCATTTTCTGTTAAATGCACAAAAAAAGGCTAAAAGTAGTTTTAAACCCGATGCTGAATTAGGCCATTTTTGGTTCAACAGTGGTGGACAAAATTGTTGGTACCCCTCAGTTAAAGAAAGAAAGTCCACACTGCTCACTGAAATGACTTGAAACATTGAAAAGTAACAATAAATTAAAAATTGTTGAAAATTAAGTAATCAAAATCAGCCATTACTTTTGAGTTGTTGATCAACAGAATTTAAAAAAAAAAAAAAACTAATGAAATAGGGCTGGACAAAAATGATGGTACCTCCATAAAAGACTGAGAACTAATTACCCAGGGGGTCATGATGAACTCAGGTATGTCCTTTAATTGACATCACAGCTGTTTTCAAACCTATAATCAGTCAGTCTGCCTATTTAAAGGGAGACAAATAGTCACGTTGCTGTTTGGTGAAAAGGTGTGAACCACACTGAACATGGACAACAGAAAGCCAAGGAGAGAATTGTCCCAGGACATTAGAAACAAAATTATAGACAAACATTGTAAAGGTAAAGGCTATAAAACCATCTCTAAGCAGCTTGAAGTTCCTGTGACCACAGTGGCACATATTATTCAGAAGTTTAAGACCCACGAGACAGTAGCCAACCTCCCTGGACGTGGCCGGAAGAAAAAAACTGATGACAAATGGAGGAGACGGATAGTTGGAACTGTATCCAAAGAGCCCAGAACAACCTCCAAAGACATTAAAGGTGAACTCCTAGATCAAGGTACATCAGTGTCAGATCGCACCATTTGTCGTTTGAGCCAGAGTGGACTTCATGGGAGGCGACCAAGGAGGACACCACTGTTGAAAGGAAATCATAAAAAAGCCAGACTGGAATTTGCAAAAATGCAAGTTGACAAGCCACAAAGCTTCTGGGAAAATGTCCTTTGGACAGATGAGACAAAACTGGAGTATTTTGGTAAGGCATATCAGCTCTATGTTGGTAGACTCAAAAATGAAGCATCCAACCAAAAGAACACTGTCCCTACTGTGAAACATGGAGGAGGCTCAGTTCTGTTTTGGGGCTGCTTTGCTGCATCTGCCACAGGGTGTCTGGAAGTTGTGCAAAGTAAAATGAAATCTCCAGATCATCAAGACATTCTGGATAGAAATGTGCTGCCTAGTGTCAGAAAGCTTGGTCTCAGTTGCAGGTCATGGGTCTTCCAACAGAACAACGATCCAAAACACACAGCCAAAAAAAAACAAGAATGGCTCAGAGAAAAGCGTTGGACTATTCTGAAGTGGCCTTCTATGAGCCCAGATCTGAATCCCATTGAACATCAGTGGAAGGAGCTGAAACATGCCATTTGGAGAAGACACCATCAAACCTGAGACAACTGGAGCAGTTTGCTCATGAGGAGGGGGCCAAAATACCTGTGGACAGGTGCAGGAGGCTCATTGACAAATACACAAACCGTTTCATTGCAGTGATTGCCTCAAAAGGTTGTGCAACAAAATATTAAGTTATGGGTACCATCATTTTTGTACAGCCCTATTTCATTAGATTGTTTTTTTAAATACTTCTGTTGATCAACAACTCAAAAGTAATGGCTGATTTTGATTATTTAATTTTCAATAAATTTAAATTTATTGTTACTTTTGAACATTTCAAGTCATTTCAGTGAACATTGAGGACTTTCTCTCTTTAACTGAGGGGTACCAACAATCTTGTCCACCACTGTACCTGTGGGTGGGAGGGATCTGCTCTGGAAGTCAGGAATGCTGCAGATCTGAAGAAACCTCTTTGCTTTGGAGTTACTGTCACGTTGAGAAAGAAGTATCGGGAGTTTCAATCTCTGAAAAATGATCAAAGGTCAAATTATTTCCACATTGAAACAGATCATTATTTTAAAACGGTGAATGTTTTCAAACAATAAAAATCATTGAGGATTTTGTTTTGAAGGGACGGACCATTTTATACATTTACTTATCAGTATTCCTCCTCAGGATAATTGTACACATTTTTTCTTACATGTAAGATTACAGTTCTTGGATAGACAAAATTACATGTTATAAACTTGAAGATTGACAAACATCCATCCATTTTCTTAAACCTTTTCAGGGTGAGGGGGCTGCTGGAGCCTGTCCCAGCTGCTGCAGGTCACCATTTTATCACAGGGCAGACAAGAACTCCCACACCCTCCCAGTCACACCTGGGGACGCTTTAGAGGAGCCAATGAACCTCTGAAGCATGTTTTTGGACGGTGGGAGGTGCCTGGAGAAAACCCACACATGCAGGGGGAGAACACGGAAACTCCACATGGAAAGAACCCAGTCGAGATTTGAACCGGTGAGAGCGCTAACCACTGCGCCCAAGCCCAGTTCGACAACCTTGTATTTTATTATTTATGTTCAGCATCAGCATTGACGATGCATTTCCACCACAACAGGTTCATCCACCTTCATTCACATCTGGTGAACAGTATGTAGAAAAAATATTTTCTTATCAACTGACGACATAGAACATTATGTTTTGTTAGTATATAGTATGTGAAAATGAAATGTCAAATACTTTTAATGAATACATTTTTCATTGGCACCACATGGCCATTCCTCAGGAAACCTCTGCCCTGGTTTGTGATTGGTCAGATCCATCAACTCATTCAGGGTCTGCTTTTCATTTCCACTGAGGTCATGGTAAACTAAGATTAACCCTTGTACTATCCTAAGCAATTTACCATTGGGAGTTGGGTCATCTAGACCCACTAGACAGCATTTTGTACAGCAGTATACTTTTAACCTGATCAGTTCTGTGATGAGTAACTAAAACTTTTCCATTTGACCTTTCAACAGTGGAAATATATATACATTTAAAGGTCAGAGTAGATTTTTTCAAAGGTAACCCTTGTGCTATCCTAGGCACTTTAACATTGGGAGTTGGGTCATCTAGACCCACTAGACAGTGCTCTGAACCTTTTTTCTTCAATGATTTGTGATCTTCACTGGTGTCCATGGATTACATGAAATCCTCTCCACCTTTATCCACCTTTGTCATGGTAGGAAGAACACGTCTATGGAAGGGTGGGGTCATCTAAGGTAGCACAAGGTTTAAAGATGGAAATGTGTCTTCATAGTGATCCGTTCTGTCTGTGTAGTGAATCAAACTGATCTACAGCGTCATCTAACACAGTAGCACTGATGACAAAAGTGCTTCTGAGCCACATTATCATGCAGGGGAGTCAAATAATCAAGATTGATTCAAGTTAGTGTGTTTTTTTTATTAATCTCATTTTTTAACCAATAATGGGACTATTTCTGCATGTCAGCTGCTTAAAATGAAAGTAATTTTTAGACTTGCACTTGTGAGGCGCTAAGCGCACCAGGATCTGAGCATTGATTGGCTTCTGACAGACGTCCGGTGAGAGCGAGGTGAGAAACTGTGTGTGAAAAACATCCTTTGTGTTTTAAATGTCACAATTGTTAATAAAAATACCTCAAAATAAGGCTTTTAACAGCAAATGCTTAGTTAAATAAAAAAAGAGTAATAACATTCATTAATTACAGGTGATAATTAATTAATCACTACAACTGTGGTGTCTTAACTTGACTCGTACCAACTATTTAAAGACTCTTTTGGAAAACAGATTCCTAATAAAGGCAGAGATTTGAGGAAAAATCAAACATTATATTCATGGGACAATACTTCAATGTTACAGTACTCGAGTAGAATTAGTAGCAGTACTCATTTGTTTGCCCCAATCAGAGTTTCCATCTTTAACTTTTGAAAAAATCTAGTTTGACCTTTAAATGTATATATATTTCCACTGTTGAAAGGTCAAATGGAAAAGTTTTAGTTACTCATCACAAAACTGATCAGGTAAAAAGTATACTGCTGTACAAATACTTTTAATGCTTTTTTTCTAAATGACTTTGGTAAACATTACTTAGTAATTGTAACTAAATCTGTTTAATCTCTGTAAACAATAATAATAGTAAAATGCTCTGCTGCATGCTTTTCTTTTTACAGTTTTCTAGGTTCATTTTTCTCATAAGGTTGGTATTTTCTTCATCATTAGTTAACATTCATTTCATGTTTCATTTACAATCCTCACGTCACGTGACCTACAATGAAGTAGCCATCACTTGATCCCGCTTTGTCTGAGGCGTTTGCTGGTGCTGCCCCCTGCTGGCTAACACGTCCAACTCAACGGAAACAGGTTTGACAAGTTCTGGACTCCCACCGACAAGTCTGTCAGTACAACCCAGAGTTCAGGAAAACTGGGACAATTTTTCGGTTTTCCATAGATTTGAGAAAAGTTTTATTTCCATGAACCAAATCGGCTCATTTCAGACGCCTTCCATCGCCACATATGAAGGGACTACATTATCTTTAAAAAAAAATCGCCTCTAAACACAGAACTGTTTTACAAGCTCATTTTTTTCTAAATAAAAACATGCATTGAGGGATTACTTCCATGTATGTATATTTCGAGTCAGCCCACAGCATCTCAGTGGGATTGAGATCAGGGCTTTGACTCAGCCGTTCCAGGACTCTCTATGTGTTGTTCAGCCGAAGAGAGTCCTATTTATGGTGGATTCTATGATGGGGACCAGGTCCTGCTGCAACAAAGCATCACCCAACCATGACACTCCATGCTTTAAAGTTGGTTTGAGTTTCTTTTCTTTGGATTGCCAGTGAGGAGCAACCTGCCGGTGCCAATCCTGCAGCCCTCTGGCGTGTTTGAACATGAAATTTGTAAATTTGCTACTTTTTCACCCAAAAAAAAACGTTGAAAAACCACGTAGAAAAAAGTAATCATAGAATAGACATGTCGAAAAAATAATATTTGATTTTTTCATTTAAAAAAAGTATATTCATTTTATTTTTTTATATATTGTTTTACATAAACATGTCACTGTTGGACACACGAATCACCACATTCAAAAATCAGAGAATTTTGCCACAAAGATCAAGAGGACTGAAAATGGACGCTGATGACACCTTGATGTCATTTGATGTAGGCCTTCATGAAGTACACAGTGAACAGGAACATTCAATTTACCAGAGAGGACACCAAGAGCAACCAGCTGGCCTTCCTGGACCATTTCTGTCATCACAGGCAAAGAGGGTAACATGGAAGTAGAAATCTACAGGACAGCCACGCACAGATCACTCCTTTGGTTTGACTCCGACGCCTATCGAGGGGCATGTTTGGGTCCCGTATACTGAGAGGATGAGGTGTAAAATCCTTCCAAACTCCTGAAAAGCTTTAAAAAAAATTAAACTTTTGAATCAGTTAAATTCAACTCACCACCAGGTAGTGATCGGTGGACAGCTCTGCCCCTCTCCAAGACACAAGGCCGAAGGTCGCATTAAAACAACCACAAAGTTGATTGTAGTTTGATACTGTAGTTAATTCAATACAAAAAAAAAGTCATGTATTAAAGATTTGGTTTCCATGGCAACAGCAAGATGTATGTGCCTGCGCAAATCTGGACCTTGATTCCTGTGCAAGTGTGTAAGTCTGCTGAATGAATTACATTTTTTTTCTTTAACATATTATCATCTGCATGTAATCTCTGGATGACGCTCCTTCTGAAAGATGCTTTACTGAACCGGACCACCAGGAAGGGGGAGGAGCCTCATCTTGAGGTTCTGGTTCCTCAGGTCCAGTTTGAACAGTCCTTCCCAATTATTCTCCACAGAGCTTTTCCCCGCTAAGAAAGAATATGGTTGATTGATGAATCAACGATGGTCAAGCATGTGGTCAGCGATGAAAGGATATTTGTTTTAAATAAAAACTAAGAATTAAAAGCTCCAAAATGATTGGACTGCTTTGTGTAATAGAGTTCTTCCAGATTCTCGTATTCTAAGCAGGAATCGATCTATCCCTACTCGATGTTTGTCTTTCTAATACCAATCTGGTTTTAGAAAGATGCATTCCACGGAGACCACTTTACTCAAAGTTTCAAATGATATACAGATGGCTGCTGACTCTGGAAAATATCCAGTTTTGGTTCTTTTAGACTTATCCTCAGCATTTGACACTGTTGATCATAAAATACTGTTGGGCAGATTAGAAAATGAGTTTGGTATTGCTGGGTTTGTTTCAAAGTGGTTTACCTCCTACCTGACTAACAGAACATTCTCTGTTTAAACAAATGGTATGCTTTCTGATACCTCTCCACTCCTACATGGTGTCCCCCAGGGATCTGTTGTAGGACCACTGTTGTTTTTAATGTACATTTACCCACTTGGAAAGCTTTTAAATAACTTTAAAAATGTGTCATACCATTTCTATGCTGATGATATTCAGCTGTACTGTTCCTTCAATGACTCAGAACTCCACAAACTTACGGAACTACTAGATTGCCTTGCCTGTGTTAAATCTTGGCTCACAAGTAACAGTCTCCAGCTAAATCCAGAAACGACAGAAACACTAATAGTTGCCCCAGAAAACACAATCCCAATAATTTCCCAGCATCTTGGTTCTTTGAGCTCCTCTGTACAGCCCTGTATCAGAAATCTTGGTGTCTGGTTTGACCAGTCAATGTCTTTGGACCGTCATTCCAGCCTTTTAATTAGAAACTGTTTTTATCATTTACGTAACATAGCAAAATTGCGGGCGTTCTTATCTAACTCAGTCTTAGAGATGGTTATCCATGCTTTTATTTCTTCTCGTTTAGATTATTGTAATTCTCTTTTTACTTGTTTTAATAAATATGTTCTTAACCGTCTGCAGTTAGTTCAAAACACTGCTGCGTGGCTTTTAACAGGATCAGACAAAAGGGCACATATTACCCCCATTTTAACCTCCCTGCACTGGCTCCCAATCAAGTGGCGTATTGATTTTAAAATTCTAGTTTTAACCTATAGAGCTTTAAATGGACAGACCCCAAAATACTTATCAGACTTGCTCTGTCCCTACGCTTCTGGCAGTGCCCTCCGATCCTCAGATCTAAATCTTTTAAAGATTTTTAAGACCAAGTACAAAACCAGAGGTGACCGGTCGTTCCAGGGAATAGCCCCCAGACTCTGGAATGCCCTCCCTCTGTACCTACGTGTAGCCGACACCGTCGATTCTTTTAAAAGTCAACTGAAGACACTTTTATTCAAAAATGCTTTTAGCTGGCTGGTTTTATTGTTACTTTTATTCTATGTTTATTTTTCGTCAATTTAGTTTTGCTTTACATTATATCTAATTTATTGTTTTTCTGCTTTTACTGGATTGTATATTGTTTATTGTTCAGCGCTTTGTGATTTTATCTGTGAAAGGCGCTATATAAATAAAAATTACTTACTTACTTACTTCAAACACTATAGAGTTTTTTTTTTAAATAGACATTTCATTTGAATAAATGTCTATTTTGATAAAGACCCACTAGACTCCAGGATGGCTGCTTTCCTGCGCAGTGGAGCAGACATGAAGACATTTTGCTGCTTTTCTTTGAAAGCAGAGATCTGCAGCCTTTCAATGACGTCATAGCTGCCGGAAGTCTCCACCAGGGGGCGCCTCTTTTCTGGACTCATTTGGATCACAGCAGGCATCCCACCCAGGACTCTTTGAATGGTTTACCATAGCGTAGGGGTCTGCAACTTTCAACACTTACAGAGCCAGTCGGGGTCGACTTCTCACGGACAACAACCCCTCAGGCCTCACAAAGTCTTATTTGACCATTTAAAAACAAAGACACTGATTTGCATACGTTTTAAATCAAATGAACTATTTTTCTTTGACATATCTAAAACTTAAAGAATAAATAGCTTTTTCTGAAAGTTTAAAAAATATGAAAGTTCATAACTTTTGACATGTTAACATGACTTCCTTTCAAAATAAAAGACACCGTGTGCCATTTAGGATCATCTTAATGCAGCAAATGTAGAATAGTTTGATGTCAGCAGCAATAATAAAAATAACACCCATTTATTTTACTAATGTGGTACATCTCAACCAGAAATGTATGAAGTAAAACTGTTCAAAAATAAAAAATCTGCCTTATAATGCGATGTGCCCGAAATACAAATTCTGATTTTGCTCACTAAAACTGTCCTTCAGCTGTTTGTGAATGAGTTGAATTAAGTTTGAGTGAGTTTACTTTAATACTACCATGTTTTTTAGCTTTAAAGCTACTTTTTAAAATGAAAAACATTTTATTTTTCTTCACCAGAGAGCCTGGATGGAGGGCTCAGAGAGCCATATGTAGCTCCAGAGCCGCAGGTTGCTGACCCCTGCCATAGAGCATTTTCTCTGTTTCGGCTGAGCCGGCCCTTCATGAGCAGCAGGTTACAGGTGTAGGTGTTGTCCTGCTGGTTTCCCCTCCCTTGACTGTTTGTGTCGTGTGTCCCTCCACATCTGTTCAACTTGTATTTGTAGATAGGCTGAGTTCTATTTTGTTACTTGATGGTTTTTTGTTTTTCCTCATGCTCATTTCAATCGATGACTCTTTCTGTTGAAGAAGACTCCATTGGACTTCTGGCTGTTCAAATGGTCCCCCTCCTCCTTCAGTGCTGCAGCCACAGAAGATGATGCTGAGGAACTCTTGGAAAGGACTTCTTAAGTCTGAGCGGGTCCACTCAGACCCCCCCCCCCCTTCTAGAGTCATCATCACTCATGAAGAAAGAAAACACATCTGCATTTTTCAAATCAAAACAGCTTAAATTAAAAATGTAATCTGATTACAAAGCTTCAGTTAGTTTGACAAGATGTAAAAGTTGCATGAGCTCCCACAGCAGCCCTGGTCCCGTCAGCAGACAGATCAAAGGAGATAACACGGAACTTTGGTTACAGAACCAAAGTCAATTCATGAAGTCACAAAAAAAAATTACAATAAAAAACAAGAATAAAAAAAAAACTGGAATAAAAAGCTTATTACAGAAATATGAACAAAACTATAACACTTGTCCTCCTCCATTTAAAGTACCACTTCCATATCAGGTTATGTCACAAGAAGATATTTGTTAACATTATTCTCAATATCTTACAAAATCAAGAGTGCAATAAAGAATTTTCTTCATCCCTCTCTCGGCGAGAGAAAGACGGCATGGGGCGGGGCTTGGCAACCAGGGAGGAGGCAGACGAACCAGAGGGAGGACAGAAAGACAGCAGGAGTGAGGCGATGGAGGGGTGGACAAAAATGAGAAGAGGGAGAAGAAAGGATGAGGTTTGGCAGGAAGGAGGAAGATGGGGGAAGATCAGAGAAGAGGAGGATGCCCCGCCTCTTATGGCTGCAGAGTATTTCTTAATGCGTTCTCTGTAGTGACGACTAGATGCCTTCTGACAAACAATCCTCTTGGGATCCTTCAGAAAGGAGAGCTTACTGCTCCCTGATGAATGAGAAGATGCACCGATACCACAGCTCCTGACACAACTGGGCTTCTAGACGTTTGTGCTTGTTCTGATTTCAGGTCACATGCTGGCAGACTTTACTGGTCGACACACCTTTTCCATCAGCCTTAGACTCTTTCATCTGGATAAATACAGTAAGAGTTGCTGACGTTTTTTTTTTTTGCTGGTATACTACATCCATGCCCTTTGACCTCTCTGGTGTAGACCTGTGACCTTCCTTCTGCACAGCAGCTGCAGCCTCTCTGCGTCTGCACACGCCTCCATGGTGGATGTTTAGCTGTTATGAACATGGAACTGTCTGGTCCTTCCACACAGTCATCTATCTATCACTGAGGGGATAAAAACTCTGGGTTCTTGTTACAGTTTCTCCAACACCAATGGAGGAGTGTGAGAAAAAAAATAAAAGCCAGGATTATTATAACTAGAATCACAACAATTGAAACTCAGAGAAAGTGCTTTGGTATGAAACCACAGAAAGACGTCAGTCGGACGTGAACCTCTGGAGGTCACCTGCATGACACGGAACATCTTCAAAAAACCGATACAGTATTAAACATTCAACAAGCGTCCCGTGGTATCAGTGCATCCACAGCTGAGGGGTGACTGGGGGGGGTGGGGCTAAAGGGGGAGGTCGGGGAGGCGGGGCTTGGCCCATTCTGTCTTGCTGTTGTCTCAGGAACTCCTCTTGGTCTTGGAGTGTTGGATCAGCCACTGGAGAGTGATGTCTGCAGACAGAGGAGAGGCAGAGAGTGAAAAGACACCAACAAAGCAACATGGTATGGCTCCATCCTACGTATATCAAAGACCTCATTGTGCAGGACTGCTTGTGGTTCCTAGAATTAGTAAAAGTACGGTTGGAGGTAGAACGTTTAGCCACCAAGCCCCTGTTTTATGGAATAAGCTTCCAGCTCATGTAAGAGAGGCCGACTCAGTTTCTACATTCAAAGTTAGACTGAAAACATTCCTCTTTGGACAGGCTTATTGTCAGACTAGTTAGTATTCAGAAATTATTTTAACTTAATGTTAATATGTTTACATTAAACTTAATAACAATAACTATTTGTTTTGAAAGGCTGCTAGAAGTTGAAGCTGGGGTAACTATGGTGCACTGGGGTTCTGTCTTCTTTTCTCATCTACTTCTACTCTCTTTCTCTTCACTATTCTCGATTATAATTCATCATTTAGTTCTCCATGCCTCTGTTTGGTGCAGTGCGATTCATGTATTGTCCCTCTTTTCCTCTCCCCTCCTGGGGAGTGGGAGTGCTTCCAGACTCCAGTTGTTTCATCCGTGCTCCTGTGTCAGACCGTGTACCTCGTTTCTGACTCGCCTCTACTACCGCTCCTACACCGGGCTGTGGATCCTGTCTCCGGCTCGACCCGCACCCCCGGCCGTCCCCCAAAATCCATCTGGATGAAGCTCGTCTGCTGGACTTTAAATATGTAGTTGTAGTGTTTGATAAATTAATTCTTCTCCAAGAGTTCTGGTAAATCGCCTGTCTGTCCTGGGGGACGATCCCTCCTTCATGTGGACACCCCTGAGGTTTCTTCGTTTTTTCCGGAATCCGTTTTTTTTTTAAGGAGTTTTTCCTTACAGAGAAGGGGGGTCTAAGGGCAGGGATGCCAGTATAGCTTAGTCAGTTTGTTAGTTCATTTTAGTATTTTCCTATTGAATTCTATGTATTCATGATCCTTTTGACTTTATGTTCCACAGGAGGTGGGTCACTGCTGAGAATAAATATCACACACCTACATGTGTGACAGCTAACAGGGCTTTAACATTAAACACGTGCGAGCAACAGCAAGATTTAGTCTTACACACTTAAAATACGTGTGGAAAATGCAACGATAGATGTGTTTGAGATGAACCAGCAACGCGCCTGGATCAATGGGACCAGGCGGCTACAGGCGGGGAGGGTGGGGGGCGGAGAGATGAAGGCAAGACTGAAAGAGAACAGGAAGTTGGAGTTGTCCTTAACATTCAATTTAGTTTTAATGTGCCTCTACCCCTTAGTGCAGGGGTCGGGAACCTTTTGGCCAAGAGAGCCATAAACGCCACAGATTTTTAAATGTAATTTCCAAAGAGCCATACAATAATGTAGTGTCTGCGTGTTTGCGGTTGTCTCCGGTCCCCAACCCCCAAGAATCTGGTGGGGGGAGTACTGCGTTTGGATTGGTTTAGGATTAGCAGGACATTAGTAGGCACTTTTATGTCAGTCAACAGAGTATGAGACACAAACCGATGTTGTCTTTTTCCTTGCAGGAGATGGAGTAGCAGCAGATCTCTCTGTCCTGGATGGCCGACAGGTTCCTGGGTTCAGACACACAGTCAGTCCAAGTCACACAGCCGAGGTGCTGACACTACAGGACGCAGTAGGAAGTCTGGACTTACATCCTCTCTATGAGCTCCTTCTCATCCAGAGCTCCTAGTAGATCCCTCTTATTACCCAGAACCAGAACCTGAGAACACATGTACCAAACATCAGCTGGGCCAACACAAAAAACCTTGTTCAGTTTGAACTGGAATTAATGGTCATTTCTGATGTGCATCTTAAAGACTCAACTAAAATGTTAATAATTTACACATGCATGCACACACATCATTATTTCACAGTTCTGCCGGTATCAAATGGTTCTGTGAGCTGAGTTGGGTTTTTTGAGACTAGTGGGTTTGGGATTCTTACAGGTAAGGAGGTCCCGCTCAGGGTTTTTTAGGGTTGATCCCATTCCAAGTCATTTGATTTTGAGTATGTGTCAATACCGAGTCCCGATCAGATTCTTTTGTAACACATTTAAAAATTAAGACATTACTTATTCTCTTTTTTTTAACTAACCTTCTTTTATCATTTAGCCTGTAGACAGAGCACTTCTGTGAAGTAGCTTCAACAATCAAGAGAATAAAAGTGTAGCTATTAAAAAAGGGTGAAAATTAGTCAAGTGAGGACGTTTGGTGACTGTAGTGTTAGTGTCTTCATAACTCTTGAACATTTTTGATCAGATGTGATTCATTTCTGCATTAAAAATGTATGATTTTCTTTTAAAATGATTGTAGCATAATATGGTGAAGGGTATCCAAGACTACCTCCTATCAATTAAGTCACTTATTAATGTGTGTCGTTTTTTCTTTTCATAAACCTCTGAAGACCTGGCATCCACATGTGTGGACATGACAGTTAGGGTTTTACTACCACAGTATTTAATTCTGCTGAATTGGGGCTCTGAGTTAAAAGAAAGGATGGGGTTTTAAGGGGGTAAATCTCCTCTTGCTGCGTCTTTGTCAGCACAGAGAGAGACTTTCCATTAAAAAGAAACAAAAACCTGATTTTGTTTCTGTTAACACACTTTTGTAGGTTGTTGTTTACATAAAGACAATGCAGTAACCCTTGTGCTATCCTAGAGTCTTTAACGTTGGGAGTTGGGTCATCTAGACCCACTAGGCAGTGCGCTGAACCTTTTTTCTTCAATGATTTGTGATCTTCACTGGTGTCCATGGATTACATGAAATCTTTCCCCCTTTATCCACCTTTGTCATGGTAGGGAGAACACGTCAATGTAAGGGGGGGGTCATCTGGACCCCATAAGATAGCACAAGACTGTTGCTGTCAGTTTGAAACATTTGTTTGAGTTATTGGTCCCTGAAGTCTGAATCTGTGAGTATCTCGCTAGCTTAGCTTAGCCGAACTGCTTTTTTTGCGCCTCCTGCTCAAATTAGCGCCACAATAAATTGTGGTGATCCATTCGTGATGTGCAGAATTCCAGTGGAGTATTTACTTGGAGTAATAAGCTTGAAATACAAAGCGCTGATCATAAAAAGAACAAATTAAATATCCAATACTGAGACAACATCCGATTTTCCATCGAATCATCCACCACCTGATGGGATCAGGACATCCCAACTTACAGGGATTCCCTGGAGCTGTGGTTTGTCCAAGAGGTTGTGCAGCTCGTTCTTGGAGGCTTCGATCTTCTCTGGATCGGCTGCATCCACCATGTACCTGCAACAGCAAACCGTAGCCGAAGTCAAAACGCTCCATCTAATAAGAAGAATGGATTGGGTTTATCTGCGCTTTTCCTATGGAAGCGATTCTGTAGCATAATTAAAAATAAAAGTCTAAACCAGGAATGCTTTATCGTTTTCAAAATGCAGCTGAATCAAATGACTCAAAATTAAAAGGAAAAATCAAGACTTCAAAAGGCTTTTTCCTTTTCTACTTCAACACCGCTTATTCTGTGTCATAATTAAAATGAAAAGAGGGGATTGCATTTTCATTTTAACATCCACCCTGCGAACATTGTCGCATTATTCAATTCGGACAAGCTTTTTTTCTTCGGACCGGCAGCTGCCTTCGCAGCTTGTCCGCGGTGCGTCCGAAGGAGGACCGCAGAAGATGGAAATGCTGCTACGTAGTCCTGAGAAGCTGTGTACAATCATCAGAAGTTCACAACCATCACATAGCCTTCTTCTCTCCCGCTAACACAAAGCTACACTGCTGCTAGCATGTCTCTGTTAGCAGCCGGACACACGGAGAAAGCACTGACGTCATCGCCCCGCCTCCCCTCTGGGAATCTTCTTCCACTTTCGGCTTCTCCCATCAGGGGTCGCCACAGCGAACGAGTCGCATGGTGAATTTGGCAATGTTTTACGCCGGATGCCCTTCCTGACGCAACCTTCTCAAACCGGGCTTGGAACCGGCAGAGGTAGAGAAGGGAACAGGGAGCAGCCCGGAGTTGAACCCGGGTTTCACGGACGGAAGGCGCCGCAAACCAGCACGAGCTAAACTGGCTCGGCCTCCCCTCTGGGAATGCTAATTCGAATTTAATACTGCGACACTATTTGCAGGATGGATGTTAAAATGAAAATGCAATCCCCTCTTTGCATTTTCATTTTAATTATGACACAGAATAAGCGGTGTTGAAGTAGAAATGAAAAAGCATTTTGGTGGATTGCTTTTTCCTTTTCATTTTGAGTTAAAAAATGCAGCTTCATTTTGAAAATAAAAAAGCATTTCTGGTTTTGACTTTTATTTTTAATTATGCTACAGAATCGCTTCCATATTTTCCAGATGCTCAAAGCTCTAACAATGTGTCCATTATTCATTCCCACTTGGTGATGGTTTCTACTGATGTAGCCACAGCTGCCCTGGGGCAGACTGACAGGGGCGTGGCTACACGCTCTGACCATCACCGGGACATTCATGCCCATTCACACACTAGTGGAGTCACACTGGAGGCAGGGAGGGTGGAGTGTCTCGCCCAAGGACACAACGACAGTTGACTGGGGAGAACCGTCGATGCTTCGATCATTGGCCGACCTGCTCGACCACCATATCAAACCAGCACCGGCTTTTCTTATCCCCCGCATTTAGATCTGCCTCTTTCTGCCCAAAAGACAGATTTGGTTGCCGCTTTTCATGAGTCATCAGAACCATTCAAAAAAGGCGACACAACAAAAGTTTTTTCTCAAACATTTTTTTGTCCTCTGGTTTGGTTCTCAGCTGTCAGAGTTTGGGTTTGGAGCCAGCTGAGATAGAGAGATGAAACATTTCACACCAAAGTGTAGAAAGTAGAACTCACACAATGGCGCTGACTCCTCGACAGTAACGTTCCCACATGCTCCTGAAGCGAGGCTGGCCTCCAATGTCCCACAGCTGTGAGCAAAAAACCGTCCACATCAGCACTGCTTTGCTTTGCTGACATTTGTTCTCATTTGGTTGTGTGAAATTCAATATAAAATGAAATAGATAGATGGCAGCAGAAAGCAGGAAAAGGATGCAAATACCAACCTTGATGGTGACGTTGCCCTTTGTGATCTTCCTCATGTTGAAGCCCACTGTGGGAATCATGTCTTCACTGAACTGGCCAGACTGAAACACAGTTAACGACACACTATGTGAAACAGCTGGTCGCCCTCTGCTGCCCTTCTCACACGGATCACATCCACATAATGAAACGAGGAAACCCTTAGGAGAGAACACAACAGAACATGCTAGAAAAGACTCGACCCAACCCGACCAGACCATACTCAAATAGAATAGATCAGACTAGACTAGACTAGACTAGAATAGAACTTTTTTGATCCCACAAAGGGGAAATTGTTACCATAGATCTATTAAAACAGCAGATCAATGATAAATAACACTAAAAAAACACTTAATAGCAACATTAATTATTGCCCGGGGTCTACGAGGCGTTGTACAGTCTAATAGCTGACTGGAGGAACGATCTGTGAAAGCGCTCCTTCCCCAGCGAGGCACTAACGTTTCCGAATGAAGGAGCTCCTCGGTGCTCCCATGGTCTCATGATGATGATGAAGAAGAGGATTGTCCATGATGGTGTCCACTTTCTGTAACAGCCTCTTCTCAGTCACAGACTCTCGGGGAAATCCCAGAACGGAGTCGGATCTCTGCATCAGTTTATCGATCCTCTTCCAGATGACGCCATGACAAAAAAGTCCTTAACCCTTGTGCTATCTTAAGGGGTACAGATAACAATAATAATAATGGATTGGATTTATCTGCGCTTTTCAAGTCACTCAAAGCGCATACATTGTGTCCATTATTCATTCATACTTGGTGATGGTAAGCTACTGTTGTAGCCACAGCTGCCCTGGGGCAGACTGACAGAGGCGTGGCTGCCAGTTGGTGCCTACGGCCCCTCTGACCATCACCGGGACATTCATACACATTCACACACCAGTGGAGCCACACTGGAGAAGTGTCTTGCCCAAGGACACAACGACAGTTGGCTGGGGGGAGCGGGGATCGAACCGCCAACCTTTCGATCATTGGACGACCCGCTCAACCGCCTGAGCCACTGTCGCCCCAGATGACCCCAATCCCAACTTAACGTGCCTTGGACAGCACAAGGGTTACGAGTCCTGCAAACTCTCTAGGACCTCAGTCTCCTCAGCCTCTCCTGTGATCACTGGTCACTTCTCCGGCGGCAGTCAGAGAAGTGACCAGAAAACAGACCAAACAGCAGCAGCAGGCACGCCACTGCCCTCCATACGTGTGAAAAAGAAAAAGTCCCTGGGCATCAAAAACAGGCTAATAATAATAATAATAATAATAATAAGAGAATAATAAAACGAGAACACAAAATCAAGTCAGCTAACACACAGCTATGGTAACTGGCAACCTCCCATGGGGCCGGTTGGACAACCAAGGTGTGTTTCTGCTGCAGTTCACAGACTCTTTCATTTAACCTGCATTTCTATGTTTGAACAAAGACAGAAGAAACAAATGAATAAAACAGAAGCTGAAGGAAGAAGTTCATTCTATGGGTTTCACCAGCTGACACCCAAAACAACCTGTTTAACTGAAACTCTGAGTCAAAACATCCAAATTCAGTTGGAGGAACTCAGATGAACCCGTTCTCATCTGTCAACACAACGACTGTCCCAGAATGAGTTACTGGCAGCTGGGGAGGTGGAACCGGACCCTTTCTTCAGGAAGACGTTTATCCTTCATGGATGACATGGGCCTACTTCCTAGAGTCGCTTCTGCTTCCACTTCCAGTTCCTCACCTGGCCTGAAGCAGCAGGACATCAAACACAGTCACTGTGTACGTGTCATACGTCTAATGCTCCATCACAACAAATGACGCATTGTTCTCCAACTGTCCAAATAGAAATGATGTGATCATATTTAGTCTGAGCTCCGTTTTTCTTCCACATTTTTGATACTTGACAGGCAAATATTTGCAAGATATTAAAGCTGACAGGAATCCCATCATGAATAAACCCAGGCTGTGGTCGTTCTTCCCTGCATGCCATGTCTGAAACACTACAACCTGCTCAGGAGAGTCTGATCTGGACGGATTTAAACCAGCACTCAGTGGACCGGGTGTAGATGTAAACTGAACATGATTTAATATTGTTGTTTTTTTTTTTGTTTCAGACTCCAAACTGGAGCTTTGCCGTGACCAGTTCTGTCTGCCGGGGGAGCCGCACATGATGAGCGGCTGAGCCTGGTGGTGGGCCGCCGGGTAACTGGTTCAGAGCCTCAGAAGACCGCCACAGCCCTGGACTGAGCTAATAGAAAATGAGGGACACAAACCTCCACTCCTGGATTGTTTTAGATACAGACCCGCCGCTGACCTGACACTGAAGGCGGACAGGCTTGTCACCGCCTCGCGCCGCAGGAGTCAGGCTGACCTCACAGCTGCAGGAAAACAATGGATGCGGCCAGATGCTAGCCGACAGCCGGCCTTCGCCTACAGCTTACCGCTATCACGTTGACAAAGGTGGTCTTCCCCGAGTACTGCAACCCCACCAGGGTCAGCTCCATCTCCTCCTTCCAGAAGAGCGCCTTGAACCAGTCGAGCAGCTTATTAATGAGGGCTATCATCTCCGCCGTCTGCAGCAAACGCTAAAGGACAGCTGCGGCTACTACTGATGCTAGCTAGAGTGGAGCTAGCCGTTTACGCCCCAACGAATCTGGCCGCTGACAGCCGCAGTGACGAGCGCAGACGGTCAAAGGAGGAGCTGACGTCAGCAACTGCTTCACGAGGAAAGGAAAAAGAGTCTGCAAAGCTGTCTGTTTGGGCTCAGAAGTTCCGATGCGGTTCTCCGATGTTTGTTAGCTGAGCTTTTAGCTTACGGCGTCATAACACACATAAAGACGGCTGTTCACATCCGGTCATGGCTGTCAAAATAAACGCCAAACGACGAAAATAAATAAATAAAACACACAATTAAAAAGGTTTTTTTCAAATTATCTATTTATTTTAAACTGTAAATAAGGGAATTCTATTGGCGTTAATTTAAAATCGCATAAATTGCTGTGTGCTGCTAAGAAATAACACAAATCAGTGGATAATTTTAAGTACTTCCGGTTTGGGTGGGGTTGGTTCATAAATCACAGGAGTAGATTTTAAAAACATGAACCTCCTTTTATTTAACCTCATTCTTTTTCTAATCATTCTTTTATTTGCTTGTTCTCCCCCTTGGAAGAACAGAGCTAAGTAGAGGAAATATGGATTTCTTATTTGAGAATGAAGAAAAAAACATTAATTATAAATTAATAAACTAATAAAGACTTGAAACTGTGAATGCATCTGTGGTGTTGAGAGTCCTAAAATAAAAGATATAAAACCAAAACTGTCATACCAGGTGGGTTGTGGCCTGGTCTAATCAGTTCTATGACCCACAGGGTTTAGATGGAAATTGGACAAATGTTGGTGGAAGAAGGAGAAGGAGGAGAGGAGGAAGGCTTAGAAAGAAACAGAGAGATAGAAGTGAAGGACTTAGAGTAGGAACTTTGAATGTTTGAATTTGACAGAAAAAACTAGACAGTTGGTTTACATGATGGGAAGAAGAAAGGTGGATCTTCTGCTGATGAGCAAGAACAATTCCCTTCCCACAAATACAAAAAAACATAGTTTATGGTAAATAGATAACATTAGTACCAAATTGCAAATACAACAATCAATTAACTCCTAAACATTTTTAATATACAACTAATAAGTTTCTGGTCAGCACATTGATTAGAAGCAACTTTATTGTCAATCCATTCAGTTAGGCAGCATTATGGGATGTGGTAATAATAGTTCAAGAATTATTAATAATTATTTGCACTTTAACAATGGTATAAAACATTTAACAGGCTTCAGATCATTTAAACATTTTGGATCAAAAGTCTGATATATAAATGAGTAAAAAACAAACAAACATTTTGACTATTAAAGCAGGAAAAACCGTAGATATAACCACAACAAATTGCATGGACATGTAGTGGGCAGGTTTAACTTCAACATCAGAACAGTTCAGGTCAGCTACAGAAACAAAAACACTGCTTATGTTTGATTAAAAAAAACAGACTGTCTGTTTTTCTCTGTCTTTCATAGGATTTTCCTTCTCTTCATCTGTGACAACGCTATTTGAGTTCTATGTTGCCCATTTCATTTTAAAAGTCGTAACGTTTTTCCATAATTTAATTGAAAATAGAAATTTCCTATTCTTCATGGCCACAGCTTTAGCATTTGCTGATATTGTCCGATGGACCAGCCAGCTTTGCTTGGTAATGAGCGAAGCAAGTGACGACTACTTCGAGTAGGACTGTTGCTGGTTTAAGTCCCAGAATGATGAAACTAGCGGTGATGCTCAGTGGTCACAGCAACAGCCACGGGGCAATTCTTTAGAGAGCCTCCTGTCTGCTGCTAAAACAAGTACAGTATAAATAACTATCGACAAAAACCTTTATTTTGGTGAAACATTATTTTATTGGATCACTGGTGTAAATCTTGAGATTGTCGTTCCAAGAAGACATTAACTCTTGGGTGGGATCAGGACTTTCAACTGTGTAACAGTGATCCACCTGGTTCTGATGGGTCTGTTGTACGGTATCAGGCTGGACCTGGTTTTGCTCCTGCAATTAAGAAAGAGAAAACAAAAAGTCAAAATAAATTTGACAGATTTTAGGTCGTTTTTTCATTCAAAGATGTACTTTTTCTGATCTGTCTGTGGATTACTTGCTTCAAAATGCCCTATAGGTGATTCAACTTTCTAAACTCCTGTCTTCAATGTGAGCTGCTTTCATATTTTTAAACAAGCGAGTTGTCAGTGATTGTCTCGAGACCAACATTCCTCTCTCATTGCAGGTGAGCTCAGATCTGTTTACAGTCATGTAGATGTGATCATAGTCTCCAGAAAAAGGTCACATTCAAGACAAAACAAGTGGGTTACGCTAAAGTTATTTCTATGTTTTTAAGCACATTAATGTGTAGTCGGAGTTCCAAAACCCCCAGAAAAGTGATTGTGTGTTTCATATGGCGACAGACGTCTGCTGCCCTCTGTTGGTTTGTCAGGGTGTCTCTTTTCCCTCTTCAGGCATGCTTGTTAGCAGACAGGAAGACTCCTGCAGCTCAACGTTGCCAGATTCCTCTGCAACGTTGTCACAAGGTTCCTCCAGTCACTGCCTCGTATCTACCAGGTTTTATAGGAGTTTTTCCTTACCGCAAAGGGGGGTCTAAGGGCAGGGATGCCCAGTTTAATTTAGTCTGTTTAGTTAAAGTTTAGTATTCTCCTATTGATTTCTACGCATTTATGATCTTTTTGATTTTATGTTTACTTTACAATTACCGGGACGAAGACCATTGAGACGACTGTTGTTGTGAATTTGGGCTATACAAATAAAATTGAACTGAATTGAATTGATTCTAGATCCTGTCCTCTTTGCATTCCAGCCACCTCTGAGTGGAAAATAGTGCCTCCAACATATGTTGGCTTCTCTATTTCGCTTACAGACCATCTAAAACGTTCACATGTTTTCACTTTAAAGACCTTGTTCAGATTTAGCAACTTTTAGTGGCCTACTGGATAGTGTCCACCCTGAGACCAGTAGGTCATGGGTTCAAATCCACTGTCGAGTCATACCAAAGACTCCCTGCTTGACACTCAGCATTAAAGGGTTGAATTGGGGGGGTTTGCAGCTATGTTTGCAGCTCATCGCTTGCCAAAGGGATGGGTCAAACGCGCACCCAGGTATGTGATCACTTATAGGACTTTGACTCTAAAGATTAATTAAAAACACCGGAAATTTACCTGTCAGGAAGGAGAGTTATTGGCAGAAAGTTTAAACAGCCACTGATATACGTATATTACTCAGAAAATGTACAAACGTAAAACCGTGAATGTTCTTGTTGCGGCCACACATGAAAAGTACTTAGCTCTGGATGTCATTTTATCCTAAACAGACTCTTCCTTCAGAATGTGATATGTGTAAATGTGAGCGAACCTGGTTTTGCTGCAGCTGGTGGCTGTACTTGGCCAGAGTGGCATACAGGAACTGGTACTGCTCCACTGTCTGGATCATACCCCCCCTGCACACGACAGAGGAGAGTGAAACAAACAAACGTCAGTTTCTCGGAACACGAAGAAGCCAGCTTTGCTTATTATAAAAGTTGTTTCAGCAGAACAAGTTCGGATTCATGGAAACAATTTAGTTTATGTGTCTTTTGATTAATCAGTCTGTCGGTGTTTTACTTTTTACTGCTGATGATTTCAGACAGGAAAACTAAAAGGAAAATTAAACTATGGAGAAAGCAGAGGCCGTACCTGTCAAGGCGAAGCTTACTAACGGTCTCCAGGATGTCAACCTGTCCGGTTTCTCTCAGCTGCTGACAGCAGATACTGCTGGCTATGAAACAGCCGGTCCTGCCGATGCCTGCGCTGAACCCATGACAGGAAACAAAAGTTGGGAGGAGGTTTGAACATCTTTCTACTGCAGTAACATTACTTTAAAAACCCCCAATTTCACGTTTACTCTTTAAAAACAGTTGAGGAACAGTTTCACAGCAGACCAGGACTTACAGTGTGTTAAATGTTACTTATAGGTTTGACTTTTTGTGTTTTAGCATGCATGTGATATTGGGATTCTTTTCAAGGAGCAGTTTCTTTGCAGTTTCATTAACTGCATTTGATTTATTTCTCTGCCTTGAAAGTTGGCCTTTCTCTTGTGCGGAGGCAGCTTTCAACCACCTGCTGGTCTGATTAGAAACATCACAAGTTGTGTCCAGTGTGCGACTGCAGCATTGTTATGGGAAACGTGTGCGCTGGACATGAGGAGATCCCTGCCTCTAACTTGAACAGGATGAAGGACACGTTGGACCAAGGGGCTGGAGGTGGGATCAAGGCTTTGCGATAAATTCCCAACCAACCTGCAGTGAACAACGACGGGTCCCAGACTGGCTCTGAGGTCGGAGGTTGGTTGAGAGCTGAGGGAGGATTCAAGTGACTTCCGATAAACCTCCACCTCCTCCACCAGTTTCAACAGAGAAGTGATGCATTGTGGGATGTGGTGATCGGGCCAAGAGGTGAACCAATAATGTCTGACTGGACGACACTCTGAGCCCAGCTGCACAGGTATACAAACAACAAATGTATCAATGTTCTCAACCAAGTATTTCAATGTTCATGGTTTAAAGTTTTGATGGTAATCACAGACTTTTCAACTGTTTCGACATCAGACGGCAAATCGTTCAGAGGACTCTAACCAGTATTTTTACAGGTAAAACCACTATCAATCCTGGTGGCTGTGACTCAGAGGTAAGCAGTTGTTTCCTAGCTGAACCTCACATGTTGACAGACAGACACGAGTTGTACCTGGACCTCCATGTCGGTGACGGTGAACCCATGTTTCTCCTGACAGTCTTTTAGTCTGATGACAAATCTGCTGAATCGTCTGGTCTCTCTCTCATCGTCCTTCTGGCTCCTTCTCTGATGCTGCTCTGCCTCTTTCTTGTCCTTCTCTGTCACCTTCTCTCCCTCATACCTGGGCAGCGGCCAGTAAGGCTCACATTTCTAAAAAAAAATAAAGCAAGAGGTTGGTAAACAAATGTACTTTTTTCATTGTTTCCTCAGTCTTTACTGTATTTGATTTTTAAAACAAAAATATAGACGTGACAGACTGACCACATCATTTTCCTTGAGTCTAGTAACCATGACGATGATACTGCTCCTCTCCTGCCACACCATGTCCCAGAAATCCCCAACGGTGTGTACCATTGGTCCCTGGGTGGCAATATAGGCATTTGGAGCACCTTTATACCCCTGCAGGACACAATGACACAATTAACCAAACCAATCACCCTGTCAGTAAACTGAAGGAAAGTTCTGGCCTGACTGTTTCTAAAGTCTGTCTTAAAGTTGGGATTATTTCCTACAGCAAAGGCAGGCCTCCTCATTGTTGACAGAGCAAAACAAGGGCAAGGACAGAGAAAGAGGAAGGAACGTCTACTTCCATTTACCGTTTTATTTTGAAATGTTTTCTCCTTGGAAACGAGTTCGTTTTACTTCACATTTGGTTTTCAGTGCTGTGTATACTTCACACTGTGAACATAATTTCCTGTGCTGTTCAAACTTTTGCTTCATTACATTCAGTGTTCAGGGATACTTTCTTTCAGTTCTCTTTTATTCCAGTTCAGACTTTTAACCATTCTATTCCCATCTTTCCAAATATGTTCTGACATCTTTCCACTTGTTTACAGTTCTTACTTGTTTTTAAAGCAGCAATACTTTAAAACTGCAAAGGGAAAAACACTGGAAACCATTTAAATTTAAGTGCAGGTTTGACCTTTGACTTATTCTTTATACAGTGAGTCAAGTAAAAAGAAAGAAAAATTGAGGTTTAGTGCATCTGTGTAGAGAAACTCAGTTGTTTATCACATACACTATCTCTGAAACCACTCCACATCCTTGAACAAATAGCTGAAAATTAGAGGTTTTTCTGCTAAAAATCTAGAGACCGCCTTTTTTACTCCACAGGTGAACACAAACCAAATGCACTAGGTATCAGTCAAAAAAACAGGTAAGATCCCTTATAGATAACACATGCACGCACACCCACACACGCACACACGCCCACGCACGCACACACACACACACACACTCCAGACTGTGAGTAAAGCGTGGGCGGAAAGGGGAGATGAGTCAGGGACATGTCACTTCCTCCCTCACTTCCTGTGGTTTTCCTGCTTGTCAGACTCACTCATGCAATGACAAATCAGAGGGTTCTGTCTCACTTTCTGTTTGTTTAGCTGTCACGCACACACATTTTTTATATTCTTTGTTGGATTTTTACCTGAATTGCATGAACAGAAGAATTCTTTTTTAAATCATGGTGGAAAATAAGTATTTAGTCTATAACAAAAGTTCAACTAAATACTTTGTTATATTCTCTTTTTTGGTAAGGACAGCAGTCAAATGTTTTTTATAAGTCTTCAAAAGGTTTTCACAAACTGTTGTTGGTATTTTGGCCCATTCCTCCATGCAGATCTCCTCTAGAGCAGTGATGTTTTGGAGCTCTTGCTGGACAAACCACAGACTTTTAACTCCCTCCAAAGGTTTTCTATGGGGTTGAGATCTAGAGACTGGTTAGGCCACTCCAGGACCTTGAAATGCTTCTTACGAAGCCACTCCTTCTGTACCCAGGCAGTGTGTTTGGGATCGTTGTCTTGGTGAAAGACCCAGCCACGTTTAATCTTCAATGCCCTTGTTGATGGAAGAAAGTTTTCACTCAAAATCTGACCATTCACGGCCCCATTCATTCTCTCCTTTACACGGATCAGTCGTCCTGGTCCCTTTGCTGAAAAACAGCCCCATACCAGGATTTTCCCACCCCCATGTTTTACTGTAGGTATGGTGTTCTTTGCATACAACTCAGCATTCTTTCTCCTCCAAAAATGATGAGTAGAGTTCTTACTTAAAAGTTCTATTTTGGTTTCATCTGACCATAGGTCATTCTCCCAATCCTCTTCTGGATCCTCCAAATGCTCTCTAGCAGACTTTAGACGGGCCTGCACATGTACTGGCTTTGGCAGGGGGACACGTCTGGTCCTGCAGGGTTTGAGTCACTGGCAGCGCCGTGTGTTACTGATGGCAGCCTTTGTCATCTTCCAAAGCTTTCTGCAAGTCCTTCACTAGGTCCCCCATGTGGTTCTGGGATTTTTGCTCACCGTTCTTGTGATCATTATGACTCCACGGGATGAGGTCTTGGGGGAAGCCCCAGATGGAGGGAGTTATCAGTGGTCGCGTATGTCTTCCATTTCCTAATAATTGCTCCAACAGTTGATTTCTTCACACCAAGCTGCTTACATATTGCGGATTCAGTCTTCCCAGCTTGGTGCATGTCAACAATATTGATTCTGGTGTCCTAAGACAGCTCTTTGGTCTTGGCCAAAGTTTGGAGTGTGACTGTTTGAGGTTGTGGACAGGTGTCTTTATATAGATAACCAGTTCAAACTGGTGCCATCATATATAAATTCTTTAAAAATCAGACAATGTGATTTTCTGTTTTTTTCTCCTTTTGTCTTTCATAGTTGAGGTTTACCAATGAGGAAAATTACAGGCCTCTCTCATCTTTTTAAGTGGGAGAGCGTACACAATTGATGGCTGAATAAATACTGTTTTGCCCAACTGTGCATCCACCCATCCATCCATCTTCCTCTGGTTATCCAGGTCGTGGGGGCAGCAGTCTAAGCAGAGATGCCCAGACTCCCCTCACCCCAGTCACTTCCTCCAGCTCCTCTGGGGGGACCCGAGGCATTCCCAGACCAGCCGAAAGACGTAATCTCTCCAGCGTGTCCTGGGTCTTCCGCGGGCCTCTGCCCAGTGGGACATGCCCGGAACACCTCACCATGAAAGGGGTCCAGGAGGCATCTGGACTAGATGCCCGAGCCACCTCAACTGGCTCCTTTCGATGTGGAAGAGAAGCGGTTCTACTCCGAGCTCTTCGCGGGTGACGGAGCTTCTCAACCTATCTCTAAGGGAGCGCCCAGCCACTTTACGGAGGAAGCTCATTTTAGCCTCTTGTATTCGGGACCTCGTTCTTTCGGTCAAGACCCAGAGCTCATGACCATAGGTGAGTGTTGGAATGAAGATCGACCAATAAATTGAGAGCTTTGCTTTTTGGCTCAGCTCTCTCTTCACCACAACGGACCGCTACAGCGACCGCATAACTACGGACGCTGCCCCTCTTTGTCTGTCAATCTTACGCTCCAATTTTCCCTCACTTGTGAACAAGACCCCAAGGTATTTAAAATCCTCCACCTGGGGTAAGAACACTCAACCCACCCAGAGATGGCAAACTACCTTACTCCAGTCGAGAGCCATGGCCTCAGATTTAGCGGTGCTGACCCTCATCCCAGCCGCACTCACACTCAAACTGCCCCAATGCACACTGGAGGTCCCGGCTTGATGAAGCCAAAAGGACAACATCATCTGCAAAGAACAGAGAGGAAACTGCCCAACTGCATCAGTTGGAATTGATGTGGTTGTTGTCTTTTGGGGGGGATGCATGGTGGTTAGCACTCTCAGCAAGAAGTCCCTGATTCAAATCCTGGCTGGGTCCTGAGTTTGCATGTTCCTCTTGAGTGGGTGTTATCTCATAATCCCAAAAAATTTTTACAGGGTAATTAGTGGCTCTAGATTGTCCCTAATTGTGAGTTTGTGTCATTGTCTGTCTCTGAGGCCCTGAGATGGATTGGCAAATGGTCCAGGATGTGCCTGTTATGTCTTGCTGCTGCTTTGCTGCATCCCCTGTCATTCTGCTCACCTGGCAGGTGTGGCCAATGATCTTGATCAGCTCCTGCTAGGTATTTAAGTCAGAGGAGGCCTCAACCAGGGAGGCATGCAGAGAGAGCAGAGCAGGAGGCTGAGAACCAGTGGTTTTGAGTTGGAGCTGTGCTGGTTGGTTTGTTTTTTCTCTTTTGATTCCCTCTTGATCCTCAGCGTTCTTATACTGCTGGGTTTTGTTATTTCAGTTTGGGGTTGGACCTTGGTAGTCTTTATTTGCGGGCTTTGTTTCTTTCTTTCATTATTTAGATTTTGTTAGGCAGCCTTAGCAGGGAGTTGCCAACTCCGACAGTCAATGTGGCTGGGTCAGTTGTCTCCCTGGATTATTTTATGTTTGGCCAAGGCTCCAATCCCTCTGTTTTGTCTTTTGTTGGGACCAGCACAGTGTTTATTTTTGTTTTACAGGACACAGATTCTTTCTTCCTCTCAATAAATAAACTGTTCCTAAACTTATTTGGTGTCCATCTTCCATGTTCATGTTCTGGCCCCTTTGTGATTTTCCCTTAGACTGGGACAGGTTTGCCTGTTGGGGCCGTAACATATTTGGGGGTTCGTCCGGGATTTATCCCGCTTGACCAGTGGAGTAGTTTTTTTTTGGCAATACTCATTTGGAGGTCTGTTTATACCAGTGCTTCTCAATTATTTTTTGCCAGGCCCCCCCTAGGAAAAGAAAATGTTTCGCGCCCCCCCTGACCCCCCCCCCCCACACACACACACACACACAGACACACTCGCGCGGTGACAATACATCAGGTCAGTATCTATAAAATTTGTATACCTAAAATTGTATCTTTTAACACTAACAAAAGAAAAAAGCAAAATAAATCCACTTTCAACAAATATTAACTTTATTTAGCCACAGAAACCCTGTTCTAGTCTAAAACAGAAAAGAAGCTGAAAGTACCTGAAATAAAAAAAATCTGTCATTCCTTATTTAAACTAGAAACATTTTGACCAACTGAACCATTTGATGCTGAAAAAAATAATTCAATCAATAAATAATATTAAATCTAAATTGATCTGAAACATTAACACAGCAGCACCAATATATTTAACGTTTTTAGTCTGAAGAAATAGGTAAAAACGTGCTGATTTTTTTTTTCTAAATGACGGATTGTTTATTTCTGATCTCATAAAAGTGCAGCTGTTTTCCTGCATTACCTGCTGTCTTTATGTCTGTCTGACACCAACTAAACCACAGGCAGACAAAGAAAACATGGATGGAAAATAAAGACACGTCATCAAAATGTCTACAATAGTTCATAAAGAATGACATTGTTAGCATGAGCTTAGGAATCTAAGGGCAGCGGTGATCTTGGGCAACAGGCAGCGGTAGCAGTGGTCCGCGTGCCCCGATTCCCCTGGCAGACAGGGCCCACACCACCCCTCCCCTTTCGTTCTCACTCGCGCAGCCGCGGACAGACAGAACAGACAATAGGAACCGAATAGTGGACCAGATTATTTTCCAAGCACTGAGCCGCTGTCACCGCTGCCCCCACGTTAAATTTGCGCACCGGACAAACCTGTGCCTAAAACCGCCACCACCGCGCGCCCCCCCTGGCATCGCTTCGTGCCCCCCCCCGGGGGCGCGCCCCACTATTTGAGAAGCACTGGTTTATACAGCCTGTATTGCCTTTGTTATCTTGGGTTTTTGGGCACTGGATTGTGCATTTGTGACTCGTGTTAGCACTTTGTTTGAGCCATTTTGCTCATTTGTGTGAATTTGCACATCTCTGTTCAACAGTTTGTGCTTTTGTGTAATCTTTTGCTTCAATTTTTCCCCCCGTTCTTGCTCCTTTGTTAAGCCCCTGCACGTCGGTTGACGGAGGATCGACTGTTTTGATCTGAGTGAAATTTTGTTGATCTCATCTGAGGTACTTTGGTTGGCAGGATGAGTTTGCCGGGCAGCAAAGCTTCTGCTGGGTCTCTTTATCTTAAGGAGCTTGAGGTTGAACTGCTCCGTTTGAGAATCAAGCAGAAGGAAGTTGGTTATGAGTTTGAGCTCAGAAAAATTAAGGAGGAAAACCACAGGCAAATCTGCCTAAAGGAGCTCGAACTGCAACAAGCCACCTCAGTTGCACCACCTACTTCCTTCGGTGTGCCACCATTTGATGTGGAGAAATGTGTAAAATTTGTACCTCCACTAGGTGAAAGGGCCATTGATGATTATTTGGCTCTGTTCGAGCATCCTGCTAGTGTGTTGCATTGCCCTAAAACTGTCTGGCCACTTTTGTTGCAAAGATTCCTTACGGGGATGGCACAGGAAGCACTGGTATCCTTTCCCGCCACTGAGTCTGGACTATGAGAAGGTGAAGGCTGTGGTGCTACATGGACATGCGCCTGAGGTTTGTGGAGGAGATATTGGATGTCTCAGGAAAACAAATGATCTAGCTGAGGACAAAGCCCTGATAAACCAACATGTCATTCCCGTCTCTGTGAATCAGGTTTCTGATTTGGTTGGAAAACATCCTGAAGGTTTTCCTGCCCAAGCCAGAAGGCAGGTGGAGGACGAATCTACAGAAAAGGACTTTCTAGACCCGAGTGACAGCTTCATGGCTCATCTTGAAGCACCTGGCCTGCAGGCAGTAGAGTTTCATGTTCACATTGGTGGCCATGAGGCTAGAGTCTCTGATACTTCTCTGCTTAGATGTTTTATCCTTTTCTGGGACTGCTTTAAAGGGACTAACAGTATTTGTTCTGAAGAAACTGGCCATAAAACAAATTTTTGACCCTTCATTAACACCCCATTCGGACTTATAGGTGCTCCCAGGAACCTAAGCAGGAATGGACTTCAGTGCCTTAAGTTTCTGGTAATGGACGAACAATCTGAGCTGGGGGGTATTCCAGGAAGCATGTTTAAACTAGCCTGACTTTAAGCCTGAACTCTGGCTGAAATCCGCCTGAACTTGCTTACTCGGGGTATGTCGGTTCCAAAAGACCGGATATGAGTTGGCGTAATTACGCTCGACTTGGAAACCCTGGGTTAATGCACGTTCACAGCAGGTACATAAAGACATTCTCAATGGATCGCCGATTTCAGGAGTCACCATGGAAACGTGTGGTGAAAAAAAAGAAAACGCTGTACTTCAGTGAGACGGAGTCTGAGATTTTAATGACGGCGTATAAAGATTATACGTCCATCAAAAAAGTAACACGGCTGCATCATCAGCAAAAGAAAGTTTCTGCTTGTAGTAGAACAGACAAAGTAAACGCACAAGTTTCTGATCTTGTTTCCATTTTCCTTGTGACGCATATATATACAAAGTATCCAATTTTGCCAACTTAAATGAATTACTTCTATTGGTAACAAAAAATTGAGTTAAATTTATTTAACCTAATTTTTTACGTCTATAAAACTCAATAATTGTTTATACAACTCAAATTTACGTATTTATCTAACTAAATGTCATATTACTCCAATTCAATTAATCTTTTTTCCATCTTAATTAATTATATTTCTTGAACTCTCAAATGTCTAAGTTTGAGCCGGCAGATATACTCATTTTTATAACAATAAAAAAGACGGGGGAAAAAAATGCACGGAGTGCAAAAATTTGTTAAAGATTTCACCGTCAATGTCATTACATCAATCAACTGTAGGGGTGGTATATAAACTAATCATCCTCTCCCTCACTCTCACTCATGGTGCAGAGACGTAAGCTCTGTAGGGCAAAATAACTTGGCAAAACACGGTAAAAAACAGCAAAAACAACTAAACACATTTGGTCAACAACCCACACTTAAACCCAAATCCGTCCAGATAGGCAAAGGGAATGATATCCCAGAATCCTTTGTGGTGCCAATCTAACAGCAGCACCAAAGTTACAAACACCAAAGTTACTTAATTGAATTAAATTGAATGAAAGTAAAATAACTGTCTGAAAACTACGTGTAATTTTTAAACTGGCTTACAAAAAAAAAGATTTATCTTAACTGAAACAAATAATTAAGTTAGATCAAAGTAAAAAAAATATTTTTCCAACATCCTTATGTGGTCTTATCACCCTTTCACTGTGGAAAAAGTATTATCTGAGCTTCTTCATCCATTAAATCATCTTCAAATGGACACACCATGCTGCTTCACCTCTCTGAAAACAAAGTAACCTACAACTAAACCTGCTCCAGACCAGGTTATGTTCAGAGCATGAGTTGCTATGGCAACTTGACCTACCCTGAAACATACCTCCATTTCTGGAACCGAAAACTGAGGTTATCAACTTCCTTAGCCTCAAACTTACCGTGAGAGCTAGCATAACCTGCTTTCTGGAACACCCCCCAGGTCACTGTGGACAACAACCCATTCCCATGCACTGAAGGTATACATCGGTTTCCTTTAAACAACATGCATCCATCGTCTCTCTTCACAGAAGCCATCCTCAACGCACACACAACCAAAGCAGACCTTTCACAAGAAAGGTGGCTCTGTGATGAAGAACTAGAGAATTCTGGAGCAATTGTTTTCAGGTACTGGGCCCCACAGGGTTTGGATTATTCCACCACAAAACCAGTTTGTGGAGTGGACCAGTGCAAAACATCAGCAAGACCTCAAGGTTGCCTCTAAAAGGAACAACCCTTGTCTGACTGTATTGCTTGTGAACATATTTCTTTCTTTTTTTCATTTTCTACTTGCAGGAAAATGGCCCCTATGTTCACAAGTTTATGGGTGGAGGTGTTATGTCTTGCTGCTGCTTTGCTGCATCCTCTGTCATTCTGCTCACCTGGCAGGTGTGGCCAATGATCTTGATCAGCTCCTGCTAGGTATTTAAGTCAGAGGAGGCCTTAACCAGGGAGGCATGCAGAGAGAGCAGAGCAGGAGGCTGAGAACCAGTGGTTTTGAGTTGGAGCTGTGCTGGTTGGTTTGTTTTCTCTTTTGATTCCTATTGATCCTCAGCGTTCTTATACTGCTGGGTTTTGTTATTTCAGTTTGGGGTTGGACCTTGGTAGTCTTTATTTGCGGGCTTTGTTTCTTTCTTTCATTATTTAGATTTTGTTAGGCAGCCTTAGCAGGGAGCTGCCAACTCCGACAGTCAATATGGCTGGGTCAGATGTCTCCCTGAATTATTTTATGTTTGGCCAAGGCTCCAATCCCTCTGTTTTGTCTTTTATTGGGACCAGCACAGTGTTTATTTTTGTTTTACAGGACACAGATTCTTTCTTCCTCTCAATAAACTGTGTTCCTAAACTTATTTGGTGTCCATCATTCATCTGTTCTGGCCCCTTTGTGATTTTTCCCTTAGACTGGGACAGGTTTGCCTGTCGGGGCCGTAACAGTGCCACAACTTCAACCAGCAGTTGCTGGGTGGGCTCCTGTGACAGTCAACTACAATAAGCAGGTATAAAAATTGGATGAAAGTCATTTGTTGGTGACTGTGTGATAAATTGAATGATTAATTAAGATCAGACCAACAAATAGCTGTATGATGTGTAATCATGATTTCTGCTACAATGTAATGTCTAAATGTAAACCAACAAGAACTTTCTTTCTTAATTGATAAATATGGAGCCTCAAATTGTTCATAATTGGAAAAAATAAATATTTGTTGTGCAGATTTTATTGGTTGTGAGTACACACAACCAATAAAATCTCTCAAATGTATAAAAAGATCATGAAATTGTGGATAACCTGCACACAGATTTTAAAATAGCCATTATATTGATAAATTACATTTTGCTTTAAAAACCTATTAATTTTAAAATCATTTTTAATGTTGAATATTATAATTGAATGGCTTTTTCTAAGAAACTTGGATTTCAAAATCAATATTTTCCAAAGTAGTTTTGTTTTATTTCACAAAGCTGTTTTTCAGCATCTCACTCACTCACTCACTCTCACTCTCACTCTCACTCTCACTCTCACTCCGTGTAGCTACCGGGGATCGGAAAAACTATTTCCTTTTCTTTGCACAAATATTTACATCCATCTTTGGCTCAGAGATGGAGCTGTCTTGCTTCTAGGTATAGGAAAATGAACAGTGAAAATAGTTCCTATTTCATAATAAAATGTGTTCTTTAGTGGGCTAAAGGTAATATATTCTCATAGATATAGTTTAATCTGGAAAAAAAAGGATATAGGCCCTTTAAGAACCAGATTTTAGTGACTATTAAAAAAAGGTGTAACGAGACTAAAAGTTTGCTTCTTCTTCCTTTCAAGTAGGTTATCAAACTCTATTGATCCCATTTTTAATAGGATCAATGTGGAATTTGTGTGTACTGTATGTATAAGTGCCAATATGTCTTTTTATAATTAAGAGTAATTATGTCTAGAAGATAGCATCATTTTTATTTTATTAATTTTTAATCAATTTAATTTTTTAGTATCCTAAATGTCTGTTTATCAATGTAGTTTGATTTTTACAATATTTATTCCCTTGTTTTGCTGATAGTGCTTAAAATAAGCCAATCAATTGATTAAAGAAAGAAACAAATAATTTAAAAAAACAACTCCAACCTTTTCGGTTGGGATGGCATTTTCTTAGAAATAGCACAATCTTCACATGGTAAATGAACTTATCTAGCACTTTTCTACCTCCCCTAGGACCACAGCGCTTTACAAATCATATCGCCTTCACCCATATTCACAAACACTGACACAAACAAGCAATGAGGAGTTCAAGGACCCTTCAACACACATGGGCATGACCGGAACCAAACCTGCCATCCTGGAATCAGACAGTGCCTCACTAACTTTCTGTTCCTTGGTCAAACCCAGGTTCTAACTGGAACCTCATCCTAATCTCTGTTTTGACCCTTAGTCTACACAACAGCCACAAAAGACGGCCTTTAACCTCAGTCAGTATATGGCCCCCCCATAAATACAGCTGGTTACGGCAAGTAGGTAATTAAAACAAGTGCGCATGCATGCACACACAAAACACATTCACACTAAGAGGAAGCATCAACACACAAACACTCGCTCACCATCAGCATGTTTGTCTTTTTAATGAGGCCCACAAGAAAACGGTTCTTTTTGCACAGTCGGCAATCTCATTCATTCCAATCAGAAATGAGCTGACACTTCAGTTTACCATCAGCTAGCACTAAATCACAGTATACTATTTCCAAACGTTTATTTGCACTACTCTTCATTGTTTTTAATTGCAATGCTGAAAACCAAAAAAAATGTTTCTCTTAACATCTTGCTTTTCAGAACCACAGTGCACGTTCACAGGGGCATCAAGTTGCCATGAAAGCTTTTCACCAGTTGCCTCACAGACCGTGTAGTAAGTCTCCAGTAAATGCAGCTTTGCTGTTTAAGGGCATTGTTTGCTGGGTAACGCCCCATGGCTGCCATCATGCTCCAATGAGCATTTAAAATTCAAATGGATAAACACTTAATACCTGTAATGCAGGAACGGTTCTTCTGGTGCGGTCATAGTGAGTGTGTATTGAGTGGCATTAGAAAATCATTTGGATGTCAGACTGGTGAAAACAGGACGGAACTTGCTGTGCTTAAAGGAACTCAGCAGCATGAACACAACAGCACTGTAGTCCCTCTAAGTATGTTGTTCATGTCAATGAACAACTGAAAAACAATAAAGACTCATTTGTTGCTTATTCTCCTAAATGTTGGCAGCGGTACAGTACACGCCCAGTGCAGTGAAAAACACCTCTCAGGAGCTGCAATCTACGGATGAATATCACAAAGAGTTTCCATGAATAGAGGGAGGCCCTTCGCCACTTGTTAAGCACCAATAACCACATCAAAGATATTATAGGGGAGGATCTGACCTAACAGCACACATTCAGAGTGTTGTAGCTACAGACTCAAATGCAATTCTTCAGTGGTCCTGCTTTTTAGTCCTGCTTTAAGCAATCTAACACACACAGAAAAATATGCATGTTGTTTTGTAGGGTAACATTGATATAACAGTTCTTTGGGTAAAAGAGACCCAGTAAAAATACCTTTTACGTACATGTTACTGTTAAAAATGATAATTCAAATAAGTGAATCAAAAAGGACTTCTTACTGCAAATATGTTGTTTCTTCCTCTTAAAGTCCCTCTATAATTTTTTTTTATTAAAAAGGTTTCCCGTGGTGTTTTAATTATGATTATGACATTTTTAATCAAAATCCCACATCCTTAAAAGGCTATATTTCATGTTTGTCTAAAGCCTCCGTTTCCAGAATATCTACATGGGCGTGGCTGTTGGTGCTGAGCTGAGTAGCTCCGCCTCCGATCCCCCCATGATTCAGCTTGTGCACGCCGGACGGGCCGATCAGGGAGCTAGTGCAATGCACATGCACTCCTGGGCCGTTGTGACATCACAACAGCTCATTAATTCAGACCGAGTTGTGACAGTTTGATTGACAGCAATTTAAAGGAAAAATACTCAGAAATGCAAAAATGAAATGATTTTTATTACATTTGTTCTCCTTGATAAGAAAAATGCCTGAAGTGCACGTCAGAAACTGAAAAAACATTGTTTTCATCAGAAGGGGACTTTAACTGATGTTCTGTGCTTTAACCTAATCAGATGTTCTGCACTAAAATAGTTTTATTTGTCTTTTTTGCAAGAGCAAACTTGAAAACCATCTATTTGTTGTCTTGACTTAGAAATGATGACACACAATTTACATGTTGCAGTCTCTATTGATTGATCAGCCCATGGGCAGTAGAAATTCAATGTGAAATTCAGCAAAGACAATTTAGCTCTTCTATTGTCCTGACGAACAGTGAGTCCGTGTGTGATGTCACTGATGTCAAAGTCGACCTGATCTGTGTCGATGTATCACGTCGTGATTCCAAATCCACTTGTAGAAAACAATGTTCTACCTGTGTGCTCAGGCATGACAAAGAACCCACCAGCCAGGAAACATGGGATCTGCACTTCAACCTGTCTTTGCTTGCTTTGGAAGTCCATGACTTGAAGTTAGAAAAGTTTAAATTGGTTTCCACTGGTCTGTGTTTCCACTCTGTCTTTCTGGCTGTGAAACCACTTCCCCAACACCTACAGGAGCGACGGGAAGCAGTTCTTCTCTCTGGTTAAGGAACTGGTTTAACCCTTGTGCTATCCTAGGCACTTTAACGTTGGGAGTTGGGTCATCTAGACCCACTAGACAGTGCTCTGAACCTTTTTTCTTCAATGATTTGTGATCTTCACTGGTGTCCATGGATTACATGAAATCTTTCCACCTTTATCCACCTTTGTCATGGTAGGGAGAACACGTCAATGTAAGGGTGGGGGAGTCATCTAAGATAACACAAGGGTTAAGAACCAATTCTCAGGGGTCTATGCTCTAGCACACATGTGTTAAACTCAAGGCCCGCGGGCCAAATGTGGCCCGCCATGTCATTTGATGTGGCCTGCGAGAGCATCAAAGTTTTTAATTTCTTAGAATAAGTGAGTTTGACACCCCCGCTCTAGCACTTGAAAACCAAAGAACCTGTCCCATGTCAGGCTCTCATTACAACCTCACACCCAAACCAGCTTGGTCAAAAAAGTTTTTAAGGAGTTTTTCCTTACGGCGAAGGGGGTTCTAAGGGCAGGGTTGCCCAGTTTAGTTTAGTCTGTTTAGTTAAAGTTTAGAATTATCCAATTGAATTCTATGCATTTATGATGTTCACTTTACAATTACCAGTACAAAGCCCATTGAGACGACTGTTGTTGTGAATTTAGACTATACAAATAAAATAGAAATGAATTGAATAGTCACCCATCTCTAGGTTTCCTTGTGTGGGCATACTTTGAATCATCACTTTAGGCCACTCCATGATGGTTGGGTACATTGAAATGATGTTTGCACAAAAGAAGGAGAAATCCACCCTACCTGTCTGATCTACTTCCCCTTTACGTGTTGATAAGTTTTTGCTTCAACCTGTCGCAGCACGCCCGTAGGAAAAAATGTGCATTAACATTTTTCCCCAAGCGGTCCCCGGCCTTAAAATTTAGTGCGGGCCGACGGCGTGCCCTGTGCACGTTGGCCCACTTTTTGCCCTCAGTCGGCCCGTATCCACCCGTAAAGGCAGTTGTGACTAAGAATTCAAGCATTTAATACAATCATAAACAGGAAAAATAACTCTTGGTTTTTTTGCCGTTCAAACCTTAACAGCAAAACCAAAACTTGGTCTGGGGTTTTCGTTTTGTTCTGAAAAACTCTTGATTTGAAGTAGCACAGAGGTTTTAACCAGAACTTCCTTTACTGGGTGGAGAGTAAGATGAAGCCGATTTTAAAGAGTACAAACGCCTATACATGATTGATTCATGATTTCTGTTGGACTAAAGCCGTGGAGGCTACATTAAAAATATTTGTCAATGACTGAACTTTAGGCTCAGCGTTTGATTTGAAAATGCTCAGGAACCTGTGCTTATCTGGAGGTTTGTTGCAGTCAGAACAGACGTTTAAGTAAAATCAGTTCTAGTGGAGACAGAGTGAGTCTGACCTTGATGTAGTTGGCATTGATGTAACGGTCTGGTCCTAGGTCTTCTTCTGGGTTTCTCAAGATCACACGGCTCTCAGGGTCTGAGCAGTAAACAACAAACCACAATGATAGAAGAGAAGTGAAAACCACAGCAGGACAGTTTCTGTCGGAAGGAGACAGAAAGATAAGTCACTGACTGGGAAGAATGGTTTTGTATCTGTCTTTCATTGTGTGTCCTGGAGCGTCCAGGTCTGCAGGGTTCACAAAGTTTGTGGGAATCTTCTGTGAAAGGGGCAGAAAGGGGAAGTTCAGAAAAATGAACACGTCATTGATCCCACATAAGGTCATAAAAAACGCTTTCTTTATGTGGACTTTAAAAAAGATCGGTGCTTATGGAAACAAAACTGAGATCATTAAAAAACAGGAAGAAGGTGTTTAGACTTTGAATTATAAAAACATCAATTATGCAGAAAAAAACAAGAAGAAACAAAGTTAGCTTAGAAACATTGAAGTTAGCTCCTCCACTCCGTTTTTGAGTCACTGTTATATTAAACAAGGAAGTTGTAAAGTAATTCAAACATGTTTATGTGAAAAGATGCATACATAAATGTGAGCCATATATTTTTAAAATGGAAATATTAAAATTATAAAAAATAGGGGGGGTATATTCATTTTTGTGGGTTTTTATGTTTATTTGGTCATTTTTTTATTGCTCTTTTACATTCACTTCATATTTCCACTTTAAAAAAAATACTTTTTTGTTTCCACACTTTGAACAATGTGAAAAACATTCTTGAAGCAGCCAAAAACAAGCTCCGAGTTTTGCAGCTGCAGCACTTTTTGCACACAAAGAAACACCCAAAAAGAAGTGTGTGTGTGTGTGTGTGGGGGGGGGGGGGGGGGGTGTTGTGTCAAAGATTAGCGCGGTGGCGTTGTTTTTCACCTCAGTGATATGCATCTATAAGTTGACAATTATGTGGTGTTGGAGGGGCTTTTTCTGCTTTACTTCTAAACCGGTTGAAGCAAATAAAAGTCTGATTCTGGTGCTGTCGGATCCTCAGCTGCCATCTTGCAATGAGAGCTGATCAAATAAATCAATCAGACTTCATGTCACGCTAAGCTTCTGTATGAGAAAAAAAAAACTCATCATGAAACACTGAACAGGATAAAGGAGAAATTATTTGAGTTGAGTTAAAACCCTAACGCAAGAGTCACGGTTTTTAGTTGAATGTGAATGTGTTCTACGATATTTCTCACCATTTTTGTTGCATTAGTTATGTTAGCTTTGGGTTGTGAGGGGCTGTAAGCGATAGCACAGAGCAGGAAGCTTCTAATCACACCTACAAGCTTTTTCAAACAGTGTCTCTTCCACTTTCGGCTTCTCCCATCAGGGGTCGCCACAGCGAACAAGTCGCATGGTAAATTTGGCAATGTTTTACGCCGGATGCCCTTCCTGACGCAACCTTCTCAAACCGGGCTTGGAACCGGCAGAGGTAGAGAAGGGAACAGGGAGCAGCCCGGAGTCGAACCCGGGTTTCACGGACAGAAGGCGCCGCAAACCAGCACGAGCTAAACTGGTCTGCTTCTGATTCACAACAATTTGAATTTAAAAAAAAACTTAGACATGCAGTTTTAGGCTTAATTTTTCTAATATGTGTCCTCCATCATGAGAAAATGCTGCATAACATGTTAAAAACACCACTTCCCTCAGAGTGGGTCTTTAAATTGCTGATGTTGTTTTCTTGAATTTTTCATTCCTTTCAAGCAAATGTTCATATTTTAGAAACTCCTTCTCCTAACAAAATCTTTAGTCTTGTAGAAACCACAACATTTGGAACTAAAAAGAGTCCTAGTTTCACATCTCTAAGGTCAATTATGTTTCTACAATCGTAAGTTCAGAACAAGATTTGGGATGAAACCATCACCAGACTTGAAATAGACAGCAATAGGAGAGTTCAGTAAAGTTTGTCCCACATTTACTGATGAATAATTGCAACTTTGTGACAAACTGTGTTTGAGTAAAGGCCATGTCACATTGCATTGACATACATTTTTTGCATTTTCCATGGATGCAATTTTGGTCTTTTGTGATCCATGTGGGATATTCTTGCTTTCGTCATTTGTCGATGTGCGCAGATGTCCGTCCAGGGTTTCAGCTGACGGGTCTTTCCGTAAATTCGATTTTGAGCCGTTCAAAAATTTTGGTCGGTTGAGAATTACTCTGTTTATGTGTATTGTAAGTAGTTTATGGGCAATTATGGCGTAAATCTCACTCAGTTGTGTGGGATTTTTGGTAGATGCACATTCACAATTGTGATTTGTCTAACAGACGTTTCACCGATGTATAACTTTTATTCATACCATAGTCCGGGTGGATACTCGAGTCTGATTGGCTGCTGGGTGTGCATTAAAAAGTGATAATCCACAGTGATAATGTACACCTAAGAAGTTCCAGTCACATAGCTTAAATGTTTTATATCACTGCGCTGGCTTCTTTAACCCCTTGTGCTATCCTAGGCACTTTAACATTGGGAGTTGGCTCATCTAGACCCACTAGAGCAGGGGTCGGGAACCTTTTTGGCCAAGAGAGCCATAAATGCCACATATTTTGAAATGTAATTTCGAAAGAGCCATACAATAATGTAGTGTCCCTTCCCCACACTGAGGCACGGAGACTTAACCTCTTTTAAAGTTCTTTATTCCGATTACTGCAGACCGCAACAAACGTCGTTCAATTAATTCAGCAACTCCTGAATCTCTCCCGCCGACACGAGAGCGCTTCTCCCAACTTTATATTCCCCTGCTCCCGCTGCAGCCCTCCCATTTCCCTTATTCGGCCCATAGCTGAACCCCATTGGTCCAAACTACCTAACAACAGGCTGAGCGACAGAACTGAGGGCCAATCAGATCTCTGCTTGACGCGTTCAATGAACTCCAGAACTTTTAACGCGGCCCAACAGCCAAGTTAAACTCAGTCCGCAACAATATGTTTAAAACTAAATATACAAATGAATGTGTGCATTTGATTTAATTTCAACATTTTTAAAGTACAATAAGTCTGTGGATTCTTTTTAATATTGTTATTCTGTTGCTAATAAATGATGAGTATTTCTCGTGGTAGTTTTGTTGATGGTCTAGTCTGGTTGATACGTGGTGAGTTTCTGCTTCGTTCAGGCGTTGAGACTTTAAACGTCATCGTAGGTCTGAATGTTCTGTAGATGTGACAAAGACTCCTCACATGCAGACGGGGAGCCAAACACACACTCACACGCTGCAGTGAGTGACGGGAAGCGGGTTTTACGTTTTTACAATCCCTGCGCGATTCACCTGCTGCCTGTCCCCACAACACCTCAGCCCCACCCCTCTGCTTTCTCCCTCACACATCCCGTCCCCGCATCTGCGCGCTCTTTCTCAGAGACGGGAGCGCGTAGTTTTATGCACGTCAATTCACAGGTTTCCAGCTGGTACAAACTCTGTGAAATAATAGATAATAGTAACTGATAGCGCTGGCGCAGATTTCTCTCTCTAAGCACTGCTACTACTGCGCGCCTCTGGCATCGCATCGCGCCCGAGAAGGACTGGTCTAATGAAAAAAAAAAAACTATAATTAAAGATTTGTCTGCGAGCCACATGTGACCATCAAAAGAGCCATATATGGCTCGCGAGCCATAGGTTCCCGACCCCTGCACTAGAGAGTGTGCTAAACCTTTGATGATTTGTGATCTTCACTGGTGTCCATGGATTACATGAAATCCTCTCCACCTTTATCCACCTTTGTCATGTTAGGAATAACACGTCAATGTAAGGATCGGGTCATCTGGACCCCTTGGATAGCACAAGGGTTAAAACAAACTTAAGCTCCATCATCTGGACAAAAACAAGCAGTAAGAGGTAAACTTTCTCTGAACTGATTTAACACATTGTCATCATCAGCATATATATTGCTTTCCTTTGTGAGGTCCATGCCGGCTCAGCTGGCAAAGCGGCGAGTTGATACACACCACGTAAAAAATAGTCAGCTTTTTGCAAAAAAAGAGCGATCAAAACTGAACAAATAAACAAGAATAAAGTACTAAAATTTGATTGAATATTTTTTTCTTTTGTAAGTGACCATGGGATAAGGGGCATTATGGACTTAGAAGTTTCCATTATCAGGATTAACCATCCTCCGCTTTGCGTCCGTCGGAGGGTTCAGGCTTCCTCGGCGTGGGTTAATTTCTGGTAATGCACACTTTGTCGGCCCTTACATCATGTATACGGCGCACATATCACATCAAAATTGATGCACAAATCACTAATGAATTGCATGTAAATAGCGCACGGTTCATGTTGACTGATTTACATGGTCTTAACGTGGTTCCTTCGTGGTGCATCTGTGAAACTTTCACAGAAAGAACCACAACTTTACTCACTTTCTCCTCGTATATTCATGTATGACCTATTTTCATCCGTTCAATAAGCGCTAAATGTACGTAGTGGCTGTGTGACACGACCTTTATGGCAGTTCATCAGGAAAGATTTGTCTTCAAAAATCCCCTCTCTGGGCATTTTTGATGAAGTCCCATAGACTTCCATTATAAATCCAAAAATTATCTGAAAATTGTATACAATTGCTACTGTAAAAAAACCATAAGGTATTTTAAAAAGCGGAATTCAACTGAAAATAGACCAATCTTTGCTAAAAAATGTAAAGGTTGAATAATGTATCTGAATCTATGCAAAAGTTTAAAGCTTTAAAATGGCACAACAACATTTTTGAAGGAGTTGAGCAATTTCCCTTTCATTTCTATGGGCTAAAAAAATGAATTTTTTGCATTTTAAACTTTTAAAAGTTATCCATTATAAAGCAGGAATTTCCTGAACGGGCTAAAAGATTTGATACCCAAATTAATGAAAGTTTGAAGGAGTTTTTATCTGCCGAAAACCATACAGACAGTGGCTGGAGAACCTGAATGGTGCATTCAGTGACTGAAGACAGTTCCCTTCACCTGATATTCTGTGTCCACTGCTTTGGCGTCAGCGGCGGCCTCCTGCAGCGCCGCGTGTGTGAGAGGCCTGGACGAAGTGTGAAGCAGCTGAAGCCACACCTCTTTTGGGGTGGAGACGTTACACACAGCTTCCACCTCCAGATTGCTTACATCCAAAAGCAAAGACAGGTTGGAGCCTCTCCTTGAAATCACACAAAAACCAGCAAAACGATTTGAAAAATGCAGATTTTGTGCAAAGATCTCAACAAAAAGTTGTAACACTGAGCAGTAAAGTTTGGCCTCCGGTCTGGCATGTTGTGTCTGAAGCGGCAAAGCAAAACGTTCAAACATCTGGGTACTGTGTTTATTGGTAGCTGTGGTGGGTTTTTTCTGGGCGTCTGGTCAGGCCCGGTTCATAGTTTTAGGGACTTTTGTCCCGGATCAACAACCAGGCAGCCAAGAAGACCTGGTTTGGCCAAATTTGCAGGGTACACATCATGGTGATCTGAATGTTCTTAGATGTTCTTAAATATTTGTTTTTGCCTAACACGTACCTCTCCTGAAGACGGACGGAGGTTTTCCGGGGGGGCGTGGTCATGGGTGGGGGAGTCATTGGATCCTCAGCAGGAAGGGAGCCGGAGCTTACTGCCGCCATGATTACACTTGGCGTTGGTGGGAGTGGTTGAAAGGCTTTCAGCTGTCCACCTCACCATGCTGCAGAAGACAAGCATGAGATACTTATGGGGGGGGGGGGGGGGGGCAAACCTGGGGATTCAGAGTTACTGATGATGATGGGCCACTGAAGCAGCAAATCAGCTCAGGAGTTGGGGCTTCCTGTAACTGTTTCCAGTTCTAGCAGTCCTTAGCCCTCACCTGTACAGATACTGCAGTGGGAGTTTGACAAGTTTGCATTTTCTAAAGTGGAAACTTGCTGAGTCAAACTCATCTTAAAGTTAACTTATACTCCTTTTGTGTTTTCCTGCGAGCAGCTGTCTATTCATTTTCCTTTTTAGATTTTTTCTTTACTCACTTAATTTAGCAAAAACGTGAATCCTTATCCCAAAATAGTGATATTGGGTTTTTTTTTAATAGAAGCAATATTGAGTAATTCCTGCAGAGATGTAAAAGCTGCATATTTTTCTAAATAAGTCTAACTGATACTGCTTTTTGCACACAAAAAAAAGCTTTTTGGTTTACGTGCCTGCTGGGTATTTTAAGTTGAGCTGCTGTTTTAATCATTTCGAAAATATGTTTAAATTTGCACCACTAGTTTGTATTTCTATCCATCTATCTCCAGAACCCATTTAATCCCTGTTGGGGTCACCGGGCTGCCGGAGCTTAACCCAGCCACTGCCGGGTGAAGGTCGGGTACACCCTGAACAGGTCACCAGTTTGTCGCAGCGCCACACTCTCTCACACATGCACACCAATTTAGAGATGCTAATAAAAACCCATGAAGCCTGTTTTTAGACTGTAGGAAGAAACCAGAGTTCCTGGTCCCCACTGGGATTTGAACCAGGACCTTCTTGCTGTAAGGCGAGAGCGTGATGTGCTTAGTTTGCATTTGTTCATCTTTTGAAAGTGTTACAAAAATATCCTGTTGGGATTTAGTATCAGTAGATGCTTAAAACCAAACGAATCAGAATCGGATCAGGGCCAACAACCCTTCCCCGTGTCAGTCACTTCCTGTGAATCAAACACTTGTGAGATGGGGTATTACTGCATGTCCTGTAACAGAGCCAGGACGGACGGGCTTCCATCTCACAGTCAGCATGGAAACCCCTGAGCATCCTGTCAGAAGAGAGGTGGCTGGAGCTGTTTGCTTTGGATTCTGTGGGGGATTGATGTGTTACTGCACATTAGTAAAGGCAAAGCTAAACCCAGCCATGGATACTCATATATTCAAAATGCCATAATGACTGTAAATAATAGAAAACATTTCATTTTAACAGTGTTGCTGCAGGTAAACTATGTTTTAAACTGCTCCCTGGGAATGAGAACCAGCACAGCTGCAGGGGAGATTAATGATGCTGAGATGAACCCCAAACCCTCAGAACTCCCCACCAAAAAAATCCCATTTAGTGGAAGATGGTGATAAATGTGCCTTTTTTTGAGTCAAAACACCAAACCCCAGCTGTGTGTTGGTGTAATGAATGTCAATGAGGGATGCAGCGTGTTAAACGGCACCAACAGAAAAAAGATCATCCCCGCCAACTTCAAACATTTACCAACCTACAGCCAGAACCAGAACCCGTTAAGTTTGTGTTCATTTACTGAAAGGAAATAAAAATGATTGCACTCACCGTTTCCCTCTTTTTCCTCCAGTCTTGCTTTTTCCAGTTTACTTCAACTTCCACTCTGTTTTTTGTCATTTACCAAAGTCCCAGCAAAACCTCTCACTCCACGTTTTACTGATGCAAACTTCTGTCATCGCCCTCAACTATGACAAGGCAAAAGCTGTTATCATGTACATTGTGTGTGTGCGTTTTGGCATCACAGTGTGTTTCCACAGATCACATCTGAAACGGCTCACAGTGTCTCCATCGGAAGAGGCTTTCCTCATAGCAGGAAGTCAGCTCGCCCACGCACAACTTACTCAACACACTTCAGTCAGCGCCCTGAAATACCAAACACAAACCGTTTTTCATGTCATCCAATGCACTCGGAAACGTGAAGCTTTCAACTTTTGTACTTTTGTGTTGTTTTTCGTGACAGTGTCAACTTTCCTCTGGATCCAGAGCACAAAAATAACTCTGACCTTCTCCAAACTTGCATCCTGCTGCTGTTAGGCAGCTCCTTTGTATGTTTTAGTGTCTGTAGATATACATTTCGAAACACTTAGCTTCTCAAAATGACTAAAGCCTGGCTGCTGTGTGAACTCGGTTCTATTTTATTCAACCAAAGGATGATTTCCCATCACGTGGGAGCACAAGACACCGAAGCCAAACTCCTGGTACATACAGTCAGGACCATAAATATTTGGACAGAGACACATTCTTTCTAATTTAGTTTCTGTACATTACCACAGTAAATTTTAAATAAAACAACTCAGATGCCATTGAAGTGCAGAGTTTCAGCTTTTATTCCATGGGTTGAACAAAAAGATTGCATAAAAATGTGAAAAAGTAAAGCATTTTTTAAACACAATCCCTTCATTTCATGGGCTCCTAAGTAATTGGACAATTGAAATAACTGCAAACAAAATGGTCATTACTAATCTTTGGTTGAAAAGCCTTTGTTGGCAATGACAGCCTGAAGTCTTGAACTCATGGACATCACCAGATGCTGGGTTTTCTCCTTCTGAATGCTCTGCCAGGCCTTTACTGCAGCGGCTTTCAGTTGCTGTTTGTTTGTGGGCCTTTCTGTCTGAAGTTTAGTCTTCAACAAGTGAAATGCTGCTCAATTGGGTTAAGATCAGATGACTGACGTGGCCATTCCAGAATATTCCACTTCTTTGCTTTAATAAACTCCTGAGTTGCTTTGGCTGTATGTTTTGGGTCGTTGTCCATCTGTATTATGAAACGCCGCCCAATCAGTTTGGCTGCATTCACCTGGATCTGTGCAGACAGTCTGTCTCTGAACACCTCAGAATTCATTGGGCTGCTTCTGTCCTGTGCCATGTCATCAATAAACACTAGTGTCCCAGTGCCACTAGGAGCCATGCACGCCCAGACCATCACACTGCCTCCACCGTGTTTTACTGATGATGTAGTGTGCTTTGGATCAGGAGCTTCTCCACGCCTTCTCCATACTTTTCTCTTGCCATCATTCTGGTAGAGGTTGATTTTGGTTTCATCTGTCCAAAGAATGTTCTTCCAGAACTTTTTTAAATGCTTTTTAGCAAAGTCCAGTCTAGCCTTCCTATTCTTGAGGCTTATGAGTGGCTTGCATCTTGCAGTGTTCCCTCTGTATCTACTTTCATGTAGTCTTCTTTTGATGGTAGACTTGGATATTGATCCGCCTACCTCCTGGAGAGTGTTGTTCACTTGGTTGGCTGTTGTGAACGGGTTCCTCTTCACCATGGAAATGATTCTGCAAACATCCACCACTGTTGTCTTCAGTGGACGTCCAGGTCTTTTTGCGTTGCTGAGTTCATCAGTGCTTTCTTTCTTTCTCAGGATCACCACACTGTTGATGTTGCCACTCCTAATACTGTAGCAATTTCTGGCATGTTTTTTCTGTTTTCTCAGCTTAATGATGGCTCCTTTCACCTGCATGGAGAGCTCCTTTGGCCGCATGTTGTCTGTTCACAGCAAAATCTTCAAAATGCAAGCACGAGTCCTCTAATCAACTCCAGGCCTTTTATCTGCTTCACTCATTATGACATAACAAGGGAATTGCCCACACCTGCCCATGCAATAGCATAGAAGTCAACTGTCCAATTACTTAGGAGCCCATGAAATGAAGGGATTGTGTTTAAAAAATGTTTTAGTTTTTCACATTTTTATGCAATCTTTTTGTTCAACCCATGGAACAAAAGCTGAAAGTCTGCACTTCAATGGCATCTGAGTGGTTTTAGATAAAATTCACTTTGGTAATGTTCAGAAACTAAATGAGAAAGAATGTGTCTCTGTCCAAATATTTATGGTCCTGACTGTGCACTGTTCTTGGTCAATCAAACTGAGTCTGATCCTTATCCAGGATTGTTCTGTAATATTTGTAACTGCAAAGGAGAAATCTGTTTTTTCCCCTGAATAATGTTCATTCTGAAATGAATAATAGTTCACAATTGCATTTTGCTCTTTCTCACCGAAAAAAGACTTTTCTTACAATTATGTATTTTCCTGTGCAGCATCACCACAAACACACTGGACATGCCTTTAAACCAAGAGAACAGGAAATAACCGAAAACATCTGGATCTTGGAGAGTTTGGACAGGCTTTAAATGTTGATCAAATTAAAATGAGCCTCAGAAATCAACATTTAATTGCAACAGAACAGAAAGAGAAAAGGGGTTTAAACTGAGAATGCTTTACTCTATAAAGTAGCTTTCATATTGTATTATTTATTAAAATTTTGTTACTAAGGAAACATTGGCTTTTTTTTGATTGTTTCAGTTTTACATTAAAAAAAGGTCCAGCTTCATTTGGGAACCTTATTACCAGATGACACAGCATTTCATTGTAAAGCAGGAGATACCTCCAGTGAATATTGCAGGTTTAAAGACTTTTCCTTTTCTTTTTAACTCAGATGAATAAAGGTTTTGGTTACCGACTCACTTTGAGTCAGTACAAGCTCACTGATAAAATATTGTGTTTTTGCTGTTTTTAACATGTAATTGTGTCATGGAGGGCATTTAGAGAGAAAATTTAGATTAAAACTGCATTTCTGAGTTTGGGCTCATTAAAATCGCAATGAATGAGAAGCAGATGAAATGCCGTTGGAAAAAGGTTTTAGCAGTAAAAGCTTAACTGCAAGCCGCAGGGCGGAAGTGGCTCAGGTGGTTGAGCAGGTCGTCCAATGATCGAAGGGTCAGCGGTTCGTTCCCTCTCCCACCAGTCAACTATCGTTGTGTCCTTGGGCAAGACACTCCACCCTCCCTGCCTTCAGTGTGACTCCACTGGAGTGTGAATGTGCATGAATGTCCCGGTGATGGAGAAGCAGAACTGGCACCCACACCTCTGTCAGTCTGCCCCAGGGCAGCTGTGGCTACATTAGTAGTTACCATCACCAAATGTGAATGAGGAGGAACTTTGAGTATCTGGAAAAGGGCAGATTATTATTATTTTATTCTTTAAGCTTTATTTAATAGGGACAGTGCACATTAATGAACATCTATCAAACAATGATAGGCGTAAACATGCTGGATTATAGCAATGATGCTAATTTGCATCCATAGTCCTTAGGCAGGAAACATAAAACAGGACAAAACAAAAGACAGAATCACAGATACAATAAGAACACAAGAAGGTGGTACATTAGTCAGTGGCTACAGGACTGGTTTGCTTTCAGCCACTGCTTGAGCTGTGTTATGAAGGTCTGTAATGTTTGACACTCCCTGATGTACAGTGGAAGACTGTTCCAGAGTTTACTGGCCTTTACAGAGAGAGCGTTTTGTCCAAAGGCTGTTTTTCTGTATGGAACCTCACAGTCCCCCCGAGACGAGGCCCTAGACGATCAATTCACTTATCATACAAGCTCCCTGCTCTGCTCCATTTTGATCATCCACCTGCAGACAAATAGATCCAGAAACGTCTTTGTTTTCCTCGTCTGAGCTGGAATCTGAATCTAAACTGTACGGATGGATACGATATTGCTGCCATTTTTGTTGCACCGCTAATGTCAGGTTGGGGTTGTGAGGAACTGTAAGCTAGCAGGAGAGCAGATGGGTGACAGGCTTTTTTATTTTAGCTAAAAACAGGATAATCATGTCTAAAAGACAACGTTTAATATAGTTCAAAAAATGATCAGACTGGGAGTTTAATTTGGTGTCCAAATCGATTGTGAGAAGCATTTATTTACGTAATTGTTATTAAAGCCTTGACATATTTTTTCTCTCAAATTTTAAGAAATATTTTCTTTTTTTTTTAAAAATATTTTCTATATCAAGAACATTCCTTCTCAGAATGCAAGCTTTTTTCTTTCTGTTTACAGATGGAGAAACATCTTTACTTGTTGGTATTCTTTTTTATCAGTGAAGTATTTATGAAAAGGAGCTAAACTCTGTAGGTACAGGAAATGAGCAAAACAAATGAAACTCTGTTCATTCGAAAAACGTGGTCTGCCGTTTTTTGGTCCTTTATTTTATCATTTTTGGTAAATGTACTGTCACGGTGCCCCCGGCTGGCTCCTCCTCCTCATCAGCTACACCTGATGCCTCCAGCTGCACCTCCTCATCCTCGTCTGGCCGCAGGCTCTTAAGGAGACCACGGACCCGCAATCCACGCTAGTTCGTTGTACTTCCACGGATTACATCTCCGTTTGGACCCTTCTGGTGACTGCTCTCGTTTCGCTGTTCACGTTCCGGTCGCTCCTCTGGATATCTACTTTGGATTCACCGGTTGACGCCGCCAAGACCCTCCAACCACCTCCGTTACCTACCACAGGAAACCTGGGACTCAGCTTCATGCCCGCTGCCACATTAAAACCAGTTACACTTACCTATCTGCCTGCCTTGCGTACTTCCGGGTTCCAGCACTTGAGTCTGCCTTAGCCTGCTAGCCATGACATGTACGTATGTAATGACGTTAAATTCAACCTTTGAAACCTTCTGAAGGCCTGTTCCTGGTCACATGGTGGCATTGACAGTAAGAACAGATATGGTGGTAACAGCATGACGCTGCTCTCCTCTGATTCTGCTGCACTAGGAGGAAGCTGAGGTTACTGTGGATCCTCCACGCTGCCATGGGTCTCATTTCTCGGTTGTGTGACTTCTGTCTTCAGCTTCGTTTGCACAGATGTGATATCAGAACACAAGTACATGCCAGAAAATAACTTTTGAGGGAGAAATTGAATCGGTTAGTTCAAAAGGGGCCCAAGTCCAAGAGGTTTGTTTTTCTAGGAAAATGATTATAATTGCATAGCTTAAAGGGAGGCTACACCAAATGATTAATACTTTACCCAGATTTAGCACCAGTTCATAGCTTACAAATGCTATTATATGAAGCACCTCACTTTTATCATTTCAGAGGACTAGCAAACTAAAGTCTCTGGACTTGGGCCCTTATTGAATTAAACAGGGGTGCTGCCATATTGGATAACTAGTGCTGCCATCTATGGGATTAAGCAAAACCCATGCAAGAGAGGCCAGAGTCCAGGAATTTTGCACTTAATGCATTTTAAATGTCAAGCATAGTCAATACATTACAATGGACTTGGGACGTTTTTGCACATAATCAGATAGCTTTTCCCTTGAAGACCATAGAACATTTAATATCTTTATTTTGAAAAATTGTGGACTTGGGCCCCTTTTGAACTAACCAATTCAGTTCTAACACATTGAATAAACGTGTTTACATGCCCACTCGCAGTGTAGCAACATTTCAGGGAATCCGGGAAAAATACCCACAGAACCACTACAAGGAGGAAAAGTTTAAAAAGCAAAAGTATGTTCTGTAGGCACTGTGCATTTGAGGTAAAAGAAAAATCTGCAGCGGAAATACAAAATAAGAACTGAAAAAAATGAAAGTTGAAGGTACACACACGTGTCATAATACTATCTGTACCAGCAATTTCGGCATAATCTGGATTATCTCCTTCAGGTTGTTTTCCTTATGGTCAGTGCTTTCTTGAAGACAAGCTTTCCCCAAGCGTGCAACTGTTTGGCCTTATTCCAGCTGTAGGTCCGCTCACAAAGGTGTAACATCAAACCAAACCAAAACAATCTCAGTTTAAGCCCGCTCAGTTTCTCACTGCAGCAGAGGGTCAGGCTCAAGGACTGGGCTGAAAACCAGGGAAAAACTATCCTGTCAAAAGCGTTGAAGTCCGTAAGAATACTGCATGCAACCACTGGAAATTGTAAAAGTCTCCTTGGAAACAGACACAAGAAAACATTTTAGGAAGCCCATGTTATGATAGTTTCCCACTTTTCAAAGATCATCAAACAAACAAAAAATGGTTTTGCCTTCACAGCACCTTCTGTGCAACCGCTTCTTTCTATTGCTTGACTCCATCTGCTGTTTCTGTAAGTCCTCACATGTTGGTCATGATGTCATTCAGTAGACATATTAGGGCCCGACTTAAACGAGGGGATTTGCAGGCGAGACACCGTCAGTTCCTTTAATACGCTGAGAAATAAAATCCTAAAGCGCCCTTTAAATGAAACTGTTCGCTGTAGTTCTCCTGTGTGGTGGCTTTTTATGAGACGCACAGTCTCAATGTATAAAAAACAGTTCTTTACTGCTACTGATTAGTCAGAGACACATCAGAAAGTCACATAAGTTAGTTGTAAATCAGAATGAAGGTTTGCTGTTATGACAGTGATCAGCCTTACCAGAGAGTTCAGAGCCATGAAGTCCAGTTTTTGTCAACAGCCCATCAGAAGAGAAGACCCGAGCTCCATAGAAACATGACCAACGCCGCTGAGCCTAGTCAGCTGTAAAAAACGACCAACCAGCTGGCATCAACGAGACATGAGCCCCAAGCGTACTCCTTCTTTCCCTTCCCTTCTTCAAGTGAAACTTGGTGTGAAAACATGGGCAAGAAGAAACAAGTGAGCAGAGAGAAAGTGATAGTGAACAGCAAAAAGTCAGGAGACTGAGCCAGAGATGCAGCAGGAATAGACTTGTCTTGTTTTTCTGGTCGTTTTTAACCTGACTTCAGGTGTCTGCAAGACAGGGAGAGACCTGCGGGGAGAGAAAGACGAAGGAAAAGAAGGAAAAACAGGAAGAGAGAAGCTGCAGGCACTGATTATTAACACTAGAAGAACAGCTGCCCCTGAATGCGTTGAGGCAACAACTCCAACATTCCCTGGTCAGTGAGGTTTGAAGGTTTTAGCCAGAAGTTTGAAAAAGCTGAAGGCTCAGAAAACAGAGTTGTGTTACCAATAAAGTCCTTAATAAGGCATTCACGACAGGCACATTTAGTTAAAAGATGCTCTAAATGAAGGTGAATTTGTTCCATCCATTTACCTTTTTTTAACCCTGCCTGATCCCTTTTGGGCTCCTAGGGTTGCTGGAGCCTATCCAAACCTGCAATGGCAGCTTACATCTTGGATAGGCTGAGGAAAGAGTGCTAACCACTACCCCACAGTGTAGGCTCCAAAATAAAATAAAATAAAACACACAATTCTAATAACAATTCATTTAACATTTAAACTTTTTTTTTTAAATTTTGCTTAATCTTTATTTTTAATTTTATTTTAATCTTTAAACTTTGCTGCATGGTGGCGCAGTGGTTAGCACTCTTAACTTACAGCTGATTCAAGTCCCAGCTGGGGAACCTAAAGTAGAACACCAGTGGGGGGAGTCTGCGTGCTCTCCCCCTGCATGCGTGGGTTTTCTCCGGCTTCCTCCCACCATCCAAAAACATGCTTCATAGGTTCATTGGTTGCTCTAAATTGTCCATAGGTGTAAATATGAGTGTGCATGGGTGTGTGATTGTGGTCTGGCACAGGTTGGCTACCTGTCCAGGGTGTACCCTGCCTTAGCCCACAAGTGACTGGGATAGGCTCCAGCAGCCCTGTGACCCAGAGAGGGAATGAACGCTTAGAAAATGAATACATGAATTGAATGTTGATGAAAAACTGTTAAAATATTAAATCCCACTTGACCAACGTTGATGTGAACGTTTCTTTTCTCTTTCTTTTTTTTATGTGTGTTTTTTTTATATTCAATATAAACTTGTTTCCATTCTATGACGGAGTTTTAGGGCCAGTTTACCAAAAAATGTTTTTTTTCAAATTAGGACTTTTAAGTTGTAAATTTACGAGAAAGAAAGTCATAACTGTTAAATTAGGAGATTTTAAGTCGTAAATTTTCTCATAAATTTACTACTTAAAATCTCGTAATTTGACTTTTTTTTTGTGGCCCTAAAACTCAGTCGTATCATTCCATTCCATTCCACTATATTTTAACTCCTGCAGAGCATAAATTATGGAAATCTTTCAAATGTTGAGAATATTTATATTTAATTTCACAAAATTTGCTCATTTTTAATTTGATTCCTGCAACATGTTTCAAAAAAATTTACGACGACTGAAAAAATATTAAACCTTTTCACCTGCAACAGTTTACCAAGTAAAAATGTAATTTATCATCCGGACTATACCATCGTTAGCAAGCAAAGTGGAACATTTTAAGCACCATCAACAGATTTAGATATATTGAAAAAATCTCTGTGCGTCAGGAACAATTATGATGTCTTTTATTGGAATCAGACGATCCAGACAGACGGATGGACGGTGAAGCAAACAGATATTAGTCAGTCACTGTCTGGGGGAACAAAAAGGGTGGCGATGCCATCAGCCTTTCAAGGTTGTGGAGTGGCCCGGCCACTCTCTGGACCTCAGTCCAATAGAGAACCCATGGAGGGAGTTGGAAGGCTCAATCCAGCCGCTTCCTGCTGGAAGATGATCACTGTGCTGCAAAAGCCTCCATCAAGGTTTGCTCCTGGGTTTGAACCCGTTTTGCTTTTATTTTTGTTATATTGTTTTTTTTTTACAATGGCGCGGTGGGGCAGCGGTTAGCGCTCTCTCCTCACAGCGAGAAGGCCCTGGTTCAAACCCTGACTGGAACTTTTCCGGGTGGAGTTTGGATGCTGTGGCTGTGAATGCGCAGGTTACCTGAATACTCTGGCTTCCTCCCGCAGTCCAAAATCAGGCCTCATAGGTCCATTGGTTACTCTAAAAGTCTGCATGTGTGAATGTGTGAGTGGTCCTGCAGCAGACTGGGGATCCGTCCAAGGTGAACCCTGCCTTTGCCCAACAGTGACAGGCCCAGTAAGGTTAAGATGATGAACGGATGGCAATTTTTTTACATTAATTGTTCCTTTACTTCTGGTGTTTTATTCTCATCCTTGCAAAAAAAAAAAGCCCATTCAGGAACAACTGCTGCAAGTTAGCTTCTGCTAAAAGCATGAACATGAAACTGCTGTTTTGTTCGATATTCATGTTTTTCCATCTGTCCCTATTCACAGGTCATTCCTGTCATACCTGCTGCTGTGAGACTCTATAACCAGAGCTGCTCCCAGTGAACTCACAGGAAATGTGTTCATCTCAGTCACTTAACGCTTTCACTTTAAAATCTGTTGTGTAATTTTTAACCACATTTTTATGACCCCTGGTGCAATTCTGTTTTTGTTTTTCTTCTTACTGTAAGCTTTTGCAAATATGTGACACGTTTCCTGTTTGGATTTGAACACACTTATGCTGCTCTAACGGTAATGCTGCAACATTGGACTTTCCTCATTGCTGGACAAATAAAGGATTATCTTATCTTAACCAATAAATAAATTCAAATTTGAACCTTACCCATAACCTGACGTTGTTAATTGTCCCTTGCCTTGCCATTTTGCATTCTGATTTTTTTTCCAATGGTTATTATTTCAATCTCATTTAGGATAAAAGTAGATTTTTAAATGAAAAAGAACAAATTGGGTTCTTCTTCTTTTCAGCCCGATCCAGACTGACCTCTTTCCCCCTTATCTCTGGTGCCATCTGTTGTTCCAGGAGCCTCATTGCCTTCACTGCTCAAGGATCCTGTAAGCATTCATGTCAAAACAGAAAAAGGCAAAGAAAGTTACTTCAATGGCGCCTCTCTACCTTGATTAATGCCCTAAGCGTTCCACTCACCCACACACATTCACATGCAAACTCAATCCTCCTAGGATTGTGTAGTCCTTTCCCATTGACTCCCATTTCAAAAGTCTGATTTTTAACTCCAAATAAATGTGTCAGTATTTTGTGGATGTTTGATGCTTCTCTGTGATGAAAATGTGTGTTATGTGGTGGGGGAATGGTGACGGAGGGGGTTAAATCATTAGATGTCATTGGAGCTCATGTTTGTGCTTTATTATGGATTTGTCCCTTAATTTGTCCAATCCAAGCGCTCCATTCTTGGTTCATTGTTTGGGTGGAGTAAACTGTGTGTCTGTCCCTGTATTGAGAGGTTTAGGGATGATTATCCATCCATCTCTTGACAGACCCAGTTCTCCTGGTTCTGGTTCAGACTCTGGCAGCAGCGCTGCAAAGGAGCTTACCTTGCTTCTCAGTCCTGTCACTCCTGGGCTCTGGGTGATGTCAGAAGTGCTTTATCCAGCTGCTCTTGCTGCTCAATGTTGATGTCTACAGAAAAATCAAGCAGAGTATCTGTCTGTTAACACAACTGTGGCTGCAATACAACAATTCACTTTCCCCAAGATTCAGTTCAAACCTCAAATTTTGGGTCTCAGTTTTCTTTCAGTTCAATTTGTGTATTTGTGTATTACAAAACCACAACAAACTAAAATGTAAAAAAACTCAGAAAAATCTGTTATTTTTCAAAATCAAAAGCCTTTTAAGCAAATAATAATGAAGAAAAACCTTTCAGTCCACATTTGAGTCAACGTGCAAACTTAGGGATGCGACCATTCACTTTTCCCACAATTCAGTTTAATGGTGTGACATTTGGTTCAGTTTGAAACCCAGAATCGCGGCGTCCCTGGTGGATACAGACTTTAGTGACTTGACAGATTGGCATTCTATCCAATAATTAGACCCCTTGTAGGTAGACTTCATCAAATGATCCAAAAATTGTATTTCTCAACATTTTATAGAAATGCAACTAAGCACTTCTGTTAAAAATAATATTTTTGTGACAACCACCTTTTGACCCATGCATCATAACAAACATCAATGACAATTCCCTGATGAATTACTGTTTCTTTGGTCATTTTGAAAATTTGTTTCCATTTGTGAATCTTTAGACATGTCTACTGTTTGTTTAGATGTGAAATGAATGTAAAATCAGCTGAAAACGATGATTTTAAAGTGAAACCTTATGTTGGTGTATTAGAACTAATGAAAAATGACACATGTGGACGCGCTGCAGAAGGAAAACCTGCAGCAGGGCCAGCTGTCTCTCTTTCAACCTCATCTGCCACTTCGTCTCTGCCTCTGTCCCTGGTGCTGACTTTAAATCTGTTCTCTTTGCCGCAATCCTCATTTATTTGTGTCTCTACATAGTCACTTATCACACTCTGCAAGCAAAAATACTCTTTTGAAAGACTACAACATATGAAGTTCTCATTTTGGCCAAAGATAGTTGATCAAAATCTGTTTAAAGTGACTGTTAAAGGATGTGTAACACTTTTAACATGAAGATGTGAAGTGGTGGTTTGTTAAGTTTTTATCATGGCCAACAAACAACAGGAAAATATGTTTTAGTATGTTTTAGTTAAAACATATTTGTGAAAAACAGTTCTTCCTCTTGGTTTAATTCTGTAAAAATAAATTAATAAAAAAGTGTAAAGGCAGATCCAAGAACTTTTCATCTGTGAAAATCTTTTTTATTTTAAGCACCACAGTCAGCTTTACAGAAAGACATAGTACCAATAATAACAATATTATATTATTATTATTTATAATATTAACAATAATAAATGTTATTATTGTTAATTAGAATATTACTAATAATAATTCATAACTATTATACCTATTATTATTAATCATTATAATATGTTTTAATAATAATACATAAAAAATAATTATTATTATTATCGTTATTAATTCAATTCAATTCCATTTTATTTGTATAGCCCAAAATCACAACAACAGTCGTTTCAATGGGCTTCGTATCGGTAATTGTAAAGTAAACATGAACTCAAAAGGATCATGAATACATAGAATTCAATAGGAAAATACTAAACTGAACAAACTACACAGAATAAACCTAACAGACTAAGCTAAACTGGCATCCCTGCCCTTAGACCCCCCTTCGTGGTAAGGAAAAACTCCTTAAAAATAATGGATTCCAGAAAAAACGAAGCAACCTCAGGGGTTCCCACATGAATGAGGGATCCTCCCCCAGGACGGACAGGTGATTGACCAGAACTCATAGAGAAGAATTATCTAACTCTACAACTACATGTTTAAATAGTCCAGCAGATGAGCTTCATCCAGATGGATTTGGGGGGACGGCTGTGGGCTTTCGCCATGAATGGCACTGCATCAAACAGAGGCATGGAAAACTAAATGATAGATAAATGATCAAGAATAGAGAAGAGAAGGAGAGTAGAAGTAGATGAGAGTAGAGGATGGAAGCCCAGTGCACCATAGTTTCTCCAGCTTCAAACTTTTAGCAGACTAAAGGCCCGTACACACCGGGACGAATTTCGCCCCTGATAATCGCCGACGTTTAACGCCTCGTGACTGAACAAAGGGCACCAATGAGAGTGTGCACACCAACGCGAAAAAAAGCCACGCGTCAAAGCGTCACTTTTTAAAACCCGCCTCGTGTTCGTTTTTTTGGTTTGACGCGCATCGTCGAAAACTATACGACCAATGAGAATGGCGCTTTTGCACACGTGTCTGGAGCTTCTGAAGTTACAGTAAAACACAACTTGGGGGCGCTCAAACACAAAACTGCCTTGCTGAGCACATATACCAGCAAAGAAGATAGACGCCAAGTAGCGTCTACACAGCCGCGGAGAAATAATGATGGACATTCTTAAATATCCCCGAACCAAACACCAGTTGGAGCTACTGATGCTTGAAATATTCATGTTTTCTTTGTATGATTCTGACAAGCGCGTAAATACTTGCTCTCTTCTTCTGAGCGAAAAGCGACTTTAAGAAGCGTAAAGTTGCGCAGCGCCACCTTGTGTACAGGTGTATTTCTGTTTACATTAAGCGCCATCTAATGTCAGGGAATGAAATTGCATGTTCGCTCGGCTCATCGTCAGCGAAAATCGCCTGGGTGTGAACACAAAAGACGTGGCGAAAAACGCTGGCGAATAACGCCTGGCGAATATTCGTCCAGGTGTGTACGGGCCTTAACAATTGATTGTAATTGTTAAGTTTAATTTAAACACATTAACAGTAAATTAAAAATATTCTCTGATTACTAGCTAGTCTGATAATAAGCCTGTCCAAAGAGGAATGTTTTCAGTCTAACTTTGAATGTAGAAACTGAGTCGGCCTCTCTTACATGAGCTGGGAGCTTATTCCATAAAACAGGAGCTTGGTGACTAAACGCTCTACCTCCAACCAAACTTTTATTAATTCTAGGAACCACAAGCAGTCCTGCATTTTGGGAGCGAAGTGTTCTGTTTGGGTGGTGAGGGACTGTAAGGTCTTTAATATAGGACGGGGTCATACCATGTAAGGCCTTATAGGTTAACAGGAGGATTTTGAACTTGAATCAACTGGGAGCCTGTGAAACTAACACAGGAGTGATGTGTTCTGTTCTGCTATTTCTGTTATTATTTTTAACCTTTCTTCTTCTTCTTTTTATTATTATAATTATTATAATTATTATTATTATTATTATTAGAGCATTTTCATCCTGTCACGCGGTTGGGGGCGCGCCGCTGATCCTCTGGCCGCGCATGCGCACTGGCAGCCTAGCCGGTATGACAGCTCCATCCCGGTGGAACTCTTAGCTCCGCGGCTACTGCCGGCTTTTGAATGGTGCTGCGGTTGGAAGCCCAGGCTGAACGGGGATGCGAGGATTAAAGGAATAGTCGGCGGTCACTAAGCAGAAGAAACCCCAGAGAAACGTTGCCTGCGCTGAAGAAGAGGTAAGCAAAGCTCAGAGTCACGCACGGCGGAGTCGCGTCGGGCGGCTTTTCTGTCCTTGGATTAGTTCGTGAGCTGGTAGCTAGCGAGGCTAGGCTAACAACATGGATGCTGCCTGCCTGCCTTCCTTTGCGGGGAGATTATCAGCTTTAGCCGAGCCGACGGTGACGGCCAGTTCCGTGCTTTGTTTGAGTCGTCACCGCGTCCTCGGAACGCTAACGCGAACTCGGGGTGTTCAACCGATTCCCGAAAAGTGTCTAAATTCTCGGGCGTCGAATGAAAGACGCGCAGGATAAATCCGGATTTGCACGCGGCTTTAATTGAGCGCGAGGCGGATGCCTGTGAAACTTAGGCAGCAGAGAGAGACAGGTGCAGGGGGGGGGGGGGGCGGCTCGGACGGGTTCGGTTGGAACGGAGCAGGTGCTGCCTGGAGAGGAGGGCGGAGGGTAAACCGCTGCTCCTGTCCAACCCCAACCTTCAAAGCTGCCCTCTCCGCCCCGCTTTGATCTCGTAAGTGGGCTAGTTAGACGTGAACTGCCCCCCCGGGGGGTGGGGGGTGGTTATGGCTCAGCTGGTTGAAGTGGGGAAGGCCTCGCGGATCTCAGGACCGGCTGACTCAGAAAGGAGCTTCTCTGTTCCTGGACAGTGGGGGGTTCAGGACTGAGCTGGAACCAGATGATCCCCTTCAGGAGAAAACCGTTTGGTGTGTTTTGAGCACTTCAGTGCTCCTCACACAGTCTGCTAAGACCGGGTGGACTTTATGAAATGTGGTTCTGTGTTCTGGAGCAACAGGTCTGATGGAAATGACAGCATTTGTCAACTTTTATCAGGTTTCCACAGGGACACTTTAGGAGAGATCTGCTTTGGATGATGTTCACGTGTTTTGCTGTTCTTGGACAGTCAATGACGGCCCAACGGCATTAAAGAAGAAAGGAAACGTTGGTTCATCAACTGGAAGCTGATTTAGCATCAGTGCAAAACTAGTTTTTATAGTTTTTCTTGCAGAATGGAAGCATAGTTTGGTTTATTTATAGATGAACAACGTTGTTCAAAGGCTGATTTTAAGTGGGAATTATCACACTTCTCTTCTGACAGTCAAGATGATCTAACTCTTCTGAGAAGTGTGTCATCGCATAGTTATAGGAGTGTTTATTCGTCACAATGGCAGTTTTTTTTTTTTTTAGCAGGCAGGTCTCATCCTGTCAGTTTTCCTGAGCAAATGTAACTGTTCAGATCTGATTGGAATAATCTGTCATTGTCCTGGACACTAATTTTCCAGGAACAATTGTTGCTTTTCCTTGTATTGTTTTTCCAGACCGCACAGTGTTTTGTGTTGGAGTAGTCATCTTCAATACACCTGACTCCATTTTATAAAGAGAAAAGCCTTTTTCTGCTTGGGTCATTCACGGATCAGGGTTCAGATGAAAGAAAGAAAACTGAAACTGAAAGAAGAATCGACTGAAAAACAGTAGACGGGAAATATGCATGGACTGTGACTGTGTTCTTAAATCCAATGATTTTCCATCTCTAGCTTTCTTAGAAATGTATTATTGGCTTATACATAGTTGAGTATTTCTAAGATAGCTTTACTTATGCTGAGGATCCTGGTGGATTAGCGGGTTGGGATCCCAGCTCATCTGCAGGAGCCTGGTATAATGAAGATCCTTGCTATACACGGTGCTCTGGAAATGGAGCTTGGTGCGATTCCCCTGCTGTCCTGGGCAGGGACGGGATCAAGAAACAAAAACAAAAATGCTTTTATGAGAAGTACCTCATAGAAATGACCATGCTTTGCTGCTCAGCAGTTTTGTTCCAAACCACAAGTTGGCATTGCAAACGGGGAACTGCTCTCTAAGCTGTCAGCATTAAAAAAGTTCAGAACACTGTTTCGACTGTGATGCTGATCTTGTTCATCTGTGTCAAAGATTTTTGAATGCGAATGGGAAACCTGTGTAAACATAGGTTTCAGTTTTCCCCTGTGGAACAAGTTGATATTTTTTATGGAATTAATAATTAAGAAGAACAACTGTGTTTGGGCCTCTGGAGTCAATTCATCAACAGATTTTACTTAAGTTTTGTTCCACCTGGAAATGATGACAGTGACATTGACTTTTAGGAGAACAGGAATGAATGACTCCTCAGCTTTTCTAACAGGAAGTACCTGCTGGTTCCAAGTATCCAAAGTCCCATAGACTTCTATAAACAGTTGTTAGTCATTCTATTGGTCAGAAGAACCATTCTGGATCTGATACCTTTTTAACATGTTCTTGATAATCTTATCTTGTTGTTTTCTTCTTTTTGTAGTGTTGGTTATTCAAGTTCTAAACTGACCAATCAGATGCCTGAAAAAATAATATGTAGACTCACATCCAACGCATGAAACATTTGATTGGCAGATTCTCCTGAGCCCACTTTGAAATGTTTGGGGTGTGGACTTCCAACGAGCTCACTTTCTCTTAGGTGAGTGTAGTTGCCATAGAAACGGTAACTCGGACTGACTCAGACCAATCGCTGCTTCCTGGCGATTTTTGGCTCCAACGTGGCGGTGTCTGTTTCGTGAAAACATGACGACTGAATTGGCTTCACGTGGGTGGAGCTGGAAGCAAACTATTTTCTGTGGCTGACGTCCGCAGGTTGAGTTCTCATAGACAGTTAATGGACAGGTTTTACTGAGCAATTGCAGGTAGATGTTCAGTTCCACCTGGAGAAGATGACAGCAGCTCAACTCTCCATTATCCTTTATGCAACAGTAGAACTACATGGAATTGTTCTTGTCATACACTGAGATATTTATTGTCCGCTGCATTCAAGAAGGAGCAGGACAAGCTTCTTCACATGCATGTTCGTTTTTGCAGACACAAGCAAGAAGTGAAATGAACAGTCGGATGCTTATACTGTTGAAATCCTGTGAGAGGGAGGTTAAAAGACCTTAAGAGCATCCTCTAGAAGTAAAAGTCTTTCTGAGGTGAAGTACAGCAGCCTGACAGTCGGCGCTGCTCTGACAGATCCTGCAGCACTGCCGTGCAATAGTGTGGGATGTTCCAAAGACAGCGGGAATCAGACGTTTTGTTTTGCAACCTTAGCATGTTTGAGCCCATTTACAGAGCTGACTCGGGAATGCTGACTCATGTCAACAGGAACCAAACTAATTAATTAGCCTGGCTTTTGTGCATATTAACACTGCAGTGCCAGCCTCTTCACTCTGCTTTTAGTGACATGTTAGTGAGGCTAGCATGCGTGAAGTAAAGCCCTGCCTCTTGTACTCAGTGCGTCTTCCTCCTTTGTCTGGTCTGACCTGAGTGTTCACGTCTCATGGGTTAGTAGTATCTTTGCTGCTTTGTTGTTGTTTTGGACAGGTTTGTCGGGTCTAATAATGGACGGTAAATGAGGATTTTGTTTTATAAATATCTTTAAAGTGCCAAAGCGTTTGGTTTCATGAAAGGAGGATATTTACATTTTCTTGGTACTTTGTCAGGAATCCTTCTGCTCCTCTATTTGCATTTATGGAAAACCTCTTTCATCAGAAGCTGTATTGTGTTCATGAATACCCACTGCAGCTGTGTCCTGCCATACAGCCTGTTGTAGTTCTTGTATATTTGCTTGGTAGGATAAATACAAGAAAAGAGCGCTGTGACCATTTACAGGAGTTCTTTCAATCATGTGGAGGTGATTCAGTTTCTCAGATCAAGAAAACAGAATTGCTGCCGCTGAAGTTCTTTCATCACCATAAGCTGACAGCGTGAATACAGAAGGAAATCTGCGGGTGGTGTGATGCTGAGAAGTCAACAGAAGACTTCCTGGAGCATTGCTGGATGCAGGCTTATGAATGTGTAGTGGCTGTTGAAGCATGGACTCCAGCCTCAGTCCTCTCCTTGAGATGATCCTCAATGCTTGACTAGATTTCGCTCGACAGTCCTCCCCTGGCTGCAGTTATTCCTGTTGCTGCTGCACCTTTTTACTCCCACATTTTGTCCTTCATCTCAAGTGTTTGATAATACGATGGATACAGCACTGTATGAACAGCCAGCTCGTTTGCCATTGGCCTTTTGAGTTTTATCCTCCCTATAAAGGATGTTGCTGACCGTCAGCAGTCTTCTGTGTAGCTTCTCATTCAGTCATTCACTCATATAGTTTCCAGCGCCTGTATGAGTTTCACTTTTTGGACTGTATGACAAAAACAATGATATGTTCTTTGTTTTGGAGATGTACCTGTAACCCACCAACTGAATACCTCATAAGCTTGATACAGAGTTCCACTGGTCAAAGCTTTGGGTGGAGGAGTCTGGCCATGATTAGTCAAACACAAATACACCCACCCACACCCACACATGCACACACATGCACTCACACACACACACCGACCCACCCACGCGCACACACAAAGATTTAGTGTGATGATAATCCGAAGACCTCTGGTGAATTGTCTTTATTGGTTAATCCCAGTCAGGAGGGGGAGAATCTGTGTCACAATTGGTTAATCCATGGCACACTTGTAGGCGGGAATTAGGGAGGTGTTAGATCAATGTGCTTTCAGACCCGTAGTGAGAAAACTGCATGGTAGCGTTGGCAACTGACCATCTGGTGTTCTGAAGGCATCAAGAACAAAGCTTTATCTGTTTCTTTTTCAGGCACGACAGTGGATCATTACAGCAGGGGCTTTGTCTGTTTTTGGGGTGTATCACTTCTCAGAGTCCAACCTTTTTCTCCAAATGTTTGTGTTTAAAGATAATCCATGTATATTTAGATTGAGAGAAGCCAATCGGCTGCTCCTCCCTCCCAGTACACGCCTGTCCAGCAGGACATGTCCGCTTCACTTTAGACGACAGGTCTGTGTGATTTCTCTGCAGGAAAAAAAACAGAATCTAAAAAAATCCAGAAGTTATCTTGACTGATGTAAAATGGAATTCAACTTGGTGTCTCTACTTTCTTTTGGCTTTCACATCTAAAAAATCTAGAAGCACAGGAAGAAAGACTAAAGAATTTGCCAATTTCCTCTTTTTTGACACGATGCAATCAAACAAAATGGGTCACATTTTCTTAGCGATTCCGTTTTTGGAAGCTGACAGTTTCTTATGTTTGATATTTGTAGAGGTTTTAGCGTTGAGCTATCATCTTTTGCGCAACAAGCTAGTTCCTTCTACCTATTGAGGTGAGGAGAGTCAACGTTCCACTATAAAAATATTCAATCAGATGCGTGTGTTGTGTGTCTGGGTAAGTCAACACAGGGGAAGCCTGCTGTGCTCTGGCCATTCACAGTTGGTTTGGTTTTCATGGCACACCTGCTCTCATTACCTCCTGCTAGGAGAAAAGCCAGCAGGTTCACATTCAGCAGCTCTTTGGGATGACCTTAACCACACAGGCTCTTCTTTCAGTAGATTTTTCAGACATTGGGATTTATGATTACATATGCCAGTTTTTTGGTTTATCTTTTTGGTTTATCTTGTTTTTTGCTGAAGCAGAAGACTTTTTTTAGACAAAAAAAGGGTAATTTTATTGGACATAGATTCTGCAAAGCAGTGAGGGTGTAACGGTACACTAAAATCTCAATTCGGTTCGGTTCAGAAGTATCGAGCTTCAGTTTGATACTTTTTCTGTATTTTTTTCGTAGAAAAAAGGTAGAAAAAATTTCTTGCAAAATACATTTATTGGTTTTATATAACAATAATAACATTAACCTATGAAGGTGATCTGCTATATAAAATATAACAACTATTAGCTGCAGGTGAGTGGATAATTAACACTGGCCTGAAAAACAAACAAAAAGTCAGAAACGGTACAAAAGTGATCCGAAACCAAATTGCCGTACCGAAACGGTTTGGTCCAACTACGTGTACCGTTACGCCCTTACAGAGCAGTATGAGTTTATTAGAAACTTGCCTCTGAGTTGTGGGTGGAACTGGTGGTGGGGAGTAAGCCTTCACTAATTTCCCATCAACCCTTTGTTTTCACTCTCTCCTGCTAGCTTAACAAAAATCAACAAAAATGGCAGCAACATCAGAGCTAATCCATCCGTACAGTTTAGATCCAGATTCCAGCTCAAACGAGGAAAACAAAGACGTTCATGGATTTATTCGTCTGCATCAGAAAAGGGCGGAGCAGGAAGACTATGGCCTGCCGGCTGTAGTTTCTACATAACTACAAGCTAATCTGCTCCTAATTTACCACAAGAAATACTCAAACACTGTTTTTATTTGAATTTTTCTATAAATGTCCTCCATGATGAGAAAAAGGATACAGGAACATGCTGATAATACCCAAAACACTATTTTTATTGGAGAGGGTCTCTAAGACTTCGTCCTAACTGACCTTTTGAGCTTGATTTGGTTTGTCGGTGGCAAAAAATGGATAAAACTGTAGGGGGGTGCAGGTGACCTTCACGAAATATCAAGTTTGGAGGTTACTTGGTGAGCCCGTAGAAGAAGAATGCATGCAGCCTGGCTGTTGGAATTGAAATGAGATAATCAGAGGGTAGCTGGTAAAGGCATCCTACAGGGATCCAATGGGCACTTCCATGTCACGTGGACACCCCGGGCGTGCAGCAGATGTGGACGGCTATTACTTGCCCCTTACTAATGACTAGAGTGTCTTCTGTTTGTTTCTGTTCACACTGTTTTCAGTTTAGGTGCTATTTATTTCCCCCAAACCAGCAGGATGAACAGTTTTAATTGTGATTGGTAGTTATTTCATGGAATTGACTCTGTCCCTTCTTAACTCCACTCCCCCCGTTGGCTTCATCAGTTTTAATTAATTTGACCAACATGTTTGGAGTAAAAAGCTGCTGATTAAACTTAGTGCAAATCCTCACATTTGAGGTGTTTTAAATTTTCTGTGAATGGTTTGAAATATCAGAAAAACGAATGATTCACTGTAATAAAGAAGATACTGGTACTTGCACATTAAGGGGATGATTTCAAAAAACCCTTTAACCTCATAAGACAAACTGGATCCATTTTTTGGTTTGTTTTCTTTGCTGTTTGAACAGTTTGGGACTTGATGAGTGTAGAAACAAAGACCTGTCTTTTGACATGCTTCTAAGAATACATATGAAGACATTAGACAGTATTTGGCCCGTTTAGGTGGACACCAACCCCTTGAAGAGTAGAAGGTGTTTTTGGTCTGGAGAAGCCCACGTTGGTGAAGGAGGATCCCAGGTCCTAGAAAATGAAGCCAGGCTGAGATTCTGAGGAAGCTTTGAAACACACGCCTGTTGAACACTTGGAGGACAATTGCTTTTCTGTTACAGTCCCGCAGTTTTTAGATCTTCTTTGTGAAGCCACACTAGGTCCAGTTTGCTTCAGTTCCTTCTGGTTCTGTGTTTGGTTGGGTCCTGGCTTTGGTTTTCTGCATAGCCTTCTGAAGCACAAGTATGATTCAAATGCAGCATCTTTATGAACCTGACACCAGGAAACCTTCACTCCTACACAACATTCTAAACCCATGCTTTTCTAAAACCTGTTATTGTGTGTTTCTTAACCCTGTCATACTGATATGTTAGGTACCGTTCACTCAGTAACCATCTTCTCCCCATTGTTCACACCTACAGCAAAATATAAAAAAGCTTTGCTTCAGTTTCTGTGAACTCCGTCACAGCCAGGTTTTTTCTTTTCTTTTTTTTTTCCTTTCCATGTTTTCTTATTCTGGCTCATTTGACCTCTGGTGGTCTTTTTCTGTCATCTGCTATCCTTTGATTCTTTGTCCCACCTCCCCCATGGGTGGATATGGGCTGTTTGCAGGTGAAAAATTGGCAAATCTCTAAAGGGCCCATAGGAAATGTCAAAGCCGTAACCCTCAGTTAGCTCATAAAGAGAGAATGAAGGAAAACACGATGAGAGCCAGTAGGGTTGTGCCGATGGACGATATCATTGTCCATCGTGAAGGGTGACTGACATCCCGATGGAGAGACCACCATCGTGATGCCACGCCCCCGCCACGTTGCGCGTCGACACCATAAGCCGCGGTTACATGTACTAAATATCTTGATGGGATCAATGGTCGGATTAGAATCCAACCGTGTACATGGGCCCAGAAAAATGTTTTCAGAATATAAAAACGTTCACTAAGGTCACACTTTCCGTCGGAATAAATCATTCGCACATGCGCAGTAGGGTTTGAAAAACGGAAGGATATAAACTCCGCCGAGCGGCTTTTTTTTTTCAAACTTTATTGTATGTAACAATTCAATACAAAACAATGTTAAACAGCGCCGAGCGGCTATATACATTGACATGTCAGCTCGGTAATATACGAGACGGTCTTCTAAACGTGCCTTTAATAATGTTACGGTTATTATGAAACACCTGTTCGCTCATCATTTGAATTTTAATCCGTGTGGTCAGTGCTTTTTCTGAACGAAGCCAGGATTAGCAGTATGCTAACACGGGCTAACAACATTAGCTTTGGGTGGTGCTGCTTGCTGGCTGCACGTAAACATGTAAGAATAACATCAGCCTTTATTTAGTCGGGACACGACTGGAAACACAAATCCGCGTGATTGTTTGAATGTTTTCTAAGGACTGAGCGACATTTCTGCTTTGAAGCTCAAACCGCTGTGTGTGCTGACGATCCGAGCTGTGCTCAGACACACACTTTTAGACCCGGTTCTACTAGCGGACTACTTCTTTTCTATTTTGTTTGTTATTTTTTTTTGTTAAAGTCACTTCCCTCAGTTTATACTGGATCATCGCGGATTAGTCATCAGTTGGGAAATAAAATGAAAAAAGCAAAAAAACGAATAGCAGTTATATAAGAACGAAAAATGTAAAAATACCCCCCCCCCCCCCCCGACGATGTCATCGTCCATCCCGATGGTTGACAGCAAACATCGTCAACGGCCAATTTAAGGGACATCGCCCAACCCTAAGAGCCAGCAACTTTCGTTTTCCCTATGAATGCTTAACCATACCTTTACCACATACTTGACAATGGTACATTCCATTTTCATGACAACCCTCAAGGTGACTGTGCAACCCTCAAGGAAACTGCAGAATGCATCTATGCTTCTCTCTATGACAGGCACACAACCTGCAACCTGCTCCCGTGCGGGTCAGTCCCACCCACCTGTACAGGTACAAGAAACTGAGGCTTCAGGGGTTGCTACAGAGAATCACAATGACAGCAGTACAGGAACTCAAAAAAAATGTACTTTTTATGTATCTGTAGCTGTTGGATACAACACTAACTGACTGTATGAAAGAGGTAACACTGGGGTTTTAGTGCCTTGCTGAAAGGCATTAAACCAGACATTCCTCTGCTAGAAGAAAAGCCCTCCTTCTGCACTTCATAGCCTGTAAGTAAATTTGATTTGGTGCGTTTTCTTTCTGCAGGTCAGTGGCAACTTGAGTGAGAGAGCAGATAAACCATGGACCATCAGAGGCAGAGGACTCTGTCCACATCCGGCGAGTCTCTGTACGTTGTTCTTGGAGTCGACAAGAACGCCACGACAGAAGACATCAAGAAATGCTACAGGTGAGTGATTGTTCACAGGCAGATAGAGCTGTGACGTAATCTCCGTTGCATTTAGTCTGTCAGCCACTAGAGGGCCGAGGAGTCATTTTCTGATCGATCTATCCAGCTTCATTCAGTTCTCATTCAGTGCAGAGATTTACATGTATGATTCATTGAACTGGGAGAAGTGATAACAGCACCAGCTGTGCATGTGTGGAATCTGACATGCGGCATCTTTACTGAAAGTCTGAAGAACTTTGCAGTCTTTATGATAAAATAAACATGACAGAAAGCTATGTCTGTTTTGATATTTAATTAAAAGCGATGACTTTGTCATTACTCTGAAAATGAAAGGTCGCTATGGACAAATTCACTCTTACTGTCATAGCATAAACCATAAACTAAATGAAAGTGGGCCAAACACGTGCTCCTGTGATTCATTGGTCATCCTGTTCTTGCTTTTTTGGCCATACAGAATGTCATCAAATCCCTGCTGGTCTCATGTCCCCACCAGGCAGGACAGACTTGTCTGTCTGATGTTTAACCAGTCCCAAAGCTTATGGTTCAGCAAAAGCCCCAATCTCTCCAGGCCCTGGCTGCAGAACCAACGGCCAGTTCTGGACGGCACTGACCGGAAACGAAAGTCTCATAAAAAACGTTCTGTTGTCCACTGACTCCGACAATCACAGGTTTTCCTCTTTTAAGCTTCAGGAAAAGTTTATTTACAATTCTGACTACTTTTTAATGTCAATTTTAAAAGGGTTATGTTTGTTGTTTCAAGACTTGTACTGTAAATTCCGGACTATGAGCCGCTACTTTTTTCCTGCGCTTACAGCCCTGCGGCTTATTCTGGCGGCTGCCTTGAACGTACTTTTGATCTCGGAGCTGGGGTTGAATGCGTAATCCAACTCTTAGCAGCAAGCCAATTATTTATCTACACACCTCTAAGCAGCCAAACAGCATGGACCTCACTTCAGGTCTTAGACACTTCAGTCATGGTTCAACAAAAAGAAACACGCATGCCCGACCGCATCCCAGAATCCTTTGGTGCCGTTAGACCCAACGTGCACGTGATCGTCACTACAATATGATGAAGCTTTCAAGTTAAAAGCAATCGTTAAACGCAGTGTGAAAAAATCCACCATCACCATCGGGTTTGGAAAAGCCGGTCAGCTGCGTGACGGAGAGGACAGCGCATGCTCAGGAGTGAATTGACCTCTGAGTCATAGTGACACTAGCCCATCTATTAGCAGCTCCGTAATATACGAGATGATGTTCTCCTGCTGCTCGTTCACATAGAGCTGCGGGACAGATGGCAGTCTGAAGACTCCCACACGTAACAACGCATCCTCTCTCGCCCGTCATCCACAAAACGTACAGTATTCAGTCCGATTGCTCTGCACAGACACAATTCGCTCCGTCCACCAGCAGCCGTGCGCTGAGGCGCGCGCTTTTCAGTCGCCGCTGCTTTATTTTACTGGTGTGTTTTTTTAACCAGTCCCGTTACTACCATAATGCTGCCGCGACACAAGCGGAAGGAGAGCTGCTCTCCCGTTCTCCTCTCCATCCACTGTGGCTCCTTGCTCATTCTTTAAACACTGAAAATCGCGGATGTAAATTTCCTCATCATAACTGAGGGATGTAATGTTGATTATATGGTTACTGTTTGTAATTTTATGCATGATACCTCAATTGTCAATAAGTAAAAAAAAACTAAACACACCCAAAAAAAAAAAGCATAACTGAGGAACTTGTGAACAGGAGTGAGGAGCATGCTGTTTGTTGGATGTGGATATCTTCAAATACTTGAGCTGACGCTATGCCGACTCCTCCCACAGTGAGGTTAAAAGTGGCATTAAGTCTGGGAGTCAGGACATGCTTTGACAGGCTGGCCGCGTTGCTGATTGCATGCGGCTTGTACACTGAAGCGGCTTATGTATGTATGAAGGTAGCTCAACACTTGAAAAGGAGTGGGGGCGGCTTGTAATCGGGTGTGCTCTATAACCCGGAATTTACGGTATGTCATTAGTATGGAAAATCACATTCCTCTGCAAAGACAAACCAGAACAAATGATGACTTTGTCTTCAAACCTTCAAAATAAAGCTCCCGGTAATTTCAAAAATGAGACGTACTGACCCACTTTTTGTTTCAGCATTTTTTAAAATCTTGTGTGAATGCCGCGTTACAAAGCTTTGACCAAGGTCAAGCCTTCATCAAAAAGGAAGTCCGTTATTATAGAGTACAGAGAAAGATGTGATGGCGTCTGGAGCAAATCTGCATGTAGGCAATAAAAGCCTACGTGAAAACAATCTGTGAGTCTGCGACATAGCGAGGGAACACTGTAAACAAAAAAAATGACGTTTGAAGTTTGATCATTTCTGCTTCTGGCTGACGATGTTGGGCGCCATCCGGGTCCCTCCCCCCAGTTTGAGTCGTTTTCATTTAAATGCCATTATGCCTCTGCATTTTTCAGGAAACTGGCGTTAAAGTTTCACCCCGACAAAAACCCGGACAACCCAGATGCAGCGGAGAAGTTCAAAGAAATCAACAACGCCCACTCCATCTTGGTCGACCCCACAAAGAAGAACATCTACGACAAATACGGCTCTCTGGGGCTTTACGTGGCGGAACAGTTCGGAGAGGAGAATGTCAACACTTACTTTGTCTTGTCAAGCTGGTGGGCAAAGGTAAGACGAATGTATTTACTGAGACATCTAAATACAGCTAGCAGCACCACGGAAAGCACATCTGGAAGGAAGTATTGGACTTCTACTCCCCTTTTGTCCTGAATACTTGCAGTACTGCAGCGAATCACATTGTTTCCTGTAAGGATGAATATTTATGGTTGAACTGTGACGTTTTTAGCTGTTACAGATATTTACTGAGGAACCGAATCAACACTCCTAATGTTAAACAAACAGCTTTTTGGAACGAAACAAGCATTTAAGCAACCAAACAAAAGGCTGAAAGGTGTGGCTCAAGAGTAAAAAAATCTATCATGCCAACAGTTAAAAAAAATGTAACGTTTTCATAGTTCCAAACTGTTACTTCTACACATCTAGATTCATTTCTAAAGACTGGACCTGTTCACGGCTGTTTTTGTAGATCATGAATGTCCATCATCAGAAAAATGCCACGAGAACCCCTTTTTCCTTGGAGGGGGTCTTCAAACTGATGTGAAATGAGTAAAACATCTGCATGTGTTTGATCCCACAGGCCTTGTTTGCCTTCTGCTGCCTGGCAACAGGCTGCTACTGCTGCTGCTGCCTGTGCTGCTGCTGCAACTGCTGCTGCGGCAAATGTAAACCTCGGCCCCCGATGGACCAGGAGCCAGACTTCTACGTGTCTCCTGAGGACCTGGAGGCGCAGATGACCGCCGAGGAGAAAGGTAACCACAAGCAGACACTCAGCGTGCTCAGAAATGTCACTTGATGGCATTTAGGATTTAGGCCGCTGGATTTTCCAAAATAATGTCCAGGTGTCTCTGCACACACTGAACCAGTGTCATCTTTTTCTTCACTGGTAGTTTTTGTTTTTGCTGCTTCCACACTCCACAATTCAGAGCCGTTCTTCCTGTTCTTTTATTGGATTGATGTTTGACGTGTGCTTCACGATAGTCTGTGTTTTTCTTTCCAGACGGCAGTGATCCGATCGTCATGCAGCCGTCATCGGCCACAGAGACCACCCAGCTCACCTCTGACGCTCACCACAGTTACAAGACTGACTCCTATTGAACACACAAACACACAGCTCGCAGCTACTAGGGCTCGGTGGTAGACCCACCTGTACAATCCCAACAATAGTTGTTTTTTTAATCAGGATGCAAACGGAGTCTTTCTACGTCTGCATGTGTCAAATAGTAGGTTTTTGTGTCTGTGAGACCACCCCGTCTGTCAGCCGCCATCCTCTCTTAACTGCTGCTTAGAGCGAGCTCTGTGAGCAGCAGCATGTTTGAGCCTCTGAGCGCGCTCCAGCTCAACAGGAGCGCCGCCGTCTGACAAAAGCTGTTGGAGGGATTCAGCTGTATCAGCTGTGCAGAAATATGCAAAAACCACTGAAACCTTCAATGGCCATTGGACGGTCTGCTTTGGGGATCAACCCTTTGATTCAGAAGCCACAGATGATTTTATCACCCAGCCCTAACGCTGCTCCATCAGCCAAAACACACCTATTGCATCTTGAATTCTTCTGCTCCTACTTTGTAATGCGTCTGTCTGTTCCTCTTCTCTCTTCTGAAGATGACGCATGAAGACATCAGACACTTTTTCCTCCCATTTCATTTAAGTTTAATAAAGGGAAGAAATGGGTGGAGCCTGCTGAGAGATCCAGGCTTTAAGCATGGACGACTGCAAACCAACCTGCTCCAAGTATTGATTTGGATTCCTTGTATGACAGAAGACACACCAGCTTTGATCGTTTTTAAACAGCAGTAGATGGTAAAACATGAACATTTCTGCAACTAGATGTTGATGACGTTCAATGAGATTGTAATGGCGATGAACGGGTTCTGCTCTAGTCCGCCTGAGCAGAAACGATGGTTCCAGTCCTTTTGGCTCTTTTACCGACTCTGAACTTCAGTCCACGCTGGTTACAGAGGAACCTGAACGGACTTTGAGCTTTTTAGGACTAAAGAGGATGCTGGTGGTGGATGTGTGTCTGCCTGGACGGATGTTGAGGCTTGTTTGTTTTTAACTATGCAGGAGCGTCCAAACTCTGGCCCGAGGGCCAACGGCGGCCTTACGTCCATTTGGAATTGGCCCTCAAGAAACTCTATTTATGGTTTTCAGAGCTCACATTTTCGCATTTTAATCATTTTTTTTTAAATTGTCAGATGACTGGACCAGCTAAACTTTATATGTTTATGGTCCCGCCCATTTGCCCATATTTGGAGTGATTGGGGGCGGAGTACGCTCAACACTTTGTTAACTATCCCAGCTGTCTTCTGTCTGCAGGAGTCCGGAAGAGTTCAAAAAGCAGACAAATGTCTGAGTGTCAGTCCGACATCACCCCTCTCTTCTCTGTTTTAGTTCTACAGACCAGAAAAAAGATGTAAATGTTGTTGAAAGTGTACGTTTAGATGTATTTGTTTCCAATTTAGATTTGATTTGTTTCCCTTTTATCTGTTCTTAGATCATTTTTGTTTGTAATGATTAATGTTGTTAATAAATCAATCTGATTACGTTGTTGATATCCAAAGTCTTATTCGTTGACGAAACGCACTTCCAAAGCATTTAACGCTGAAAGAGACCCAGTTTGAGGTTTCTTTCCACTAAAATTCGTCTCTTTGGTGTTTCTCTGATAGTTTCTCTTGAGTGGCACCACTTTCAGGGAAAGCCACTTTCATTTCAGGATAGTTTTGTTGCATCTGCATCAACGAGTATCCCTGTGCCCAGAAAGATTTCAGAGCGCTTGGGTGAACATGGACTCCCAACAAACAGAAATACTGTGTGAGTAGACTCCTGCCTGTGAAGGAAATGAAGCATTCTTTTATCCATTTTTTTCTTCTATTTCAAATATTTAAGTGAAGTCCTAGCTGGAATGTTGGGGGGGTTGTGTAGAAAGTCAATGTGAACTGTTGGACAGTGATGTAAATACACTCCGTGTGAAGGGTAGAGACGTGCAGGTTCTCTGGTTTTAGCATGACCCCATAATGTTCCATGTAAATGATGTGCGGTTGTAAAATAAATGTTTCTGAAGCTTCAGAGTCTGTGGCCTCACTCCCACTTTTATTCATCGACCTCAAAGTCTGGATTCCCAGGGATGACTTAAGGTCGTCCACATCTTAAAACCCCATCTGTTATGGAGTAGAAACCGATCGATGAGCTGACGATCTCGTCTTCGTGAAGACTGCTGAGGATGGTGTAGTGACTGACGTAACCTAAAAGTTACACAGAAGCTGTGTCGACGTTCTCCTTTAAGCATTATAACATTTATCCTGAAATAAATAACCCTGTTCCATTCAATGTGCAAAAACCAATTTGATTATTGTTATTGGTGTCTTTTCCAAATTTTACCGAGTCAAAGCTCATCAGATTAAACTCATCCAGAATCCTAAATGTTGACTCGTTTTCCATGTTCCGTATGTCCTTTAAAGTTCCGCTCCGAACATCTTTGATCTTTTTCCAAAATCTTTCCCAGGGGTCTTTTCATTATGACGATGTCGTTTACTCGTTCATCAAAAATGCACCTCTGCGTTGTGGCTGGCAATAATGGGGTAGAGTAAGCCCGCCCCCACTTCCCATCACCCACCTGTTTACCCCACCCCCGCTAGTTTACAGCCCCTCACAACCCCAATCTAACCCCATCTATTTGCATCGTAATGGAGTGGAGCAGGGAGCCCTTGGCCCCGCCCATAGCAGTTTCTCCGTCACCAATACAATCTTCTGAAAAACTGTATTTTTTTTCATCTGCTTCTGATTCATCGCATTTTGGATAAAAAAAATACTCAGCTAGGCTAAGTTATTCTAAATTATGTCCTCCCCCCATGAGAAAAATGCCACAAGAACATGTTCAAAACACCAAAAATACCAGTTTCCTCGGAGTGAAACTTTGATATACGCTGAGATGGAAAATTAATTATTGCAAGAAAAAACATTTGGGAAGAAAATTTAAACTCAGAAAGAACCAAAATACTGTCATCTTCTTCAATATTCCACTTTTTGTGCTAACTTGACTTCCTGCAGCAGACACCGGTGACGAAGAATAAAATCTTGTTAAATCAATATCAATTAAATCAATCAAATCATGTTAAAAAGAAAGCAAATGAACATGTGCTTTAGGGAAATCCAAAGTAAATATTTAAGTTATTAACAAAAGAGAAAGGAAAAATTATAAACATTTTAGAAAGTGAATCTTTGTCAATTAAACTGACATTCTGAGTCTCAGTCTTTCAAGCAATATTGTAGATGCCTTCAGGCATTTTCAATACAAGGCCTACATATCCTATATATCATTATATTTTATCCTATATATAGTTCTATATTTTTATCCTACATCTTCTTTCACTTTCGGCTTCTCCCATCAGGGGTCGCAACAGCGAAACAACCCTCCCTCAAGGATGAGTCGCATGGTAAACTTGGCAATGTTTTATGCCGGATGCCCTTCCTGACGCAACCCTCTCAATCCAACCGGGCTTGGGACCGGCACAGCAGCAGAGAAGGGAACAGGGAGCAGCCTGGATTTGAACCTAGGTTTCACGGACGGAGTGCGCCGCAAACCAGCACAAGCTGAACCGGCCCCCATATTTTATCCTACATATCATTCTATATTTTGTCTTATATATCATCCTATATATCATTCTATATATCATCCTATATGTCATTCTATATTTTACCCTATATATCATCCTATATGCTATATTCGTATCGGGTTTGATTGGATCAAGATCTTGTGATCACTGACCATCTTTACTGTTTTTCTTCAAACTCATTTCTGGACTGACGGGACGCTGACTGTCCATTCCATCAGATTAGTTCAGAAACTTGTACTGATAATATTGACAATATTGTGTTATCCACTATAAGCTTTTATTATGTTGTGCTGCTTGTTTTGAAGTGTGCAAGTTCACATTCACAGCAGGCAGAACGCAAACAACGTTCGTGCAGCCGTGCAAAGTTCCAGAGTTGTGTGTTTCTCTGAACTGGATCGTGATAAACCTGAATGCGGTTTCTGTGAGGGTGAAACCGTAGACGCAGCACAGCCTGGCAGGAGCTTAATCGGTCCACATACCAGCCACCGCCTCATATGGGCTGAGAGGATCAGCTCAGAGGCGTGGGGCAGAAACCCGATGCCCCACAGCACACGCAGGTTCCTGCAGATGGAGAGGAGCCGCCAGAAACAAAGAGCCCTTCCACTTCTCCCCTTCTGCTTTCTACGTGACTTTTGAATGAGCCGGAGAGAGAGTGTTGGGAGGAAGAGGAAGGAACCAGGGACGAAGATCTGGAGGGCGTTGAAAGCAGGTAGAGTCTCCCTCATGCCTGGTCTGGTGTTGTTCTGGTGTCAGAGGAGCTTCAGGAAAAGGTTCACTGAGTGAAGGAATTCCTGCAGGACAAGAAAGGCCCTTTTTAAAATGTGGGTGTTCTGAAAGGTCCTGCATGAAGAGCTGACACAACGGAGACACTTGAACTTTAGTCAACGCTGTCTGCTGAGCAGGTCGGTTATTTACAGCACAGGCAACTTCAATGATCTGTGCAGGTCAGGTTTTATTTCAAAGCAGTCAAAGCTCCGGCATTCAGCTGGTTTTAAACACCCACCACCCTCTTGCAAAAGGACGGCAACTGTTGGATGTCCTCACAGTCAGGAATGCTGTTGTGTTTTAGTGACACCCTTCTGGTTCGGAAAATCCTCAAACTGCAAAAAGATGGAGCCTAAGAGCAGGAAGACAATGCTAGTTTAAGAAGAAAATCACTGGAAAGGAGTGAAATGATCTGACCATGCAGCAGGTCCTTTCTGCTTAACCAGAAACCTCACAGTAAAACATCCAAATCTACAAGCAAACAGTGGCACACAAGCATTTGACAAAAGGAAATGAGCTCGAAGAGCTACCTGTTAGATCAAATTACTTCCAATGTCATACAGCTAATCTAGCCACAGGGGTTGCAAGCCAGTTGCCTCTGTGCCGGTCCCAAGCCCGGATAAATAGAGAGGGTTGCGTCAGGAAGGGCATCCGGCGTAAAAATTGCCAAAATAACCATGCGAATCATCCACAACACTTTAGACATACCGGATCGGTCGAGGCCCGGGTTAACAACGACCGCCACCGATGCTGTTAACCTACAGGGTGTCGGTGGAAATTTGACTACTGTTGGTCGAAGAAAGAGGGGAGGCAGAAGGGTCCGTTGCCAGAGAGAGAAGGGAAAAGGCAGGAACATAGGTTTGAGAATAGGGACTCTTAACGTTGGCACAATGACAGGGAAAGGCAGAGAGCTTGCAGACATGATGGAGAGAAGGAAGGTAGATGTACTGTGTGTGCAGGAGACAAGGTGGAAGGGCAGCAAGGCACGTAGTATTGGAGGAGGATACAAACTGTTCTATCATGGTGTTGATAGGAAGAGAAACGGGGTAGGAGTGATTCTGAAGGGGGAGTTTGTAAACAGTGTTCTAGAGGTGAAAAGAGTCTCAGACAGGATGATGAGCTTAAAGTTAGAAATCGAAGGGGTGATGGTGAATGTAGTCAGTGGGTATGCGCCACAGGTTGGCTGTGAGTTAGAAGTGAAGGAGAGATTCTGGAGTGAGTTGGATGAGGTCATACAGAGTTCCCCCAGAGGAGAGAGAGTTGTTATTGGAGCAGACTTTAATGGGCATGTTGGTGAGGGCAATAGAGGTGATGAGGAGGTGATGGGCAGGTTTGGTGTGAAGGAAAGGAATCTGGAGGGACAGATGGTGGTGGACTTTGCGAAGAGGATGGAAATGGCTGTAGTCAACACTTACTTCCAGAAGAGAGAGGAACATAGAGTGACATACAGAAGTGGAGGTAGGAGTACCCAGGTGGACTACATCCTATGTAGACGAGGCCATTTGAGAGAGGTTATTGACTGCAAAGTGGTGGTAGGAGAGAGTGTAGCCAGACAGCACCGCATGGTGGTGTGTAAGATGACTCTGGAGGTCAGGAAGAAGAAGAGAGGGAAAACAGAAAAGAAGACCAAGTGGTGGAAGCTACAGAATGAAGAAACTTGTGAGGAATTTAGGCAGAAGTTGAGACAGGGTCTGGGTGGTCAGGATGAGCTTCCAGATGACTGGGAAACTACAGCAGAAATTATCAGGGAAACAGGTAGGAAGGTGCTAGGTGTGTCATCTGGAAAGAGGAAAGACGGTAAAGAGACTTGGTGGTGGAATGAGGAAGTACAGGAATGCGTCCAGAGGAAGAGGTTGGCTAAAAAGAAGTGGGATGTAGAAAGGACTGAGGAAGGTAGACAGGAGTACAAGGAAGCGCAGCGTAGAGTGAAGAGAGAGGTGGCAAAGGCCAAACAGAAGGCTTACGATGAGCTATATGACAGGTTAGACACAAAGGAAGGAGAGAAGGACTTGTACAGGCTAGCCAGACAGAGAGACAGAGATGGGAAGGACGTGCAACAGATAAGGGTGATTAAGGACAGAGATGGAAAGGTGCTAACAACCCAGGAGAGTGTACAGAAAAGATGGAAGGAGTATTTTGAGGAGCTGATGAACGTGGAAAATGACAGGGAAAGAAGGGAGGAAGATGTGGTTGTTGTGGAGCAGGAAGTAGCAGAGATTGGAAAGGATGAGGTTAGGAAGGCTCTGAAAAGGATGAAGAGCGGAAAGGCCGTTGGTCCTGATGACGTACCTGTGGAGGTATGGAAGTGCTTAGGAGAGGCAGCAGTGGAATTTCTAACAAGGTTGTTCAATAGGATTTTAGAGAGTGAGAAGATGCCTGAGGAATGGAGGAGAAGCGTTCTGGTCCCGATCTTTAAGAACAAGGGTGACACGCAGAACTGCAGCAACTATAGAGGAATAAAGTTGATGAGCCACACAATGAAGCTGTGGGAAAGAGTAGTGGAAGCCAGGCTTAGGAAGAAGGTGGAGATCTGTGAGCAGCAGTATGGTTTCATGCCCCGTAAGAGCACCACTGATGCCATTTTTGCTTTGAGAATGTTGATGGAAAAGTACAGAGAAGGTCAGAAGGAGCTGCATTGTGTGTTCGTAGATTTAGAGAAGGCGTATGACAGGGTGCCGAGGGAGGAGCTGTGGTACTGTATGAGGTCGTCTGGAGTGGCAGAGAAGTATGTCAGAGTAGTTCAGGACATGTATGAGAGAAGTATGACGGTGGTGAGATGTGCTGTAGGTCAGACAGAGGAGTTCAAGGTGGAGGTGGGACTACACCAAGGATCAGCTTTGAGTCCTTTTTTGTTTGCTATGCTGATGGACAGGCTGACAGACGAGGTAAGACAGGAATCTCCCTGGACAATGATGTTTGCGGATGACATTGTAATTTGCAGTGAGAGTAGAGAGCAGGTGGAGGAACAGCTAGAGAGGTGGAGGTTTGCTCTGGAAAGAAGAGGCATGAAGGTCAGTCGTAGTAAGACAGAATACATGTGTCTGAACGAGAGGGATCAAGGTAGAAGCGTTAGGTTACAGGGGGCTGAGGTGAGGAAGGTGCAGGAGTTTAAGTACTTGGGGTCAACAGTTCAGTGTGATGGGGAGTGTGGAAAAGAGGTGAAGAGGCGAGTGCAGGCAGGTTGGAGCGGTTGGAGGAAAGTGTCAGGAGTGTTGTGTGACAGAAGAGTGCCAGCAAGACTCAAAGGAAAGGTGTACAAGACAGTGGTGAGACCAGCTCTGCTCTATGGGTTAGAGACGGTAGCAGTGAGACAGAGACAAGAGGCTGAGATGGAGGTAGCGGAGATGAAGATGTTGAGGTTCTCCTTAGGAGTGACCAGGTTAGACAGGATAAGGAACGAGTACATCAGAGGGACGGCTCATGTTGCCTGTGTTAGCGACAAAGTCAGAGAAGCCAGACTGAGATGGTTTGGACATGTTCAGAGGAGGGATAGTGGATATATTGGTAGAAGGATGTTGGAGATGGAGCTGCCTGGCAGGAGGGCAAGAGGACGGCCAAAGAGGAGATACATGGATGTCTTAACAGAGGACATGAAGTTGGCTAACGTTAGGGTAGAAGATGTCCATGATAGAGTGAGGTGGAAAAGGATGATTCGCTGTGGCGACCCCTGATGGGAAAAGCCGAAAGAGAAAGAAGACTTCCAATGTCATACAGCCCAAAAATATGCATTTTTTTGTGTGCAAGTTCTAAGCAAATGGTTTGTATTATTCAAGTTTTTGTGGACCTGATTGTGGTTCTTTTTGATTACAAACCAAACTAGTGTAATGACTGGAAATGGTCTTTTTAGGACCAAATGGGAACAAAATGAGAAAACAGTCTTAGTACAGGTTGGCCCATCTTCATAAATCCTTGTAACATTTCAAGCTAGCACTTTTAAAACATAGATGTAAAATTTGGTTTCCAAAAAAAACTACAGTGAATGCCAGCCTAACTTGTCAACATTTAGCACATTTTAAAATAACATCCTGAAAATTGAACCAATAATTACAGTGAAAAGTTGTTTTTTTCATTTCTATTGTCAGGAGTTTGAAGCCAAAGGATTTAGACTCATTTTTAATTGTATTTATCTATTTCTCTTCATGAGACAAATGTTCTCAACTGTCCTGATCTTGAGAAAAGCTTGGAAAGAGAGCAAAGAGAAGTTAAAACCACCTCAAACCTGCTAAAGATTTTGTCAGAAAACATGGAAAACAGATTTGAAATGAGTGCAATAAAGGAAATGGGACTTTTCTCTGTCCCTCGTCAGAACACTGTGCTTCTGCCAGCGTTGTCTGCTCGCTTTCCATCAGGTATAAGTGAAAAAAAGCACACACAACACACACACACACACACACACACACACACATACCCCCCCCCCCGGTCTAAGCAGAAACCCTGCAGTATCCCTGAGATATCCCTGTTTTGACTCGCCGCTTTCTGGGTCCAGCAGGTAGAGGGCGGCGACATCAGCATGTCTCTGCCAGGTGACCTGACCTGGCTTCACAGCAGCGGGGGGGAAGAACGCGAGGCCGCTCTGGCACGGCTGGAGAAGCAGCTGACATGTCCGATCTGCATGGAGATCTTCAACAAGCCGGTGGTCATTCTGCCGTGTGAGCACAACCTCTGCAGGAAGTGTGCAAACGTGCTCTACCAGGTCAGCGTGAGCACGTGTGGATGGGTCAGGGGTCATTATTGAAGGTGTTTAGGGCAGGCGAGGCATTAAGACTGTAGTTGGTTTTTTATTTGAAATGGTTTATTTCAAGCAATCAAATAGGAATGATACACAAAAAAACAATACAATCATCAGTTATACATTCATACAGTAACTAATCAAACTTAGGATAATTAGACATATTAATAAATATTGCTTGAAAGGGAGTGGAAGGAAGCGAGTTTATATAATCCCACCCCGTTATACTGTAACCATTTTATTACATGATTTATCATTATCCGGTTCCAAACTTTTATCAGACAGAATTAAGAATCTTTCAATATCAATAAAGCACATGACAAAGATGAATTACTTAAATTATTTTGTAAAAAATAACTTTTAGAAATCAACATGGCAATGAAGGATCCAAATATATGAAGATTATGTTACTTATAAAAGTCATTGATATGATTAAAAAATAATACTATATCAGTAAAATAGACAAAACTGTTTCAGGAATTTTCATAGCAAAATTTGATTAAGTGTCAAAAGTTAAAAAATATGTGCAAAGTTATGCTACATTAGGAAAAATCTTGAATCAATTTATCAATTTTTTTGGAGCAAGTGAATTAATATCATTAAAAGTCAATCAATTTAACCATTTTCAATAATTGATTAATCATTTGTTTTATTATTTTTTTGTATTTTCTTCCCATTTATTTAATTATTTATTTTTATGATAAAGCAATGCTGTGAAGTAAAATAAGAAGGGTCCATATTTTGTCGAATGACCAAGGTTGGCATTTCTTCTTTTGCTGATTAACAGCTGTTCTTCTCGGTTTAAAACAAAGTTTATAGTTCTCTTCGATGTTATGTCTGCAGACATTAAATAGAGGTCCATATCCTTCTTCAGCTGATATCAGCGGCGCCTAAGAGTTGAGGTCAAGTTGTCTGCAGGTCAGAGCTTAGCTGTTAATTTGGTCACTTCAGACTTTTGGAGAAAATGATGAATCTAGGCGTCATATTTCTTGTAATTTTTTGGCTCTTTGATTTACTCCATGTTGTTCAGACGTCCGTGATCAAACACTTCCCTAAGTCCTTCATGGTGTTCACAACCAGAACCTTGGACCGGTCCGGTGGACCGAGTGGTTTGACATAAATCCTGCAGCCTTTAACCCAAGTGTTTTCAATCTGCTTACGCTTCCTGAGAAGCCTCGCATGTTTGGAGATTTCAGGATTCCTTCTGGTCAGATGGTCGTTCAGATAAACAGCACAACCTTTCAGATTTTTACGTTGATTCATCAGAGCTAGCTTGTGTTTTTGATTCACAAACCTGATGAGGATCGCTGGTTTATCCGTCTCCTTTCTCCTGGGGAGCAGGTGGCAGGTCTCGATGGTGTTTTGATCCAGGGAAATCCCTTTAGACGTGAAAAATGATTCCACTTGATGTTCCAGAGACTCTACACCGCTCTCCGTTTCAGAGCTCCTAGCGCTATTAGCATTAGCAATGCTAGCTCCAGCTGCATTTAGCTTTGCCCGAGGTTTGATCGGTACTCCAGTGAGTATGACATTATTCATCCTTACTTGTTGTTCCACATCGTCCAGTCTTTTCTCCAGAATGTCGACCCGGTTATCGCATTGTTCGTTTTGAGCTCGGAATCTTCGGAAGTCTTCCATTAGATCCAAGATCGGAGTTAGCTTAGCATTCACTTGTTCCATAAAGGGATACAAAGCAGCTTGGAGATCATCAAGAGACTTTTAAAGGTCTTCGTAGTCAGTGTTTCTCTTGGGGGCCATGGTCAGCTCTTGTTTTTGGAGAAAATCAACTTTTTAAGTCATTTGAAGATAGCTGTATAGCCGCAGCGAGCCACACACGCGTCCGCGCAGCAACCCGGAACCAGAAATGTTCCATAATGAAGTATTCAAGGTCGGCGGTTCCACAGCTGGATGAAACAAAAACTTGAAGTCAGTCACAGTGTGTTCTGTGCAGGATGATTGGAGGATGGAGGAAAAGGAGATTCTACCAAAAACAAGTGCTCGGCTGCTAAAGTATTCTGTTACAGCTCCCTTACCTCACACATTACAGTTTCAGAACTGTCATGGGTCACATGACCCCTGTTTTACTTTAAAGCTCCTTCCTTTGATGATCTGTAGGCGTAAAACATCTTCTAAAGAATGTTCCTCATTTAGCTCGTGCTGGTTTGCAGCGCCTTCCGTCCGTGAAACCTAGGCTCAAATCCAGGCTGCTCCCTGTTCCCTTCTCTGCTGCTGTGCCGGTCCCAAGCCCGGATAAATTGAGAGGCTTGCGTCAGGAAGGGCATCCGGCATAGAACATTGCCAAGTTGACCATGCGACTCATCCTCGAGGGAGGGTTGTTTCGCTGTGGCGACCCTTGATGGGAGAAGCCGAAAGTGAAAGAAGATAGATGAAGGGCAGCATGATGTGATGGTTTGACTGCAAAAGTATTGACTTTTGATTTGGTCAAAGAACAGGAATCACATCTGGAGGAGCAACCTTCAGCTTCAGTCAGTTTGGCTCATAAAAAGAAAACTAACAGAAAAAGAGAAGATAAAAAAAAACAACAACATAACTTTCTAATTAAACAGTTCGAAGACCCCATGAAAACCATGTTTTTGGTGTTTTTAATTTGCTCCAGTAGCATTTTTCTGGTGATGGAGGACATTTATGAAGAAAATTAAGCTCACAACTGTATTTCTGAGTATTTCTTTACTTTAAAAAGTTGTGATTCTGGAGCAAACAAAAAAATACCACTTAAAAAAGATTGTTTGTGTTACATAAAAGACGAGCTAGAAATAGATCCATGAAAGTCCTTGTTTTCCTCCTCTGAATCTGAATTAAAACTGTACCTCTAAATAGCTCTGATGTTTTTGTTGCGCCACTAAGGTTAGCTTGGGGATGTAAGGGGCTGTAAGCTCGTGGGAGAGATTGTAAACAGAGAGCTCTCAGCAACGGGGAAGGGGAGGGTGTGTGCGTTGCATGGCACCAACTGAACTCAGAGGTGAATTTCTAATAAACTCCTGCTCCACTGCAGAAAGAAAGTGTTCTTTGGATTCCTTGACAAGCTAAATCGTGATTTGGCAACATTTTGAAAATAGATCAAAAAATGATCCGAGTGGGACTCTAAGACGACTACCAAGTTCACAGCAATGGGACAGACAGGCGTTTAGTCTGTGGAATTGATAGAGTGCAGCAAAAGAAATGGGTCTTCTGAACCGTGACAGATCATCTGAACCAATCATTTAACCCTTGTGCTATCCTAGGCACTTTAACGTTGGGAACTGGGTCATCTAGACCCACTACACAGTGCTCTGAACCTTTGTTCTTCAATGATTTGTGATCTTCACTGGTGTCCATGGATTAACTGAAATCTTTCCATCTTTATCCACCTTTGTCATGGTAGGGAGAACACGTCAATGTAAGGGTGGGGTCATCTAAGATAGCACAAGGGTTTTAAAGGAAACAAGCTCACAGTCTCACTGCTTTCAACAATTACAGTTTAAGCAGTTAGTCTGTCGTTATAAGCGAGTTTACTGAACATGAAATGAGTAAAATAGGACTTGAAATAATAATTAAAGCTACAAGTAGCATTTAGCGGGCCCGAGCACGTGCGACCGCCTGGCACGAGCGACCGCCCCGTGAGCAACGCCCTGCTCAAGCCATTCTCGTCGTTTTTTCTTGTCCATTCTGGAGCTCCAAGCTATTGTTAATATGACAGCAGCCGGGGGGGGGGGGGGGGGGGGGGGGGGGGGGGGCTGTAATCTGTTGCCTTAAGGGACAAAGACTTTTGCATATAGCATGAAAAAAATTCAAGCAATGATGATAATTGCTATCACTGTCCCTAAGGATGAGAACAATAGAACTCATTCAATTTCCACTACAATGTCTAGATGAGTGTCAGCTATGTCTGATAACTTGGCCAATTAGCTGGACCGGGATCTTGCAAAGTGCAGGTGGTTAACGTCCAGTGTGATGAGTCTGTGGACGGCAACAGTACAGCATAGCTTTTGGTTTCCACAAGAGAAGAACTCCTGACACATCTGCCCTAACAGACAACTACAAGAGGAGTTGAAATGTATAACACGGTGAAGGAGTTTTTGTGCAGAAAAAGGTACAATTAGAAAAGCTGGTAGCAGTGACTGCAGATGGGACTCCTGCTATGATCAATAGACAAACAGGTTTCATCACTCACTGTAAAGCTGACCCAGACTTTCCAAAATGTCTGCATTACTGCTGCGTCATTCACCAGCAGGCCTTATGTGCAGAAGTGATTGGCTCTGGACATATAATGACTCTTATTCTGAAAATCGTAAACAACCTCAGCTGCAAAGCAAAACAGCACAGGATTTTTAAGGTGCTATTGGAGGAGATGTCTGTTGAATATGGTGAATATGAACATTGTGAATCTGAACTTGCATTCTTGACTGACATTACTGGAAAACTAAACCACTTGATCTGCGAGCTGCAAGACAATGGCAAAACTATTTTTTTTTGACCAGCCTGCCTGAGCCAGTGTTTTTCTTGTGGGGATCTTTTCTGCCAGGGCTTGTCAGCTTGGTCAGTGGATGTTGCTGCAGTTGTCTCCCTTGCTGGGACAGCTGGAGTTAAACACAGCAGCTCACGGCTCTGAAGTGGACCCCGTTGCTGTCCCAGTCTGGATGGGCACTGTGGCGATGTTCCAATGGCCAGGCTGGCTCCTGGTATAAAGAGATTCCCAAATACCATTTCCTAACCGCAGAGCCAAGGATGTGTTTACATGTTTAGGTCAAAAATGTGATGGACAGCTTCATGTTGTCTATTGATGTAAGTTTAAACCTAAACATGCCACCCTGTTATTAATCCAGTTGATATGGTTCTCCATCTGTGTCTAAGTGATAGAAAAGCATTTTTTTTTTATATTTAGAGCTCTAAGCAAACAAACAGTTGTCTATATAAAAGAGCTTTTACAATTGTGCACTTTTAGCAGGTCTCTGAGTTCATGTGACCAATGTATGGTGGATTTTCACAGACCTTGTTTAAAACTGAAGGTGAGAGAGACTTAGAGAAATGGCTTCATTGTTCTGGAGCTCTTTGTTTCATCCACAGAAGAGTAGAATTGGTGATTGATTTTGAAAAGCTGCTGAAAAAAGTATCTTTTTCAAATTGCAATTTCTAACTTGGGTTTTACATTTTGTGTTCCATTTTTTGTGCTTTAATTGGGAAGCATTTGTTATTTGTTTGGTGTTTTTAAGGTTCTGCAAATATACACATCATTTTTTAGAGACATTTGTTATCAGTTGTGTTTGTTGATTTGTAGTTTAATTTCATTGGATGTATAGATGTCGTGTGGGGGGGAGGCTCGAGAGCAGGTAGGACCCAGGCGCAGAGACGGGAGGCAAACGGGTTCAGGGCAAGTGGGTTTATTTAACTAACAAAAAGCGCTGCAGAGCAGGATGACAAAACTAAAAACAAAAACTTACTGTGGCATGGCAAGGGACATGGACGCCAGACAAGAAGACGTGATCAACATGAGCAGAAGTTAATGGACCAGCACAGGAGGAAGGCAGAGACAAGACTTATATACAGACAGGGCAGACAAGACACAGGTGAACACGATTAGGGCAGATGGGGACCAAAGGAAGTAAAACTCAAGAAACATGACAAGACAGGAAACCTTTCAAAATAAAACAGGAAACAGAACCAAACAAGACAGAACAAGAACTAAAGCGAAAAAAAAGACAACAAACTGAAACCATGACAATAGAAAGGAAAAGAAGTTCAAACATTGATTATAAAAAAGGATATAAGAGATAAAAAAAAAAGAAAAAGGAAAAGAAAAAAAATAAAATATTGATTTAATTGCATTTTGAATGAATAAAAAACAATGATTAATAGAATCAGAATCAGGAATCAGAAAAAGTTTTATTGCCAGGTTCAGTAGAGCGCACTTTACAAAACGAGGAATTTGACTTGGTGTATAGTGCAATTAAGAATAAGTTAAAAATTAAGTTAACAACAACAACACACTATATACAGTAGAGTAAGGTGAATTAAAGTGGGAGCACAGATGGGCTGGGATGGTGGGGCCTGTAAGTGGCACCGACAGTCCTTTGGTGGGCGGGGGGGGAGGGGGGGTCACCTGGGGGAGTTGGGGTTCTGTTCAGCAGGCTGGCTGCAGTGGGGAAGAAGCTGTTCTTGTGGCGCGAGGTCCTGGTCCTGATGGACCGGAGCCTCTTGCCAGAAGGGAGGGGCCGAAAGAGATTATGTCCTGGATGAGAGGGGTTGGCTACAATCTTGGCTGCCCGCCTCCAGGTCCTGGAGATGTGCAGCTCCTGGAGAGACGGGAGGTGGCAGCCGATCACCTTCTCTGCTGAGTGGATGACGCGTTGCAGCTTGGCCTTGTCTCTGGCCGTGGCCGCAGCGAACCAGACTGTGATGGAGGACGTGAGGGTGGATTCGATGATGGCGGTGTAAAAGTCTACCAGCATCTTTTCAGGGAGGTGAAACTTCTTCAGCTGCCTCAGGAAGTACATCCTCTGCTGGACCTTCTTAGTGATGGAGCTGATGTTCTGCTCCCACTTGAGGTCCTGGCTGATGATGGTTCCCAGGAAGCAGAAGGACTCCACAGAGGTCACCGGGGAGTCACAGAGGATGACAGGGGGGAGGGGGGCTGGGGCCTTCCTGAAGTCCACTGTCATCTCCACTGTCTTCAGAGCATTAAGCTCCAGGTTGTTAGCGCTGCACTATGACACCAGCCTGGCTTTTTAACTCCTGTAGGCCGACTCATCTCCGTCAGAGATGAGGCCGATGAGTGTGGTGTCGTCAGCAAACTTCAGGAGTTTGACAGACAGGTGACCAGCTGTGCAGCTGTTTGTGTACAGGGAGAGTAACAGGGGTGAAAGGACACAGCCCTGGGGGGATCCGGTGCTTGTGGTCCGAGTATCTGAGACGAGCTTCCCCAGCCTCACATACTGCTGTCTGTCCGTCAGGAAGTCTGTGATCCACCTGCAGGTGGAGTCAGGCACATTCATCTTGGAGAGTTTTTAATACTAAAGATGTATGAAAGACATACCGAAAAAATATGTCTTTCAGTGTTTAACTGGCTGTCTTTGGATTATGCATGCCTGAATAATGGCCATTCTTACTCCTCATCTCTCTGTTCACTGCTTGCTAATTTACATAGCAGGGGTCCCAGCAGGAGGGGGCGGGGTTGTAACACGACTCCTTCAGCAGAGCCAGGCTGAGAGAGGCTTTGACATGTAAGATGTTAGATGTTGGAATGCTAGATGTTAGAATGACCAGTTCATTTTATATCTATGAAAATATTCAGGTAGCTATGGGACATGTTTAGCTATAGGTCTGTGAAAATTGGTGTCGATTGTTGAAACATAAGTTACCATAAAAAAATGTTTGTTTGGAGTCTAGACAGATTTAACACAGGTTTTTGGATGAAAAAGGATTTTTTATAAATCATCTGTTACACTTTTAAGTCTGAAAAGAATATGGAAGGCAGCAAACACAGATCCCTACCGTTTTTAATTTTTTTGTGCTGATATTTGAAAGATAAGTTATGCAAAAAAATAGGTGTTTGCAGTTTTGCCTAAAAAGACGTTTTCGGACCTTTTTGGATGAAATGATGTCTAAAAGTTCACCTGTAACTTCAATAATTCTGAATTTTTTTAGGAAGCAGTAGCACATAAATGCCTATGAAAGTTGAATTCTTGGTGCTGATAACCTAAACAGAATTTATGCTAAAAATCTTTGTTCAGTCCAAAATTTCATTAAAAAAATCAAGTGATGAAGTTTCTCGTAGACCCTATAGTGTTACATATCAAAGCTGGAGGTTATTAAAGGCATCTAATTCTGAAATCTCAGCTTCCTGAGACAAACGGCTGATTTATAATAAATTTCTATTATTTGGGTGCACATAATCGACCACTTCCTGTTACCCAGGCACCGTCAGGTGTACACCCATGAAACTTTACATGATGAGAGAGGACCCTTCTGAGTATCTCCAGTTTTAATTTCATGCACATCGGACAAAGCAAAGAGAAAATACAGGGCAGAATGTGCCCAATGCAATAACTAGGTGGCGCTATAGAGCTCGTCCAAGATTGTCATATCCATGGGTTCAGAATAGAAGCTTCATCATATCCATTGAATTTCAGTGAGATTGGACAAGGAATGTGCACGTGAGAGCAACTTTTGTGTGCATAGCGAGATGCCCAACTTTGCCGCTCTGTCACGACCACACCCCCGCATTGAAAGTTATGGTTTTTTGTCAGAGTAAACTTCAATGGCTTTTCAACAGGTGGACGTCATTTTCAGGTGTGTCGGCTCATCCTACTCGGAGCAGTGATGCTCCAAGTAAAACATGTCATTTCCTTTTGCCAGCAGGTGGCGCTACACCTGTTCTGGATTTTTCCACTTCTGATGTGGTCAGGGTCAGACTACAATCATGCATATCAATTTTGGATCAGATTGGATTTTGCATGGCTGAGTAATGGCCATTTTTCTTTTCATGGCGTGTTTTCAAAATGACCTCCATTTTCGACGCGCCGCCACGGTCACAAACATCCGTAAAAACTTAAAAGCTTCGCAATTTAACATCGGACATGTGTCTAGTTTACAAAACCAAAGTTTGGAGTCATTACTCCAAAATCTCTAGGAGGAGTTCGTTCTAGAGCGAGGCCTGCAAATGTCCAAAATGAAGCAAAAATGACATATTGACCTCAATATATCAGACTTCCTGTGCGACTGACAGGTGGGTCCTTTCAGACTTTTTTGTAGGTCTCCATCTGAAGAACATGCCCTGTAAAAATCAAGCTTGTACGTTAAAGCGTATGCGGGGCGTCGGGACAAAAGTCACTGTAGGTGGCGCTATCGAGCCGTTTTTGTGCGCCCATGCCAATCTCCTATAAAATACGAAATTTTTCGCGACTCCTGATGTGTGTGCCAAATTTGGTGAGTTTTGGGGTATGTTAAAGGCCTCAAAAAGGCGACTCTTCCGGTAGAATAATAATAATAATAATAATTAAAGCTACAAGTAGCATTTAGCGGGCCCGAGCACGTGCGACCGCATGGCACGAGCGACCGCCCCGTGAGCAACGCCCTGCTCGAGCCATTCTCGTCGTTTTTTCTTGTCCATTCTGGAGCTCCAAGCTATTGTTAATACGACAGCAGCCTGGGAGGGGGGGGGGGGGAGCTGTAATCTGTTGCCTTAAGGGACAAAGACTTTTGCATATAGCATGAAAAAAATTCAAGCAATGATGATAATTGCTATCACTGTCCCTAAGGATGAGAACAATAGAACTCATTCAATTTCCACTACAATGTCTAGATGAGTGTCAGCTATGTCTGATAACTTGGCCAATTAGCTGGACCGGGATCTTGCAAAGTGCAGGTGGTTAACGTCCAGTGTGATGAGTCTGTGGACGGCAACAGTACAGCATAGCTTTTGGTTTCCACAAGAGAAGAACTCCTGACACATCTGCCCTAACAGACAACTACAAGAGGAGTTGAAATGTATAACACGGTGAAGGAGTTTTTGTGCAGAAAAAGGTACAATTAGAAAAGCTGGTAGCAGTGACTGCAGATGGGACTCCTGCTATGATCAATAGACAAACAGGTTTCATCACTCACTGTAAAGCTGACCCAGACTTTCCAAAATGTCTGCATTACTGCTGCGTCATTCACCAGCAGGCCTTATGTGCAGAAGTGATTGGCTCTGGACATATAATGACTCTTATTCTGAAAATCGTAAACAACCTCAGCTGCAAAGCAAAACAGCACAGGATTTTTAAGGTGCTATTGGAGGAGATGTCTGTTGAATATGGTGAATATGAACATTGTGAATCTGAACTTGCATTCTTGACTGACATTACTGGAAAACTAAACCACTTGATCTGCGAGCTGCAAGACAATGGCAAAACTATTTTTTTTTGACCAGCCTGCCTGAGCCAGTGTTTTTCTTGTGGGGATCTTTTCTGCCAGGGCTTGTCAGCTTGGTCAGTGGATGTTGCTGCAGTTGTCTACCTTGCTGGGACAGCTGGAGTTAAACACAGCAGCTCACGGCTCTGAAGAGGACCCCGTTGCTGTCCCAGTCTGGATGGGCACTGTGGCGATGTTCCAATGGCCAGGCTGGCTCCTGGTATAAAGAGATTCCCAAATACCATTTCCTAACCGCAGAGCCAAGGATGTGTTTACATGTTTAGGTCAAAAATGTGATGGACAGCTTCATGTTGTCTAAACATGCCACCCTGTTATTAATCCAGTTGATATGGTTCTCCATCTGTGTCTAGGTGATAGAAAAGCATTTTTTTTATATTTAGAGCTCTAAGCAAACAAACAGTTGTCTATATAAAAGAGCTTTTACAATTGTGCACTTTTAGCAGGTCTCTGAGTTCATGTGACCAATGTATGGTGGATTTTCACAGACCTTGTTTAAAACTGAAGGTGAGAGAGACTTAGAGAAATGGCTTCATTGTTCTGGAGTTCTTTGTTTCATCCACAGAAGAGTAGAATTGGTGATTGATTTTGAAAAGCTGCTGAAAAAAGTATCTTTTCAAATTGCAATTTCTAACTTGGGTTTTACATTTTGTGTTCCATTTTTTGTGCTTTAATTGGGAAGCATTTGTTATTTGTTTGGTGTTTTTAAGGTTCTGCAAATATACACATCATTTTTTAGAGACATTTGTTATCAGTTGTGTTTGTTGATTTGTAGTTTAATTTCATTGGATGTATAGATGTCGTGTGGGGGGGAGGCTCGAGAGCAGGTAGGACCCAGGCGCAGAGACGGGAGGCAAACGGGTTCAGGGCAAGTGGGTTTATTTAACTAACAAAAAGCGCTGCAGAGCAGGATGACAAAACTAAAAACAAAAACTTACTGTGGCATGGCAAGGGACATGGACGCCAGACAAGAAGACGTGATCAACATGAGCAGAAGTTAATGGACCAGCACAGGAGGAAGGCAGAGACAAGACTTATATACAGACAGGGCAGACAAGACACAGGTGAACACGATTAGGGCAGATGGGGACCAAAGGAAGTAAAACTCAAGAAACATGACAAGACAGGAAACCTTTCAAAATAAAACAGGAAACAGAACCAAACAAGACAGAACAAGAACTAAAGCGAAAAAAAAGACAACAAACTGAAACCATGACAATAGAAAGGAAAAGAAGTTCAAACATTGATTATAAAAAAGGATATAAGAGATAAAAAAAAAAGAAAAAGGAAAAGAAAAAAGATAAAATATTGATTTAATTGCATTTTGAATGAATAAAAAACAATGATTAATAGAATCAGAAATCAGAAAAAGTTTTATTGCCAGGTTCAGTAGAGCGCACTTTACAAAACGAGGAATTTGACTTGGTGTATAGTGCAATTAAGAATAAGTTAAAAATTAAGTTAACAACAACAACACACTATATACAGTAGAGTAAGGTGAATTAAAGTGGGAGCACAGATGGGCTGGGATGGTGGGGCCTGTAAGTGGCACCGACAGTCCTTTGGTGGGCGGGGGGGGGGGGGGGGGGTCACCTGGGGGAGTTGGGGTACTGTTCAGCAGGCTGACTGCAGTGGGGAAGAAGCTGTTCTTGTGGCGCGAGGTCCTGGTCCTGATGAACCGGAGCCTCTTGCCAGAAGGGAGGGGCCGAAAGAGATTATGTCCTGGATGAGAGGGGTTGGCTACAATCCTGGCTGCCCGCCTCCAGGTCCTGGAGATGTGCAGCTCCTGGAGAGACGGGAGGTGGCAGCCGATCACCTTCTCTGCTGAGTGGATGACGCGTTGCAGCTTGGCCTTGTCTCTGGCCGTGGCCGCAGCGAACCAGACTGTGATGGAGGACGTGAGGGTGGATTCGATGATGGCGGTGTAAAAGTCTACCAGCATCTTTTCAGGGAGGTGAAACTTCTTCAGCTGCCTCAGGAAGTACATCCTCTGCTGGACCTTCTTAGTGATGGAGCTGATGTTCTGCTCCCACTTGAGGTCCTGGCTGATGATGGTTCCCAGGAAGCAGAAGGACTCCACAGAGGTCACCGGGGAGTCACAGAGGATGACAGGGGGGAGGGGGGCTGGGGCCTTCCTGAAGTCCACTGTCATCTCCACTGTCTTCAGAGCATTAAGCTCCAGGTTGTTAGCGCTGCACTATGACACCAGCCTGGCTTTTTAACTCCTGTAGGCCGACTCATCTCCGTCAGAGATGAGGCCGATGAGTGTGGTGTCGTCAGCAAACTTCAGGAGTTTGACAGACAGGTGACCAGCTGTGCAGCTGTTTGTGTACAGGGAGAGTAACAGGGGTGAAAGGACACAGCCCTGGGGGGATCCGGTGCTTGTGGTCCGAGTATCTGAGACGAGCTTCCCCAGCCTCACATACTGCTGTCTGTCCGTCAGGAAGTCTGTGATCCACCTGCAGGTGGAGTCAGGCACATTCATCTTGGAGAGTTTTTAATACTAAGTCTAGACAGATTTAACACAGGTTTTTGGATGAAAAAGGATTTTTTATAAATCATCTGTTACACTTTTAAGTCTGAAAAAAATATGGAAGGCAGCAAACACAGATCCCTACCGTTTTTAATTTTTTTGTGCTGATATTTGAAAGATAAGTTATGCAAAAAAATAGGTGTTTGCAGTTTTGCCTAAAAAGACGTTTTCGGACCTTTTTGGATCAAATGTTGTCTAAAAGTTCACCTGTAACTTCAATCATTCTGAATTTTTTTAGGAAAACTAAACCACTTCAACTGTGATCTGCAAGGCAATGGTAAAACTATATTTTTTATGGAACAGCCTGCAGTGTTTCTTGTGGGGATCTTTTCTGCCAGGGCTTGCCGGCTTGGTCGGTGGTTGTTGCTGTTACCAATCCAGTTGATATGGTTCTCCATCTGTGTCTAAGTGATATAATCAGAATCAGAATCGTTTATTGTCATTGTACATGGGGATACAATGAAATTGCAGCAGCCTTGGAGTGAAGGAGTTACATAAAATAAAAATAAAAATAGAATAGAAAAAGAAATACTGTATTTACAACTCTTAACAAAAAATGAACAATATGGACAGAAACTGTTAAATATTAAATATTTGTGAATAAAATAGAATGGAATTACATGAGTTGCTGTGAGCACAGCTTAATAAATATCAAGTTATTGCACAGTGACCCGGTTAGACAGTCAGGATATTGCACGCATTGTAGTAAAATTAGAGTGAGGTGTGGTTGGTGGACGTATGTGCATTCCGTATGATAATTGCCTGTGGAAAAAAGCTGTTTCTTAGTCTGTTTGTCCTGGTTCTGATGGACCTGTACCTCCTTCCAGAGGGCAGCAGTTCAAACAGAGGGAAAGCAGAATGGGTGGAGTTAGTGGTGATGCTAGTCACTCTGCTGAGGCAGCGAGACTGGTAAATGTCCTTCAGTGAGGGGAGGGGGCAGCCGATGATCCTCTGCGCTGTCTTTACCACTCTCTGGAGACTCTGCCGTTCTGCTTCAGTGCAGTGGGAAAACCACACTGTGATGCCATAGGACAGAATGCTCTCAATGGTTGAGCGGTAGAACGTTACCAGCAGCTCCTGGCTGACGTCGTTCCTCCTAAGTTTTCTCAGGAAGTGCAGGCGTTGCTGGGCCTTCCAGATGACAGTCATGGTGTTGTTAGACCATGTGAGGTCAGCAGAGATGGTGGTGCCCAGGAGGGTGAAGCTGTGGACCCTCTCCACACAGTTTCCATCGATGTAGAGTGGGGGTGGATCTGTTCTGTTTTTTCTGAAGTCCAGGATGATCTCCTTGGTCTTGGTGGTGTTCAGGATGAGGTTATTAGCCTGACACCACCTTGAGAGTTTCAGGACTTCGTCTCTGTAGGCCGTCTCGTCGTCCCCAGAGATCAGCCCCACCACAGTAGTGTCGTCTGCAAACTTCACCACGGTGTTGCTGGTGTGGGCTGGTCTGCAGTCTGCTGTGTACAGTGTATACAGCAGAGGACTCAGCACACATCCCTGTGTGGAGCCTGTGCTCAGCGTCCGGGTGGAGGAGAGGTGGGGGTCAAGTTTGACTGTCTGTGGTCTGTTTGTCAGGAAGTCCTTGATCCACGAGCAGGTGAGTGGGTGGAGTCCTAGTTCAGACAGTTTGTTGACCAGAATGTCAGGAATGATTGTGTTAAAGGCTGAGCTATAGTCCACAAAGAGCATCCTGGCGTAGGTGTCTCTGTGTTCCAGGTGGCTCAGCGCAGTGTGGAGGGTGATGGAAATGGCATCATCCGTTGATCTGTTTGCTTTGTAAGCAAACTGGTGGGGGACGAAGATTGGAGGGAGGGAGTCTTTGATGTGTCCCAGGAGCAGCCGCTCCAGACACTTTGTGATGACAGCAGTGAGTGCAACTGGGCGGAAGTCCGTGAGGAAGGCTGTGGATGAGGACTTTTTGGGTATCGGGATGATAGTGGATGACTTCAGGCAAGCAGGGATGAAAGCCTGAGCTAGCGACAGGTTGAAGATTTTTGTGAAGACCTGGGAGAGTTGATCGGCGCAGGCCCGCAGAACCTTTCCGGGAACTCCATCAGGTCCCGCCGCTTTCCTGGGGTTTACCCTGCTGAACATCCGTGCCATCCGTGCCACGTCCATAAAGGCATTGTTTTTATATTTAGAGCTCTAAGCAACCAAACAGTTGTCTATATAAAAGAGCTTTTACAATTGTGCACTTTTAGCAGGCTGAAAAAATTATCTTTTTAAAATTGCCATTTCAAATTTGGGTTTTAAATTTTGTGTTCCATTTTTCTGTGCTTGTATTGGAAGGATTTGTTATTATTTTGTTTAAAAGTGCTACATATTGTATATACACATAATTTATTTAGAGAAATTTGCTATACGTTGTGTTTTTTGGTTTTGTAGTTTAATTTCATTGGATTTATATTAAGGAAAAGAAGTTGCAGCATTGATTAAAAAAGGATAAAAGAGACATTTACTGTCTAAGTCTTATGTTACATCTGTAGAACTGTACTGAGAGTTGGGTTTTGTTTTGGAGCACATTCATATGTTTTGTTTGTAAAAAAAAAAGATAAAATATTAGGTTAATTGCATTTTACATGACTAGAAAAGCAATGATTATTCATAAAAATCTATGAAAGACATACAAAACAAATGAAAAAGCAGTCTGCCCTCCCTCTTGTGTCTAAACTCTTGTCACCTCACTTCTGGGTTAGTTAGCATATGAACTGGCAGCTGGTGTGTGTGTGTGGGGGGGGGGGGGGGGGTGAAATTTGACTCCAGCAACAGGGATGATTGAGGAGCAGGCTGCAGCATGAGGAAAAGACTTAAGCATGTAAGAGGAAATGACATCCTACAGTTGACCAGTTCATTTTATATCTGTAAAGAATATTCAAGAAGCATTTAGACATGTTCAGCTATATGCGTGTGAAACTTGGTGTGGATATTTGAAGCATAAGTAATTTTAAAACACACTTGTTTGGAGTCCAGACGGAAAAAGCACAGGTTTTGGGATGAATCAGGATTTTTTTAAAATCATCTGTTTCACCTGGACTTCTGAAAAAAATATGGAAGGCAGCAAACACAGATCCCTACATTTAAAAAAATAAATGGTGTTGATATATGATGATTAAGTTATGAAAAAAAATAGGTGTTTGTAGTTTTGCCTAAAAAGACGTTTTCGGACCTTTTTGGATGTAATGCTCTCTAAGATGTCACCTGTAACTTCAATCATTCTGAATTTTTTTAGGAAGCAGTAGCACATAAATGCCTATGAAAGTTGAATTCTTGGTGCTGATAACCTAAACAGAATTTATGCTAAAAATCTTTGTTCAGTCCAAAATTTCATTAAAAAAATCAAGTGATGAAGTTTCTCGTAGACCCTATAGTGTTACATATCAAAGCTGGAGGTTATTAAAGGCATCTAATTCTGAAATCTCAGCTTCCTGAGACAAACGGCTGATTTATAATAAATTTCTATTATTTGGGTGCACATAATCGACCACTTCCTGTTACGCAGGCACCGTCAGGTGTACACCCATGAAACTTTACATGATGAGAGAGGACCCTTCTGAGTATCTCCAGTTTTAATTTCATGCACATCGGACAAAGCAAAGAGAAAATACAGGGCAGAATGTGCCCAATGCAATAACTAGGTGGCGCTATAGAGCTCGTCCAAGATTGTCATATCCATGGGTTCAGAATAGAAGCTTCATCATATCCATTGAATTTCAGTGAGATTGGACAAGGAATGTGCACGTGAGAGCAACTTTTGTGTGCATAGCGAGATGCCCAACTTTGCCGCTCTGTCACGACCACACCCCCGCATTGAAAGTTATGGTTTTTTGTCAGAGTAAACTTCAATGGCTTTTCAACAGGTGGACGTCATTTTCAGGTGTGTCGGCTCATCCTACTCGGAGCAGTGATGCTCCAAGTAAAACATGTCATTTCATCTTGCCAGCAGGTGGCGCTACACTTTTTCCAGATTTTTTCACTGCAGATGTGTTCAGAGTCAGACTACAATCATGCATATCAATTTTTGATCAGATTGGATTATGCATGGATGAGTAATGGCCATTTTTCTTTTCATGGCGTGTTTTCGAAACAACGTCGAATTTCTACGCGCCGCCACGGTCACAAACTTCTGTAAAAACTTAAAAGCTTTGCAATTTAACATCGGACATGTGTCTAGTTTACAAAACCAAAGTTTGGAGTCATTATTCACAAATCTCTAGGAGGAGTTCGTTCTAGAAGGAGGCCTGCAAATGTCCAAAATAGAGCAAAAATGACATATTGACATCAATATAGCAGACTTCCTGTGCGACTGACAGCTTGGTACCTACAGACTTTTTTGTAGGTTTCCATCTGATGAACATGCCCTGAAAAAATCAAGCTTGTACGTTAAAGCGTATGCGGGGCGTCGGGACAAAAGTCAGTGTAGGTGGCGCTGTCGAGCCATTTTTGCGCACCCATGCCAATTTCTCATAATATACGAAATTTTTCGCGACCCCTGATGTGTGTGCCAAATTTGGTGAGTTTTGGGGTATGTTAAAGGCCTCAAAAATGCGATTCTTCCGGCAGAAGAAAAATAATAATAATAATTAAAGCTACAAGTAGCATTTAGCGGGCCCGAGCACGTGCGACCGCATGGCACGAGCGACCGCCCCGTGAGCAACGCCCTGCTCGAGCCATTCTCGTCGTTTTTTCTTGTCCATTCTGGAGCTCCAAGCTATTGTTAACACGACAGGTGCCTGGGGGGGGGGGGGGGGTAATCTGTTGCCTTAAGGGACAAAGACTTTTGCATATAGCATGAAAAAAATTCAAGCAATGATGATAATTGCTATCACTGTCCCTAAGGATGAGAACAATAGAACTCATTCAATTTCCACTACAATGTCTAGATGAGTGTCAGCTATGTCTGATAACTTGGCCAATTAGCTGGACCGGGATCTTGCAAAGTGCAGGTGGTTAACGTCCAGTGTGATGAGTCTGTGGACGGCAACAGTACAGCATAGCTTTTGGTTTCCACAAGAGAAGAACTCCTGACACATCTGCCCTAACAGACAACTACAAGAGGAGTTGAAATGTATAACACGGTGAAGGAGTTTTTGTGCAGAAAAAGGTACAATTAGAAAAGCTGGTAGCAGTGACTGCAGATGGGACTCCTGCTATGATCAATAGACAAACAGGTTTCATCACTCACTGTAAAGCTGACCCAGACTTTCCAAAATGTCTGCATTACTGCTGCGTCATTCACCAGCAGGCCTTATGTGCAGAAGTGATTGGCTCTGGACATATAATGACTCTTATTCTGAAAATCGTAAACAACCTCAGCTGCAAAGCAAAACAGCACAGGATTTTTAAGGTGCTATTGGAGGAGATGTCTGTTGAATATGGTGAATATGAACATTGTGAATCTGAACTTGTATTCTTGACTGACATTACTGGAAAACTAAACCACTTGATCTGCGAGCTGCAAGACAATGGCAAAACTATTTTTTTTTGACCAGCCTGCCTGAGCCAGTGTTTTTCTTGTGGGGATCTTTTCTGCCAGGGCTTGTCAGCTTGGTCAGTGGATGTTGCTGCAGTTGTCTACCTTGCTGGGACAGCTGGAGTTAAACACAGCAGCTCACGGCTCTGAAGTGGACCCCGTTGCTGTCCTAGTCTGGATGGGCACTGTGGCGATGTTCCAACGGCCAGGCTGGCTCCTGGTATAAAGAGATTCCCAAATACCATTTCCTAACCGCAGAGCCAAGGATGTGTTTACATGTTTAGGTCAAAAATGTGATGGACAGCTTCATGTTGTCTATTGATGTAAGTTTAAACCTAAACATGCCACCCTGTTATTAATCCAGTTGATATGGTTCTCCATCTGTGTCTAGGTGATAGAAAAGCATTTTTTTTATATTTAGAGCTCCAAGCAAACAAACAGTTGTCTATATAAAAGAGCTTTTACAATTGTGCACTTTTAGCAGGTCTCTGAGTTCATGTGACCAATGTATGGTGGATTTTCACAGACCTTGTTTAAAACTGAAGGTGAGAGAGACTTAGAGAAATGGCTTCATTGTTCTGGAGTTCTTTGTTTCATCCACAGAAGAGTAGAATTGGTGATTGATTTTGAAAAGCTGCTGAAAAAAGTATCTTTTTCAAATTGCAATTTCTAACTTGGGTTTTACATTTTGTGTTCCATTTTTTGTGCTTTAATTGGGAAGCATTTGTTATTTGTTTGGTGTTTTTAAGGTTCTGCAAATATACACATCATTTTTTAGAGACATTTGTTATCAGTTGTGTTTGTTGATTTGTAGTTTAATTTCATTGGATGTATAGATGTCGTGTGGGGGGGAGGCTCGAGAGCAGGTAGGACCCAGGCGCAGAGACGGGAGGCAAACGGGTTCAGGGCAAGTGGGTTTATTTAACTAACAAAAAGCGCTGCAGAGCAGGATGACAAAACTAAAAACAAAAACTTACTGTGGCATGGCAAGGGACATGGACGCCAGACAAGAAGACGTGATCAACATGAGCAGAAGTTAATGGACCAGCACAGGAGGAAGGCAGAGACAAGACTTATATACAGACAGGGCAGACAAGACACAGGTGAACACGATTAGGGCAGATGGGGACCAAAGGAAGTAAAACTCAAGAAACATGACAAGACAGGAAACCTTTCAAAATAAAACAGGAAACAGAACCAAACAAGACAGAACAAGAACTAAAGCGAAAAAAGACAACAAACTGAAACCATGACAATAGAAAGGAAAAGAAGTTCAAACATTGATTATAAAAAAGGATATAAGAGATAAAAAAAAAAGAAAAAGGAAAAGAAAAAAGATAAAATATTGATTTAATTGCATTTTGAATGAATAAAAAACAATGATTAATAGAATCAGAATCAGAAATCAGAAAAAGTTTTATTGCCAGGTTCAGTAGAGCGCACTTTACAAAACGAGGAATTTGACTTGGTGTATAGTGCAATTAAGAATAAGTTAAAAATTAAGTTAACAACAACAACACACTATATACAGTAGAGTAAGGTGAATTAAAGTGGGAGCACAGATGGGCTGGGATGGTGGGGCCTGTAAGTGGCACCGACAGTCCTTTGGTGGGCGGGGGGGGGGGTCACCTGGGGGAGTTGGGGTTCTGTTCAGCAGGCTGGCTGCAGTGGGGAAGAAGCTGTTCTTGTGGCGCGAGGTCCTGGTCCTGATGGACCGGAGCCTCTTGCCAGAAGGGAGGGGCCGAAAGAGATTATGTCCTGGATGAGAGGGGTTGGCTACAATCCTGGCTGCCCGCCTCCAGGTCCTGGAGATGTGCAGCTCCTGGAGAGACGGGAGGTGGCAGCCGATCACCTTCTCTGCTGAGTGGATGACGCGTTGCAGCTTGGCCTTGTCTCTGGCCGTGGCCGCAGCGAACCAGACTGTGATGGAGGACGTGAGGGTGGATTCGATGATGGCGGTGTAAAAGTCTACCAGCATCTTTTCAGGGAGGTGAAACTTCTTCAGCTGCCTCAGGAAGTACATCCTCTGCTGGACCTTCTTAGTGATGGAGCTGATGTTCTGCTCCCACTTGAGGTCCTGGCTGATGATGGTTCCCAGGAAGCAGAAGGACTCCACAGAGGTCACCGGGGAGTCACAGAGGATGACAGGGGGGAGGGGGGCTGGGGCCTTCCTGAAGTCCACTGTCATCTCCACTGTCTTCAGAGCATTAAGCTCCAGGTTGTTAGCGCTGCACTATGACACCAGCCTGGCTATTTCACTCCTGTAGGCCGACTCATCTCCGTCAGAGATGAGGCCGATGAGTGTGGTGTCGTCAGCAAACTTCAGGAGTTTGACAGACAGGTGACCAGCTGTGCAGCTGTTTGTGTACAGGGAGAGTAACAGGGGTGAAAGGACACAGCCCTGGGGGGATCCGGTGCTTGTGGTCCGAGTATCTGAGACGAGCTTCCCCAGCCTCACATACTGCTGTCTTTCCGTCAGGAAGTCTGTGATCCACCTGCAGGTGGAGTCAGGCACATTCATCTTGGAGAGTTTTTAATACTAAAGATGTATGAAAGACATACCGAAAAAATATGTCTTTCAGTGTTTAACTGGCTGTCTTTGGATTATGCATGCCTGAATAATGGCCATTCTTACTCCTCATCTCTCTGTTCACTGCTTGCTAATTTACATAGCAGGGGTCCCAGCAGGAGGGGGCGGGGTTGTAACACGACTCCTTCAGCAGAGCCAGGCTGAGAGAGGCTTTGACATGTAAGATGTTAGATGTTAGAATGCCAGATGTTAGAATGACCAGTTCATTTTATATCTATGAAAATATTCAGGTAGCTATGGGACATGTTCAGCTATAGGTGTGTGAAAATTGGTGTCGATTGTTGAAACATAAGTTACCATAAAAAAATGTTTGTTTGGAGTCTAGACAGATTTAACACAGGTTTTTGGATGAAAAAGGATTTTTTATAAATCATCTGTTACACTTTTAAGTCTGAAAAAAATATGGAAGGCAGCAAACACAGATCCCTACCGTATTTAATTTTTTTGTGCTGATATTTGAAAGATAAGTTATGCAAAAAAATAGGTGTTTGCAGTTTTGCCTAAAAAGACGTTTTCGGACCTTTTTGGATCAAATGTTGTCTAAAAGTTCACCTGTAACTTCAATCATTCTGAATTTTTTTAGGAAAACTAAACCACTTCAACTGTGATCTGCAAGGCAATGGTAAAACTATATTTTTTATGGAACAGCCTGCAGGGTTTCTTGTGGGGATCTTTTCTGCCAGGGCTTGCCGGCTTGGTCGGTGGTTGTTGCTGTTACCAATCCAGTTGATATGGTTCTCCATCTGTGTCTAAGTGATAAAATCAGAATCAGAATCGTTTATTGTCATTGTACATGGGGATACAATGAAATTGCAGCAGCCTTGGAGTGAAGGAGTTACATAAAATAAAAATAAAAATAGAATAGAAAAAGAAATACTGTATTTACAACTCTTAACAAAAAATGAACAATATGGACAGAAACTGTTAAATATTAAATATTTGTGAATAAAATAGAAAGGAATTACATGAGTTGCTGTGAGCACAGCTTAATAAATATCAAGTTATTGCACAGTGACCCGGTTAGACAGTCAGGATATTGCACGCATTGTAGTAAAATTAGAGTGAGGTGTGGTTGGTGGACGTATGTGCATTCCGTATGATAATTGCCTATGGAAAAAAGCTGTTTCTTAGTCTGTTTGTCCTGGTTCTGATGGACCTGTACCTCCTTCCAGAGGGCAGCAGTTCAAACAGAGGGAAAGCAGAATGGGTGGAGTTAGTGGGGATGCTAGTCACTCTGCTGAGGCAGCGAGACTGGTAAATGTCCTTCAGTGAGGGGAGGGGGCAGCCGATGATCCTCTGCGCTGTCTTTACCACTCTCTGGAGACTCTGCCGTTCTGCTTCAGTGCAGTGGGAAAACCACACTGTGATGCCATAGGACAGAATGCTCTCAATGGTTGAGCGGTAGAACGTTACCAGCAGCTCCTGGCTGACGTCGTTCCTCCTAAGTTTTCTCAGGAAGTGCAGGCGTTGCTGGGCCTTCCTGATGACAGTCATGGTGTTGTTAGACCATGTGAGGTCAGCAGAGATGGTGGTGCCCAGGAGGGTGAAGCTGTGGACCCTCTCCACACAGTTTCCATCGATGTAGAGTGGGGGTGGATCTGTTCTGTTTTTTCTGAAGTCCAGGATGATCTCCTTGGTCTTGGTGGTGTTCAGGATGAGGTTATTAGCCTGACACCACCTTGAGAGTTTCAGGACTTCGTCTCTGTAGGCCGTCTCGTCGTCCCCAGAGATCAGCCCCACCACAGTAGTGTCGTCTGCAAACTTCACCACGGTGTTGCTGGTGTGGGCTGGTCTGCAGTCTGCTGTGTACAGTGTGTACAGCAGAGGACTCAGCACACATCCCTGTGTGGAGCCTGTGCTCAGCGTCCGGGTGGAGAAGAGGTGGGGGTCAAGTTTGACTGTCTGTGGTCTGTTTGTCAGGAAGTCCTTGATCCACGTGCAGGTGAGTGGGTGGAGTCCTAGTTCAGACAGTTTGTTGACCAGAATGTCAGGAATGATTGTGTTAAAGGCTGAGCTATAGTCCACAAAGAGCATCCTGGCGTAGGTGTCTCTGTGTTCCAGGTGGCTCAGCGCAGTGTGGAGGGTGATGGAAATGGCATCATCCGTTGATCTGTTTGCTTTGTAAGCAAACTGGTGGGGGACGAAGAATGGAGGGAGGGAGTCTTTGATGTGTCCCAGGAGCAGCCGCTCCAGACACTTTGTGATGACAGCAGTGAGTGCAACTGGGCGGAAGTCCGTGAGGAAGGCTGTGGATGAGGACTTTTTGGGTATCGGGATGATAGTGGATGACTTCAGGCAAGCAGGGATGAAAGCCTGAGCTAGCGACAGGTTGAAGATTTTTGTGAAGACCTGGGAGAGTTGATCGGCGCAGGCCCGCAGAACCTTTCCGGGAACTCCATCAGGTCCCGCCGCTTTCCTGGGGTTTACCCTGCTGAACATCCGTGTCATCCGTGCCACGTCCATAAAGGCATTGTTTTTATATTTAGAGCTCTAAGCAACCAAACAGTTGTCTATATAAAAGAGCTTTTACAATTGTGCACTTTTAGCAGGCTGAAAAAATTATCTTTTTAAAATTGCCATTTCAAATTTGGGTTTTAAATTTTGTGTTCCATTTTTCTGTGCTTGTATTGGAAGGATTTGTTATTATTTTGTTTAAAAGTGCTACATATTGTATATACACATAATTTATTTAGAGAAATTTGCTATACGTTGTGTTTTTTGGTTTTGTAGTTTAATTTCATTGGATTTATATTAAGGAAAAGAAGTTGCAGCATTGATTAAAAAAGGATAAAAGAGACATTTACTGTCTAAGTCTTATGTTACATCTGTAGAACTGTACTGAGAGTTGGGTTTTGTTTTGGAGCACATTCATATGTTTTGTTTGTAAAAAAAAAGATAAAATATTAAGTTAATTGCATTTTACATGACTAGAAAAGCAATGATTATTCATAAAAATCTATGAAAGACATACAAAACAAATGAAAAAGCATTCTGCCCTCCCTCTTGTGTCTAAACTATTGTCACCTCACTTCTGGGTTAGTTAGCATATAAACAGGCAGCTGGTGTGTGTGTGGGGGGGGGGGGGGGGGGTGAAATTTGACTCCAGCAACAGGGCGGATTGAGGAGCAGGCTGCAGCATGAGGAAAAGACTAAAGCATGTAAGAGGAAATGACATCCTACAGTTGACCAGTTCATTTTATATCTGTAAAGAATATTCAAGAAGCATTTAGACATGTTCAGCTATATGCGTGTGAAACTTGGTGTGGATATTTGAAGCATAAGTAATTTTAAAACACACTTGTTTGGAGTCCAGACGGAAAAAGCACAGGTTTTGGGATGAATCAGGATTTTTTTAAAATCATCTGTTTCACCTGGACTTCTGAAAAAAATATGGAAGGCAGCAAACACAGATCCCTACATTTAAAAAAATAAATGGTGTTGATATATGATGATTAAGTTATGAAAAAAAATAGGTGTTTGTAGTTTTGCCTAAAAAGACGTTTTCGGACCTTTTTGGATGTAATGCTCTCTAAGATGTCACCTGTAACTTCAATCATTCTGAATTTTTTTAGGAAGCAGTAGCACATAAATGCCTATGAAAGTTGAATTCTTGGTGCTGATAACCTAAACAGAATTTATGCTAAAAATCTTTGTTCAGTCCAAAATTTCATTAAAAAAATCAAGTGATGAAGTTTCTCGTAGACCCTATAGTGTTACATATCAAAGCTGGAGGTTATTAAAGGCATCTAATTCTGAAATCTCAGCTTCCTGAGACAAACGGCTGATTTATAATAAATTTCTATTATTTGGGTGCACATAATCGACCACTTCCTGTTACGCAGGCACCGTCAGGTGTACACCCAAGAAACTTTACATGATGAGAGAGGACCCTTCTGAGTATCTCCAGTTTTAATTTCATGCACATCGGACAAAGCAAAGAGAAAATACAGGGCAGAATGTGCCCAATGCAATAACTAGGTGGCGCTATAGAGCTCGTCCAAGATTGTCATATCCATGGGTTCAGAATAGAAGCTTCATCATATCCATTGAATTTCAGTGAGATTGGACAAGGAATGTGCACGTGAGAGCAACTTTTGTGTGCATAGCGAGATGCCCAACTTTGCCGCTCTGTCACGACCACACCCCCGCATTGAAAGTTATGGTTTTTTGTCAGAGTAAACTTCAATGGCTTTTCAACAGGTGGACGTCATTTTCAGGTGTGTCGGCTCATCCTACTCAGAGCAGTGATGCTCCAAGTAAAACATGTCATTTCATCTTGCCAGCAGGTGGCGCTACACTTTTTCCAGATTTTTTCACTGCAGATGTGTTCAGAGTCAGACTACAATCATGCACAACAATTTTGGATCAGATTGGATTATGCATGGCTGAGTAATGGCCATTTTTCTTTTCATGGCGTGTTTTCGAAACGACCTCCAATTTTGACGCGCCGCCATGGTCACAAACATCCATAAAAACTTAAAAGCTTTGCAATTTAACATCGGACATGTGTCTAGTTTACAAAACCAAAGTTTGGAGTCATTACTCTCAAATCTCTAGGAGGAGTTCGTTCTAGAGCGAGGCCTGCAAATGACCAAAATACAGCAAAAATGACATATTGTCATCAAAATATCAGACTTCCTGTGCGACTGACATCTTGGTCCCAAGAGACTTTTTTGTAGGTTTCTATCCGATGAACATGTCCTGAAAAAATCAAGCTTGTATGTCAAAGCATATGCGGGGGCTCGGGACAAATATCACTGTAGGTGGCGCTGTCGAGCCGTTTTTGTGCGCCCATGCCAATCTCCTGTAAAATACGAAATTTTTCGCGACTCCTGATGTGTGTGCCAAATTTGGTGAGTTTTGGGGTATGTTAAAGGCCTCAAAAAGGCGACTCTTCCGTCGGAAGAAAAAGAATAATAATAATTAAAGCTACAAGTAGCATTTAGCGGGCCCGAGCACGTGCGACCGCATGGCACGAGCGACCGCCCCGTGAGCAACGCCCTGCTCGAGCCATTCTCGTCGTTTTTTCTTGTCCATTCTGGAGCTCCAAGCTATTGTTAATACGACAGCAGCCTGGGGGGGGGGGGGGGGGGGGGGGGGGGCTGTAATCTGTTGCCTTAAGGGACAAAGACTTTTGCATATAGCATGAAAAAAATTCAAGCAATGATGATAATTGCTATCACTGTCCCTAAGGATGAGAACAATAGAACTCATTCAATTTCCACTACAATGTCTAGATGAGTGTCAGCTATGTCTGATAACTTGGCCAATTAGCTGGACCGGGATCTTGCAAAGTGCAGGTGGTTAACGTCCAGTGTGATGAGTCTGTGGACGGCAACAGTACAGCATAGCTTTTGGTTTCCACAAGAGGAGAACTCCTGACACATCTGCCCTAACAGACAACTACAAGAGGAGTTGAAATGTATAACACGGTGAAGGAGTTTTTGTGCAGAAAAAGGTACAATTAGAAAAGCTGGTAGCAGTGACTGCAGATGGGACTCCTGCTATGATCAATAGACAAACAGGTTTCATCACTCACTGTAAAGCTGACCCAGACTTTCCAAAATGTCTGCATTACTGCTGCGTCATTCACCAGCAGGCCTTATGTGCAGAAGTGATTGGCTCTGGACATATAATGACTCTTATTCTGAAAATCGTAAACAACCTCAGCTGCAAAGCTAAACAGCACAGGATTTTTAAGGTGCTATTGGAGGAGATGTCTGTTGAATATGGTGAATATGAACATTGTGAATCTGAACTTGCATTCTTGACTGACATTACTGGAAAACTAAACCACTTGATCTGCGAGCTGCAAGACAATGGCAAAACTATTTTTTTTTGACCAGCCTGCCTGAGCCAGTGTTTTTCTTGTGGGGATCTTTTCTGCCAGGGCTTGTCAGCTTGGTCAGTGGATGTTGCTGCAGTTGTCTCCCTTGCTGGGACAGCTGGAGTTAAACACAGCAGCTCACGGCTCTGAAGTGGACCCCGTTGCTGTCCCAGTCTGGATGGGCACTGTGGCGATGTTCCAATGGCCAGGCTGGCTCCTGGTATAAAGAGATTCCCAAATACCATTTCCTAACCGCAGAGCCAAGGATGTGTTTACATGTTTAGGTCAAAAATGTGATGGACCGCTTCATGTTGTCTAAACATGCCACCCTGTTATTAATCCAGTTGATATGGTTCTCCATCTGTGTCTAGGTGATAGAAAAGCATTTTTTTTTATATTTAGAGCTCTAAGCAAACAAACAGTTGTCTATATAAAAGAGCTTTTACAATTGTGCACTTTTAGCAGGTCTCTGAGTTCATGTGACCAATGTATGGTGGCTTTTCACAGACCTTGTTTAAAACTGAAGGTGAGAGAGACTTAGAGAAATGGCTTCATTGTTCTGGAGTTCTTTGTTTCATCCACAGAAGAGTAGAATTGGTGATTGATTTTGAAAAGCTGCTGAAAAAAGTATCTTTTTCAAATTGCAATTTCTAACTTGGGTTTTACATTTTGTGTTCCATTTTTTGTGCTTTAATTGGGAAGCATTTGTTATTTGTTTGGTGTTTTTAAGGTTCTGCAAATATACACATCATTTTTTAGAGACATTTGTTATCAGTTGTGTTTGTTGATTTGTAGTTTAATTTCATTGCATGTATAGATGTCGTGTGGGGGGGAGGCTCGAGAGCAGGTAGGACCCAGGCGCAGAGACGGGAGGCAAACGGGTTCAGGGCAAGTGGGTTTATTTAACTAACAAAAAGCGCTGCAGAGCAGGATGACAAAACTAAAAACAAAAACTTACTGTGGCATGGCAAGGGACATGGACGCCAGACAAGAAGACGTGATCAACATGAGCAGAAGTTAATGGACCAGCACAGGAGGAAGGCAGAGACAAGACTTATATACAGACAGGGCAGACAAGACACAGGTGAACACGATTAGGGCAGATGGGGACCAAAGGAAGTAAAACTCAAAAACATGACAAGACAGGAAACCTTTCAAAATAAAACAGGAAACAGAACCAAACAAGACAGAACAAGAACTAAAGCGAAAAAAAAGACAACAAACTGAAACCATGACAATAGAAAGGAAAAGAAGTTCAAACATTGATTATAAAAAAGGATATAAGAGATAAAAAAAAAAGAAAAAGGAAAAGAAAAAAGATAAAATATTGATTTAATTGCATTTTGAATGAATAAAAAACAATGATTAATAGAATCAGAATCAGAAATCAGAAAAAGTTTTATTGCCAGGTTCAGTAGAGCGCACTTTACAAAACGAGGAATTTGACTTGGTGTATAGTGCAATTAAGAATAAGTTAAAAATTAAGTTAACAACAACAACACACTATATACAGTAGAGTAAGGTGAATTAAAGTGGGAGCACAGATGGGCTGGGATGGTGGGGCCTGTAAGTGGCACCGACAGTCCTTTGGTGGGCGGGGGGGGGGGAGGGGGGTCACCTGGGGGAGTTGGGGTTCTGTTCAGCAGGCTGGCTGCAGTGGGGAAGAAGCTGTTCTTGTGGCGCGAGGTCCTGGTCCTGATGGACCGGAGCCTCTTGCCAAAAGGGAGGGGCCGAAAGAGATTATGTCCTGGATGAGAGGGGTTGGCTACAATCCTGGCTGCCCGCCTCCAGGTCCTGGAGATGTGCAGCTCCTGGAGAGACGGGAGGTGGCAGCCGATCACCTTCTCTGCTGAGTGGATGACGCGTTGCAGCTTGGCCTTGTCTCTGGCCGTGGCCGCAGCGAACCAGACTGTGATGGAGGACGTGAGGGTGGATTCGATGATGGCGGTGTAAAAGTCTACCAGCATCTTTTCAGGGAGGTGAAACTTCTTCAGCTGCCTCAGGAAGTACATCCTCTGCTGGACCTTCTTAGTGATGGAGCTGATGTTCTGCTCCCACTTGAGGTCCTGGCTGATGATGGTTCCCAGGAAGCAGAAGGACTCCACAGAGGTCACCGGGGAGTCACAGAGGATGACAGGGGGGAGGGGGGCTGGGGCCTTCCTGAAGTCCACTGTCATCTCCACTGTCTTCAGAGCATTAAGCTCCAGGTTGTTAGCGCTGCACTATGACACCAGCCTGGCTATTTCACTCCTGTAGGCCGACTCATCTCCGTCAGAGATGAGGCCGATGAGTGTGGTGTCGTCAGCAAACTTCAGGAGTTTGACAGACAGGTGACCAGCTGTGCAGCTGTTTGTGTACAGGGAGAGTAACAGGGGTGAAAGGACACAGCCCTGGGGGGATCCGGTGCTTGTGGTCCGAGTATCTGAGACGAGCTTCCCCAGCCTCACATACTGCTGTCTGTCCGTCAGGAAGTCTGTGATCCACCTGCAGGTGGAGTCAGGCACATTCATCTTGGAGAGTTTTTAATACTAAAGATGTATGAAAGACATACCGAAAAAATATGTCTTTCAGTGTTTAACTGGCTGTCTTTGGATTATGCATGCCTGAGTAATGACCATTCTTACTCCTCATCTCTCTGTTCACTGCTTGCTAATTTACATAGCAGGGGTCCCAGCAGGAGGGGGCGGGGTTGTAACACGACTCCTTGAGCAGAGCCAGGCTGAGAGAGGCTTTGACATGTAAGATGTTAGATGTTAGAATGCCAGATGTTAGAATGACCAGTTCATTTTATATCTATGAAAATATTCAGGGAGCTATGGGACATGTTCAGCTTTAGGTCTGTGAAAATTGGTGTCGATTGTTGAAACATAAGTTACCATAAAAAAATGTTTGTTTGGAGTCTAGACAGATTTAACACAGGTTTTTGGATGAAAAGGATTTTTTATAAATCATCTGTTACACTTTTAAGTCTGAAAAAAATATGGAAGGCAGCAAACACAGATCCCTACCGTTTTTAATTTTTTTGTGCTGATATTTGAAAGATAAGTTATGCAAAAAAATAGGTGTTTGCAGTTTTGCCTAAAAAGACGTTTTCGGACCTTTTTGGATGTAACGCTCTCTAAGATGTCACCTGTAACTTCAATCATTCTGAATTTTTTTAGGAAGCAGTAGCACATAAATGCCTATGAAAGTTGAATTCTTGGTGCTGATAACCTAAACAGAATTTATGCTAAAAATCTTTGTTCAGTCCAAAATTTCATTAAAAAAATCAAGTGATGAAGTTTCTCGTAGACCCTATTGTGTTACATATCAAAGCTGGAGGTTATTAAAGGCATCTAATTCTGAAATCTCAGCTTCCTGAGACAAACGGCTGATTTATAATAAATTTCTATTATTTGGGTGCACATAATCGACCACTTCCTGTTACGCAGGCACCGTCAGGTGTACACCCATGAAACTTTACATGATGAGAGAAGACCCTTCTGAGTATCTCCAGTTTTAATTTCATGCACATCGGACAAAGCAAAGAGAAAATACAGGGCAGAATGTGCCCCATGCAATAACTAGGTGGCGCTACAGAGCTCGTCCAAGATTGTCATATCCATGGGTTCAGAATAGAAGCTTCATCATATCCATTGAATTTCAGTGAGATTGGACAAGGAATGTGCACGTGAAAGCAACTTTTGTGTGCATGGCGAGATGCCCAACTTTGCCGTTCTGTCACGACCACACCCCCGCATTGAAAGTTATGGTTTTTTGTCAGAGTAAACTTCAATGGCTTTTCAACAGGTGGACGTCATTTTCAGGTGTGTCGGCTCATCCTACTCGGAGCAGTGATGCTCCAAGTAAAACATGTCATTTCCTCTTGCCAGCAGGTGGCGCTACACTTTTTCCAGATTTTTTCACTGCAGATGTGTTCAGAGTCAGACTACAATCATGCACATCAATTTTGGATCAGATTGGATTATGCATGGCTGAGTAATGGCCATTTTTCTTTTCATGGCGTGTTTTCGAAACGACCTCCAATTTTGACGCGCCGCCATGGTCACAAACATCCATAAAAACTTAAAAGCTTTGCAATTTAACATCGGACATGTGTTTAGTTTACAAAACCAAAGTTTGGAGTCATTATTCATAAATCTCTAGGAGGAGTTCGTTCTAGAAGGAGGCCTACAAATGTCCAAAATAGAGCAAAAATGACATATTGACACCAATATAGCAGACTTCCTGTGCGACTGACAGCTTGGTACCAAGAGACTTTTTTGTAGGTTTCCATCTGATGAACATGTCCTGAAAAAATCAAGCTTGTATGTCAAAGCATATGCGGGGGCTCGGGACAAATGTCACTGTAGGTGGCGCTGTCGAGCCGTTTTTGTGCGCCCATGCCAATCTTCTGTAAAATACGAAATTTTTCGCGACTCCTGATGTGTGTGCCAAATTTGGTGAGTTTTGGGGTATGTTAAAGGCCTCAAAAAGGCGACTCTTCCGTCGGAAGAAAAAGAATAATAATAATTAAAGCTACAAGTAGCATTTAGCGGGCCCGAGCACGTGCGACCGCATGGCACGAGCGACCGCCCCGTGAGCAACGCCCTGCTCGAGCCATTCTCGTCGTTTTTTCTTGTCCATTCTGGAGCTCCAAGCTATTGTTAATACGACAGCAGCCTGGGGGGGGGGGGGGGGGGGGGGGGGGGGGGCTGTAATCTGTTGCCTTAAGGGACAAAGACTTTTGCATATAGCATGAAAAAAATTCAAGCAATGATGATAATTGCTATCACTGTCCCTAAGGATGAGAACAATAGAACTCATTCAATTTCCACTACAATGTCTAGATGAGTGTCAGCTATGTCTGATAACTTGGCCAATTAGCTGGACCGGGATCTTGCAAAGTGCAGGTGGTTAACGTCCAGTGTGATGAGTCTGTGGACGGCAACAGTACAGCATAGCTTTTGGTTTCCACAAGAGGAGAACTCCTGACACATCTGCCCTAACAGACAACTACAAGAGGAGTTGAAATGTATAACACGGTGAAGGAGTTTTTGTGCAGAAAAAGGTACAATTAGAAAAGCTGGTAGCAGTGACTGCAGATGGGACTCCTGCTATGATCAATAGACAAACAGGTTTCATCACTCACTGTAAAGCTGACCCAGACTTTCCAAAATGTCTGCATTACTGCTGCGTCATTCACCAGCAGGCCTTATGTGCAGAAGTGATTGGCTCTGGACATATAATGACTCTTATTCTGAAAATCGTAAACAACCTCAGCTGCAAAGCTAAACAGCACAGGATTTTTAAGGTGCTATTGGAGGAGATGTCTGTTGAATATGGTGAATATGAACATTGTGAATCTGAACTTGCATTCTTGACTGACATTACTGGAAAACTAAACCACTTGATCTGCGAGCTGCAAGACAATGGCAAAACTATTTTTTTTTGACCAGCCTGCCTGAGCCAGTGTTTTTCTTGTGGGGATCTTTTCTGCCAGGGCTTGTCAGCTTGGTCAGTGGATGTTGCTGCAGTTGTCTCCCTTGCTGGGACAGCTGGAGTTAAACACAGCAGCTCACGGCTCTGAAGTGGACCCCGTTGCTGTCCCAGTCTGGATGGGCACTGTGGCGATGTTCCAATGGCCAGGCTGGCTCCTGGTATAAAGAGATTCCCAAATACCATTTCCTAACCGCAGAGCCAAGGATGTGTTTACATGTTTAGGTCAAAAATGTGATGGACCGCTTCATGTTGTCTAAACATGCCACCCTGTTATTAATCCAGTTGATATGGTTCTCCATCTGTGTCTAGGTGATAGAAAAGCATTTTTTTTTATATTTAGAGCTCTAAGCAAACAAACAGTTGTCTATATAAAAGAGCTTTTACAATTGTGCACTTTTAGCAGGTCTCTGAGTTCATGTGACCAATGTATGGTGGCTTTTCACAGACCTTGTTTAAAACTGAAGGTGAGAGAGACTTAGAGAAATGGCTTCATTGTTCTGGAGTTCTTTGTTTCATCCACAGAAGAGTAGAATTGGTGATTGATTTTGAAAAGCTGCTGAAAAAAGTATCTTTTTCAAATTGCAATTTCTAACTTGGGTTTTACATTTTGTGTTCCATTTTTTGTGCTTTAATTGGGAAGCATTTGTTATTTGTTTGGTGTTTTTAAGGTTCTGCAAATATACACATCATTTTTTAGAGACATTTGTTATCAGTTGTGTTTGTTGATTTGTAGTTTAATTTCATTGCATGTATAGATGTCGTGTGGGGGGGAGGCTCGAGAGCAGGTAGGACCCAGGCGCAGAGACGGGAGGCAAACGGGTTCAGGGCAAGTGGGTTTATTTAACTAACAAAAAGCGCTGCAGAGCAGGATGACAAAACTAAAAACAAAAACTTACTGTGGCATGGCAAGGGACATGGACGCCAGACAAGAAGACGTGATCAACATGAGCAGAAGTTAATGGACCAGCACAGGAGGAAGGCAGAGACAAGACTTATATACAGACAGGGCAGACAAGACACAGGTGAACACGATTAGGGCAGATGGGGACCAAAGGAAGTAAAACTCAAAAACATGACAAGACAGGAAACCTTTCAAAATAAAACAGGAAACAGAACCAAACAAGACAGAACAAGAACTAAAGCGAAAAAAAAGACAACAAACTGAAACCATGACAATAGAAAGGAAAAGAAGTTCAAACATTGATTATAAAAAAGGATATAAGAGATAAAAAAAAAAGAAAAAGGAAAAGAAAAAAGATAAAATATTGATTTAATTGCATTTTGAATGAATAAAAAACAATGATTAATAGAATCAGAATCAGAAATCAGAAAAAGTTTTATTGCCAGGTTCAGTAGAGCGCACTTTACAAAACGAGGAATTTGACTTGGTGTATAGTGCAATTAAGAATAAGTTAAAAATTAAGTTAACAACAACAACACACTATATACAGTAGAGTAAGGTGAATTAAAGTGGGAGCACAGATGGGCTGGGATGGTGGGGCCTGTAAGTGGCACCGACAGTCCTTTGGTGGGCGGGGGGGGGGGAGGGGGGTCACCTGGGGGAGTTGGGGTTCTGTTCAGCAGGCTGGCTGCAGTGGGGAAGAAGCTGTTCTTGTGGCGCGAGGTCCTGGTCCTGATGGACCGGAGCCTCTTGCCAAAAGGGAGGGGCCGAAAGAGATTATGTCCTGGATGAGAGGGGTTGGCTACAATCCTGGCTGCCCGCCTCCAGGTCCTGGAGATGTGCAGCTCCTGGAGAGACGGGAGGTGGCAGCCGATCACCTTCTCTGCTGAGTGGATGACGCGTTGCAGCTTGGCCTTGTCTCTGGCCGTGGCCGCAGCGAACCAGACTGTGATGGAGGACGTGAGGGTGGATTCGATGATGGCGGTGTAAAAGTCTACCAGCATCTTTTCAGGGAGGTGAAACTTCTTCAGCTGCCTCAGGAAGTACATCCTCTGCTGGACCTTCTTAGTGATGGAGCTGATGTTCTGCTCCCACTTGAGGTCCTGGCTGATGATGGTTCCCAGGAAGCAGAAGGACTCCACAGAGGTCACCGGGGAGTCACAGAGGATGACAGGGGGGAGGGGGGCTGGGGCCTTCCTGAAGTCCACTGTCATCTCCACTGTCTTCAGAGCATTAAGCTCCAGGTTGTTAGCGCTGCACTATGACACCAGCCTGGCTATTTCACTCCTGTAGGCCGACTCATCTCCGTCAGAGATGAGGCCGATGAGTGTGGTGTCGTCAGCAAACTTCAGGAGTTTGACAGACAGGTGACCAGCTGTGCAGCTGTTTGTGTACAGGGAGAGTAACAGGGGTGAAAGGACACAGCCCTGGGGGGATCCGGTGCTTGTGGTCCGAGTATCTGAGACGAGCTTCCCCAGCCTCACATACTGCTGTCTGTCCGTCAGGAAGTCTGTGATCCACCTGCAGGTGGAGTCAGGCACATTCATCTTGGAGAGTTTTTAATACTAAAGATGTATGAAAGACATACCGAAAAAATATGTCTTTCAGTGTTTAACTGGCTGTCTTTGGATTATGCATGCCTGAGTAATGACCATTCTTACTCCTCATCTCTCTGTTCACTGCTTGCTAATTTACATAGCAGGGGTCCCAGCAGGAGGGGGCGGGGTTGTAACACGACTCCTTGAGCAGAGCCAGGCTGAGAGAGGCTTTGACATGTAAGATGTTAGATGTTAGAATGCCAGATGTTAGAATGACCAGTTCATTTTATATCTATGAAAATATTCAGGGAGCTATGGGACATGTTCAGCTTTAGGTCTGTGAAAATTGGTGTCGATTGTTGAAACATAAGTTACCATAAAAAAATGTTTGTTTGGAGTCTAGACAGATTTAACACAGGTTTTTGGATGAAAAGGATTTTTTATAAATCATCTGTTACACTTTTAAGTCTGAAAAAAATATGGAAGGCAGCAAACACAGATCCCTACCGTTTTTAATTTTTTTGTGCTGATATTTGAAAGATAAGTTATGCAAAAAAATAGGTGTTTGCAGTTTTGCCTAAAAAGACGTTTTCGGACCTTTTTGGATGTAACGCTCTCTAAGATGTCACCTGTAACTTCAATCATTCTGAATTTTTTTAGGAAGCAGTAGCACATAAATGCCTATGAAAGTTGAATTCTTGGTGCTGATAACCTAAACAGAATTTATGCTAAAAATCTTTGTTCAGTCCAAAATTTCATTAAAAAAATCAAGTGATGAAGTTTCTCGTAGACCCTATTGTGTTACATATCAAAGCTGGAGGTTATTAAAGGCATCTAATTCTGAAATCTCAGCTTCCTGAGACAAACGGCTGATTTATAATAAATTTCTATTATTTGGGTGCACATAATCGACCACTTCCTGTTACGCAGGCACCGTCAGGTGTACACCCATGAAACTTTACATGATGAGAGAAGACCCTTCTGAGTATCTCCAGTTTTAATTTCATGCACATCGGACAAAGCAAAGAGAAAATACAGGGCAGAATGTGCCCCATGCAATAACTAGGTGGCGCTACAGAGCTCGTCCAAGATTGTCATATCCATGGGTTCAGAATAGAAGCTTCATCATATCCATTGAATTTCAGTGAGATTGGACAAGGAATGTGCACGTGAAAGCAACTTTTGTGTGCATGGCGAGATGCCCAACTTTGCCGTTCTGTCACGACCACACCCCCGCATTGAAAGTTATGGTTTTTTGTCAGAGTAAACTTCAATGGCTTTTCAACAGGTGGACGTCATTTTCAGGTGTGTCGGCTCATCCTACTCGGAGCAGTGATGCTCCAAGTAAAACATGTCATTTCCTCTTGCCAGCAGGTGGCGCTACACTTTTTCCAGATTTTTTCACTGCAGATGTGTTCAGAGTCAGACTACAATCATGCACATCAATTTTGGATCAGATTGGATTATGCATGGCTGAGTAATGGCCATTTTTCTTTTCATGGCGTGTTTTCGAAACGACCTCCAATTTTGACGCGCCGCCATGGTCACAAACATCCATAAAAACTTAAAAGCTTTGCAATTTAACATCGGACATGTGTTTAGTTTACAAAACCAAAGTTTGGAGTCATTATTCATAAATCTCTAGGAGGAGTTCGTTCTAGAAGGAGGCCTACAAATGTCCAAAATAGAGCAAAAATGACATATTGACACCAATATAGCAGACTTCCTGTGCGACTGACAGCTTGGTACCAAGAGACTTTTTTGTAGGTTTCCATCTGATGAACATGTCCTGAAAAAATCAAGCTTGTATGTCAAAGCATATGCGGGGGCTCGGGACAAATGTCACTGTAGGTGGCGCTGTCGAGCCGTTTTTGTGCGCCCATGCCAATCTTCTGTAAAATACGAAATTTTTCGCGACTCCTGATGTGTGTGCCAAATTTGGTGAGTTTTGGGGTATGTTAAAGGCCTCAAAAAGGCGACTCTTCCGTCGGAAGAAAAAGAATAATAATAATAATAACTCTTACAGATACAATAGGGTCCTTGCACTCCGTGCTCGGGCCCTAATAACTCTTACAGATACAATAGGGTCCTTGCACTCCGTGCTCGGGCCCTAATAATAAACCTAACAGATACAATAGGGTCCTTGCACTCCGTGCTCGGGCCCTAATAAACCTAACAGATACAATAGGGTCCTTGCACTCCGTGCTCGGGCCCTAATAATAAACATTCGAATTACAATAGGGTCCTTGCACTCCGTGCTCGGGCCCTAATAATAATAACTCTAACAGATACAATAGGGTCCTTGCACTCCGTGCTCGGGCCCTAATAATAAACCTAACAGATACAATAGGGTCCTTGCACTCCGTGCTCGGGCCCTAATAATAAACCTAACAGATACAATAGGGTCCTTGCACTCCGTGCTCGGGCCCTAATAATAATAATAATAATAACTCTAACAGATACAATAGGGTCCTTGCACTCCGTGCTCGGGCCCTAATAATAATAATGCCTTACTTTGTTACTGAAAAGGTTAAACTTTGTAATGAGTTCCTCCTACTCTCTCATTGGCTGGTTCCTTTGGAGAGGATCACACCTCAAAGGGATTTGATGGACTTGAAGTGAAAAAGCCTGGAGGATGGAGACGTAAAAGGGGGGAAATTAAAGGAGAGTAGAAGCTGATTGGTTGGGTTAAGAGAAGAGAAGATCCCATTGGTTCAGAGTGGTGAGGCCGAAGTCCAGAGGTAGACTGACACACTCCACACATCTGAACAGACTGACTCTCACTGAAGTGACACCAAAGTTCCTTGTGAACCTTTGAGAGCTGAAGGGACGTGTTTAACGATGTCAAGGACTGTCTTCAAGTTGAGTCACAGCCTCTAGACTTAAAGCTGTTCTTCACTTAGTCCATTTCAGTAATGATTGTGTTGACTTTAACTGTTCCATAACAGCCTTTTCCCGATGGCGTTTGTGCAGCCATCTTTGTTCCAGGCGCGGACCACCATGCTGGTGAACAGCGGTCGTTTCCGCTGCCCAACCTGCAGGCACGAGGTGGTGTTGGATCGCCATGGGGTCTATGGCCTCCAGAGGAACCTGCTGGTGGAAAACATCATCGACATCTACAAACAGGAAAGCAGCAGAGCAGCCAGGTGGGAGGAGCAGAGCGAAACCGAGCCGGCCAACGAGACACCTGATTCCAGACGACTAACAGAAACCGTCTCTCTGTAGCCCTGCCTCCCCCCCACCGCTTCCTGCAGAGCTAACATGCTCTGATCATGAGGGGGAGAAGGTGAACATCTACTGCCTCACCTGTCAAGTGCCCACCTGTTCTCTCTGCAAAGTGTTTGGGGGTCATCAGTCCTGCCAGGTGGCTCCTCTGATGGACGTCTACCAGCGGCAGAAGGTAGATTTCCCATCTGCAGACCTTTCATGACTGTGAATGTCAAAAAAACAGGGGAAAATCATTCATTTTTTACTCAAGTTTTTTGTAAAAAATGAATATTTTCTTGATCATATTGGGTATGTAGCCACAAACACATGCTCTCAGTTTATCTTTAAAAATATAATGATGTCAAAGAGAAATGAGTTTCTTGAGCCGACCGATAAATTACTGTTGTGTTTTAGGAGACGCTGAGTGAAGGAGTCACATCTTTGGAGGCTTTCAAGGAAAAACTGAGGACTCACATCAGTGAGCTTCAGGAGACTTGCAAACACATCGAGGTCAGTGACTCTTTTTCATTTTAGGAAAATGAAAGCACCAGTTTCGGTTGTGATGACATCTCTTTCTAGAGTTCATGAGTGGCTCTCAACTGGTTTTTGAACCGCTTTTGTTTTGAAAGTCCATCTTTCATCCTTTTCTAGTCATTTGTCAGGCTAGTTAGTCTATCTCTCAGGCTACGTTCACACTGCAGGCTGAAACGACCCAATTCCGAATTTTTTGCCCCTAAGCGGCCCAATTCCGATCTTTTCATGACAGTCTGAATGACACAGATCCGATCTTTTCAATTGCGACCCAGGCCCCGTGGGTTTGCCGTCCTGAATCCGAATTGTAGCCGTTCTTTTCAATTGCGACCGCCGTCTGACCGGCCAGGCGACTTGATTCCGAACTGTACGTCATCGACACGCAACAAACGTCATCATTTTGCGTTGAAGTAGGCGGGAACGAGAACGTAAACATCAACCATGGTGGACGATGCTGCTGAGACCAGTCAGTGGAAGGGAAGCAGGTCACGGATTGGATTAATATTTGGGCTGATCGCTCTTTTCAGGCCAAACTCCAGGGCTCTGATCGCAACTGGGCGGTTTATGAAAACATTTCCAGATAAATGGCAGAGCGTGGTGTTGAACCTTTCCCGCGATAACCTTTTTTTCTTTCTCCTTTCCCACCGTGCTCAGAAGCGCGGGGGACCCAGGCGATCCTCCTCCTCCTCCCTGTTCTGATCCTTAGATTCTCCAGAACGGGTTAATAAAGAGTCCATAGCATTTATTTGGGGGGAAAACCTTCTTTTATTACCGTCCTCCGTAACACACAA